>NC_056743.1:516451881-516571881 GCF_019279795.1 Protopterus annectens | reverse complement strand
AACCTGACAGTCATACATCATCAAGTAATTCATTACCTCATTTATTTAACATTCTATTACAGGCATTTCCTTGGCCAAGTAATATATGGTTTGTATAATGTTGTACAAATGTCTAAAGGCCCATTATTAAATTTGCATAATTTTCATTCAGTTGTGAAAAAGAATGTGAAAAATGTGAATTGTTTTAGAATATTTCCCATGTATCGAATATATTAAAATATGTATGTGATTTTGTCTTCAGTTTGAAAATGTGTCCTTGCTGCTTGTACATGCAGGTTATTAAGGGTGTGCAACATATAGCTTTGTAAGCCATGTTACTTCTGATATCTTTTCTTATGATGCTTGCAGACTGCCTGGCACTCATCAATGTGTTTTAAAGGATTGAGGATATGGAGTTAAAACAAAACATGACAGAAACATCTGAATTTAATGACAATATGTTAAGTTTCTGTCCATCAGGTTTCATAGGAGACTTCATCAGAACAAACAACAGTTAAAGCAGACATCACCCGAATAAGATGCGTTTAATCACACAACTATATCTATTAATTTATTAACATTGTAACACTTTTTAAAATGCTTGTTAAATTAATGATCATAAAATTATAAACCCATCAATAAAATTGTGATTTTAAAAACAGATATTTAATATTGTAGCATATAACTGCAATCTTATTTAATACTGCACTTTATAACTGTAATTTTATTTAATATTGCACTGTGTAACTGTGATGTAAGTGGGTGAAGCTTCAGCAGACTTCATTTTTTTAGAATAATTATTCAGTCCTGGGGTGGCAAGTAGCATTCACTAACAGGGGCCAATTTACTTTTTTGTTTTAGGGATGCTTCTTTATCATCACCTCAAGGATTCAGCACCACACTGCCCTGCACAAGAGACAAAAGTCTGTGTATGGCGACTGATAAGATTGCCTGTACAAGGCATTGTTAATGCGTTTACTGTAGATGGCATAAAGGCGATAACTTTACTGACTTAACCTTCTGTTCATTTTCCCATGTAAAAACTATAACATACTGTAAGGTAGGCTAAGTAAATGACCACAGTACTGCTGCAGGTGTCAGGTTTATTAAAAGCTAATGCTATATTTACATGTACCAATGGCATGGCAGAGCATTCACTAGCAAAGCAGTACTGATGACAACTGCTGCATTTGTACACTCTGGTTGGGTTATTGGAGCACAGCTGTAAATCCATGATGTTGGCATTATTACCAGCTATTTAAACACAATGTGTGCTTGTTCACAAATCTATACTAAGTGGTGACTGCTTTGTGTCCTTCTTCATTTATCATCAAGAGTTTCATTTAATTATGTTATGAACATGATTCGTATCATCATTTTGGATTACATATATAGCAAGCTGTAAACTTAGACTGATAATGTCACATGATTTCTTCATGTTTTGTAAGTGATGTGTTTAAAATCTAGGAAAGTAAGGGAAGTGAAAATAAAAGAGGTGAGCTCAGATAAACCTCATGTTCCATAGCTCCAATAACTATATGGATTTTGAGGGACAAATATTTATGAATAACAGTACACTATCACAAGACATAAGAATGTGCTATAATTATCAATCACAATGTCATTAAAATCAATTCTTAACCCACCTAAATTTGACAAAGAATGAATTCCACAACTGTTGACTACTTAAAATAATTCTGGATGCATTCTGGTGTGATAGATTCTTTATTAAGCAATTTAAAACACATTCACAAATGCAAGCAGGTTAATCTCTGAGCACAGGAGAGAACTATGAAGATGGGTCTGCATGACATATCTGCTTTACTGTAGTTTGCCTGGGTGAGACATAAAAATACAAATAACCATTTTGCCAGCTACTGCATGCACAACTCTATTAAATCAGTGCTGTATTTCCTTATATAGATGACATGTATTGATTCATATTTTGTATTTTATTCATGATGAGTTCATAATTTTGTGAAGAATAAAAGTATATTTCACTAAGTAGCTCATTTCTTCAATGAAACATACACACACACACACACACACACACACACACATATATATATATATATATATCTGTATCTATATATACATACATATAGTATATATCTGTCTATCTATGTATGGGTGTATGCCATTTGAGCTAAAAGACAAAATATTTAAACACAAGTTATCAAACACAACTGGTCTAAATACAGTTTATCGGAACTAAAAAAAAGAGAAAGTAAATGTAGGGAGCTGCATCACAACTCCATAGTCATATTACAGTGAAAAAAGGGAAGAAGTGCACCACCAGCTCTCACAATACAGCACAAACTGCAATACTACTTATAAATCTTTAAACTCATACCAGTGATCAAAACATCATAAATGTACCCCTAATATCAGAGTTATAACTGGTAAAAATGTAGCAAAGAACACCATTAGAACAACTGTGATTCGATTTCATTTTTCATCCACTAGTTAATGTGTGTGTGTGTGTGTGTGTGTGTGTGGCTGTGGGGGGGGGGGGTATTTCAGTGTATAGATCTATTGTGCAGAACATCAAAACATACAAATACCAATGTGAATAGCGTCAACTACAAAAAGTCACACGTTGATAGTACAACACACAACCATGAGGAAAGTCATAACTTTAGAAAAACGAAAACAAGCTTTCTGCAATGGGTCATGCCCCTGCACACAACACCTCCTATGCTGATTATATACATTAACTCCAAGATTGCACAATGACTGGAGAAGAGGCATACTCCCCAACCATGACCAAAGTATATTGACAAAACAGGTGTCAACATCTGGGAACTACAACCAAAGCCATCTCTTCTATCTATCTATCTATATATATATATATATATATATATATATATATATATACATATATATATATATATATATATATATATATATATATATATATCTATATATCTATCTATATATATATATATATATATATATATATCTATGGATCTACTTTTCTTCATCAAAATTGCACTTATTCGAAAAAGAAAAGTAGATCCCCACTTCAGTGAAAGTGCACTTCAATGAAACTGCACTTTCACTGAAGTATAGCCACCGGATCAATTAACCCTTCCCAAAAAAAACACACCAAAAAAAATCTTTTGCAGGGGGGGGGCAAGCCCCCCCTGCATCCCCCATGTGGGGGGCTGCGCCCCCACCCCCACTTTAATATTCATACTCTGAGACTGCACTACAGGGGGGAAAGGGGAATATTCCCTTATCCCCACTGTACCATGATCTCAGCACTAGCTTGTTTAGTTGTACAGCAACACTAAACGTTGATGTATAGCTATGATTACATGCAAACTGCATGTTTTTATTTCTTCTTTTCTGTTTATTTTTCTTTTATTTTTATCTTCATACAAAAGTGCATTTTCGACAGAATGCATTTCCGCGGAAGTGCACTCGCAAATTTACGTTTCGTTGAAACAAATTCGATGTAGTAAATGGATCATATATATATATATATATATATATATATATATATATATATATATATATATATGTACATATACACACATACATATAATTTATGTGTGTGTACTGAAAAATAACATTGTCAATAGTTATAAGGTTTCACAATTTGAAGCTCACGGAGATGACAGGAGCAGAGATGACTAGATAATATAGCCTTGGCAAACATATATGTGTCCTTTATCTAAAGAAATAGATTTTACTAATTCCTTCTCTCCAAACATAGTCAAAGTACATTGGGAGTGGAAGTAGGGAGGGACTAGTTCAGCTTGAGGTGGTGCAACCAGAAAAAGCAAGTCTTAATTAGATAGTCTTTTAGTAGTAGTTTGAAGTTGGGGAGAGGTTAGAGGCAGATCTAATTTGGAGATGAATAGAATTCCATTTTTTAGCAACAAGATGATAGGAATGAAAAATACTAGTAAAAGCAGGCAGTCATCGGCTTTGTGAATAATGTTTGTGGAGTTGAGCTCTTTGTAATCTCAGTGGTGAGGCAGTTCAATTCAAAGCCTTAAGAGCAATATAGTGGTGGCCACAGTATTGTATGGGTTGACAAATTTTGCAACCTTGTAGCTTGCCTCCAGTGTAATTTTAACTGTATCCCGAAGGTTTGTTAGGACGGGTGCAGCATATAAGCGAGATTGGAGAAGGTAGTAAGAGTAAAATGTAGTGTCAGTGGTGTTACTAAGGAAGTTTTTATGCCTGCAGAGCATTCTCAATTTTTGTTAAGTCTTTTTTAGGCTAATTTGCACATGTAGGTCAAATATAAGGTAACTATTTTTATCACAACTTGTCTATGTATTATTTAAGCAATAACCGATGACTTGGTGTGGTATATTGAAGATTTACCCACGGTTGGTGTGGTTTAATCACATGGGTGAAGCCTGAGTGATTAAACAAAGGCAACTGTGGGTAAATCTTCAATACACCACAACCACAGAGTTGGTTATTGCTGTTATACAATGACATTATTTAAGAAAAAAAATACTTACTTTTCTTAAATAATGTCTTTGTATAATGGCGGGTTGCTGTTCTTCCGCCGGTTGTGGTATACTGAGTCTGCGTTTTGATGTACTGCGCATGCGTATGGGACTTGTGTTCCCACACATACCCAGTACATCAAGGCTTTGAAATGGAAGAAATGGAGAAAAGAAAGTCTCCATTGCTCTGTTTTCTCTCTCTCTTTTTTTTTTTTTTATTGTAAAAAAAAAAAAAAAAGAAAAGTTTTGGGGAAATTTTTTTTATCAACGGAAAAAAGTCCGGGCGACTGGACCTTTTACCGTTGGTATATTGTGGGATTTACAACAGGCACACTGGTTGGGCTGGCCAATCAGCATGTATGTTTTAGAATATTAATAGGGAGGAATTGTATAGTAGTATTGTTATTATAGGATCATAGGAGGTTACTAGGCTAATGGCCCTGGGGCCTTTACAAGCAGAGCCAAGAGTTCCCAAAAAAGAAACCTCAGTCAGCACCTGTTGCCCTTATCAGTGACAGACACAGCTGGAACCCCTGGGACAAATTTGTGGTTCCCCATCCACTCATCAATGCTGCACTTGAAGAGGGTCAGTAAGGTACTCTGATGGGTATGGGAAGTCTATTCCAGAGACGAGGCAGCCTATGGGAGGCAAACCTGTCTCTCCAGCAGGTTTTGTTGATGTCACATATTAGATTCAGTCCTTTCAAAGAGGGTAATGTGCGAAGAGTTAGACTTGCGGATATGGAATATCGTTAGTAGGGGAGGGTTTACAAATTGCCTTGTAGGCGAGACATAGATCACCTCTGAGCAAACTGTACAATACTGAGTAGAGTGATAGTGATTTGAGCCTGCCCACATAGAACGGGTGTTGGAGGCCATGGATTCTCTTTGTGAGGTATTTCTGTGGCCTTTCCAGTTGGTGCAGATGTGTGGAGAGGGATGTTATACTCAATTAGTGGTCTAATGAGGGAGCAGTGAAGAGAGGTAATAACCTCCTTTTTTCTGGATGCAATCCCTTTACTTATGAGATGAACCAAGTAAAAGGCTTTTCTGACCACTACTGCTACATGATGGTCAAATGTGAGGTTATCAATCTGAGTGCCCAGGTCTCACCACAGGTTGTGTGCTTAGGGGGTTGCCGTTGATGTGGTAGTCAGCAGGGGTCATGTTTTTGTTGAATGGTATAATGATACATTTTTTTGCATTTAACATGAGGCCATGACTTTGGCACTAATCATTAGTTGCTATGAGACCCTCTTGCAGTATGTTAACATCATTTGCGGAGTCAGTGACAGAGCCCAACTTACAATAGTCTGCAAACTTGGTCAGCCACAGGCCTTTTGTCTTTGCCTGGATCTCTGAGAAGTAGATGCCAAACAGTAGGGTTCCCAGGACAAATCCCTGGGGGAACTCCACTAGTGACCAATCTGCTATCGCAGGTGGAGGCACCTATTTTGACCTTGTAGGCCCTGTTGGTTAGGCAGTTGGACACCCACCTGATAAGACAGGGATTTATGCCAAGTTGTGTTAACTTTTTGATTATGCCTGAGTGGGGGATTATGTCAAAGGCCTTGGCCAAGTTAAGGTAAGCTGTATGTACTGACTTTCCCTCATCCATGGCCTTGGTGATGGTCTCAAAGAAGTCAGCCAGGTTCAACAGGCAAGATCTGCCCTTGATGAATCTGAACTGGGTGGGGTCAAATGCTTGGAGATTGCCTATATCTTTTGTTTAAGAGATCCATAATAATACGCTCCATGTCTATACAGATCAGACTTGTCAAGCTAATGGGGCAATAGTTTCCAGGGTCAGTAGTACCACCATCTTTGTGCTAGGGGATGACAATGGCAGTTCTCCACTCTGCTGTAATGAAGCCTGTACTTAGGCTGTGGTTGAATAGGGTGCTCAATGGTGAAGCTAGTTCTTGCTGGAGATGGTGTAGAATACAGCCTGGGATACTACCAGGTCCCATAGAAGCTGTGTTCTTTGCCTTGGATAAGGTCTTTAATACTTGATCTACAGAGATGTGAGGTGCAGGACAAATATCAGGGATGTCAAAAGGGCCTTTGGGGGGGACAGGGGAGTGAAGTTTGCACTGAACCTATCTGCTAGCAGTTTGGCAAAGTCAACAGGGTCAATGTAAGTGATACCGTTAAGTACTAATTCAGAACAAATATGGGTTTTGCAATGGAGGTTTCTGATGTAACTGAAGAAGGTTTTGTGCTTTCACTTTTTTTTAGAAGTTAGTTTTGATTCATAATTGGCTTTGGAGTTTTTCATTAGACACCTAATTTGCTTATTGAGGCTAAGGTGGGAGTTTTTCCAATTTGTTCTTTTTTACTCTTGGACAACAGTTTTTTCCTTTTAAGTTTATAGGTGTTTACTAGGCTAATGACCACACGGGCCTTTTTAAGCCTAACCATGCATCCCAAATATCTGACAAGTTCTGATACCCTTGGTAAGTTGTTGGATATGCCTGGTTAGGTACATACCAAAGGGGGCACTGTACTCAGTGATAGGTCTGATGAATGCCAAATACAGTGGAACAATGACTTCCTTGGATTTAGATGCCATACATTTGTCCCCAAGTCCCTGACTACTGGGTCAACTCTAAGGGGTGTGTTGTCAATATGATAGTTTCAAGGAATGTTTGACTTCCCCAAAGGATACTATTATGCATTTCTTGGCATTTAGTTTTAGTCCATGACTCTGACACCAGTTGTTTGTCTGCATCAGCCCCTCCTGGAGAACATTTGTGTCAGTGTGAGATTCAATGACAGCTCCTAATTTGCAATCATCTGCAAATTTAGTCAGCCAGAGAACAATGACACTGGCCTTGACTTCTGAGAAGTAAATGCCAAAAAGGAGTGGTCCAAGGACTGATCCCTGAGGGACTCCACTTGTGACTGGCCTCTTTGTAGAGGTGGACTCCCCAATTCTAACTTCCTGGGTCCTGTCTGTGAGCCAGTTGGCTATCCACAGGATGACATACGGGTTTGTACCTAACCTTTTGAGTTTGTCAACAATGCCCAGTTGGGGTATTGTCTCAAATGCCTTGGCCAGGTCAAGGTAGGCAGTGTGAACAATTTTGTCTTCATCCATTGCTTCTCAAAGAAGTCCACCAGATTTTTTTATCTTTTACTTTCAAAGAAGTCCACCAGGTTGAATAGGAATGATCTGCTCTTGAAACCAAACTGGGCTGGGTCCAGTGTCTGAAGGTTTACTATATCTCTGTTGATCATCTCCATGATAATTCTTTCCATGGCTTTACATATAAGACTAGTGAGACTTATGGGTCTGTAGATGGACCACCTTTGTGCAGAGGGATGATTGCTGTCTTTCTCCATTCATGAGGCACAAAGCCTGTTTGGAGGCTACAGTTAAAATGTAATTCCAGCGGCCCTGATAGGTCATGTTTCATGCTATTTAGAAGGCATCCTGGGATGTTGTCTGGGTCCATTGATGCAGTGTCCTTGGTCTTAGAGAGAGCATTAAGGACCTTTTCCCTAGTGATAGTAAGGGAGTTATATTTGATGATATTTCCTGAGAGAAGGTTGGGGGGGGGTAAAGCTGGAGCTAAATTTATCAGCCAGGAGGTTTGCTATATCATCTGGCTCACTATAGGTGGCTCCATTTACAATGAGCTCTGCACACAATTCTGTATTGCCTTTGGGGCTGCGGACATAGCTAAAGAATGCTTTATGGTTGCCCTTGGCCTGGGAGGCCAAACTTACCTCAGATTTGGTTTTTGTAGACTTTATTTGTCCTCTGAGTTGCTTGTTTAGTTTAATGAGAGTGCTTTTCTCCTGCTGGGTGCTGCACCTCCTAATTTTTGTCATGATTTTCTTCCTCCTGATATACATTGAATTGATTCTGTGATTCTACCAGGTTGGCTTGTTTTTTGAGTTACTTCTGTACATCTTCCTGGTGGGTACAGCTGCCTCTATGCAGCTATTAACATGCTTGTACAGGGTTTCTTTGAACATTTCTGCATAGGCAGAAGCATTCTCAGGGTTTACAGGGGCTTGAAATTTTGCCAGGTTTTCACTTAATAACAGGATGTTAGCCTTAGAATAGTTCCAGAATATTCCCAGTTTAGCTGGGGGTCCAGATTTTATTTTTACTTCAAAGGAGACCATTTTGTGGTCTGACCTTACCAGGGAAGGCATTACAGTAGGGGGTGTTTAGCACACTCCCATATTAGTGAAGACCAGATCCAGTATAGTTGCACCCCTTGTTGGTGTATTGACTATCTGGTCCAGGGAGTTTGTGTTTACAAAATCCAGCAATCTCTGTGCATGTACATTTGATGTCATATAGGATTCCCAGTTAATAGTGGGGTAATTAAAGTGCCCATGAATATGGTATTAGGTTGGATGGCTAGTGTATTAATAAGTTTAAATACATGGTATGGTTTCCTGGGTCATACAAGGGGACCTATAGCTTGCAAGGAAGTGGTACTGGATTTTACCTATGGTGATATGAACATGAAGCAGCTCAAGTGCATTGTCTTGTTTGACTAGCCTTGACGTATATTTATTTTTGATGTAAATAGAGACGCCTCCAACTTTAATCCCTGCTTGTAAAGTATCTGATCAAAATGTGTGGAATTAATTATAACCCTGCACTGTTGGTGTGCTGTCTCTGATTTTAAACCACATCTCAGAGACCGCACAGACATCAGCATTCTCTAGGGTAAAGAGAGCTTCCAGGGAGTGGATTATTTTTGTTTAGGCTCTTAGCATTGAGCAGTAACACCTTTAGAGTTTCATGTTTTTGATTTTCTATGTCGGAAGTACTTACAAAGGCACTATGGGGGAAGACAATGTGTTAGCTAATATTTGAAAGCCTAGAGGGGAGAGGTGCAGACCATCCCTGGCAAAGCAGCATGGTCTGTTGAACCATCTCCTTCCATGCTGACAAATACTGCACCCCCCCTTTGAATGACACCAGAAACTAAGTCAATTATTAAAGTCAATCATCTTTTGCTCAAATTGTGGCATCATCTTTGGAGAAAGTAAAATGCTGCTCAGTGCTAGGCTTATACCAGCCTGAGACACATATTCTGCGAGTTCTATGATATCTCTCTTCATATAGTCTAGGGAGGTACGTCTCCGGTCATTTACTCCCACATGGACTATGACTGAGTCATATTGGTAACTGTGATCCAGTGACCTGACTGCATGCGCAATGTGGTGTTTCCTAGCCCCTGATAAGCAGCTGACTGTAATTTTTCCCTTACTCAGCCTGGTGAGAGGGACATCAGTGTGTCTCACAATGGAGTCTCCAATGACTAGAATATTGGACTGTGTGGTGAATTTGCCTTATGGGCTTAGAGGTAGAGGCTCCATGAGATGTAGCTCTGTGTGTTAATATGGGTGTTGTTCTGAAAGAGTGCGTTTGGGACTACTGAGGGTATTTCTTATGTGTACTTTGTGTAGGAGGTCTTTGTGGTTTAGGAAGTTTACACGTAAGTGCTTCAGTATATGTGGGTCTATATGTCAGCTTTGAATTGTGTGTGATGGGTGCAGCATGTTTATTACTGATAACCTTATTGACATTAGGAGTACTTTTATGTGAGAGCTTTGCCTCCAGTGATGTTGTGTAAATACATCTCTCACATACTGTATCAGTTTGTTTGAGAATTAACTGGTTGCCAGTAAACATGAGGCAATTTCTACATTGCCTCAGAATGCCTGATGCTTTTGTTGTAAAGCCTGCTGATAGAGAATATCCACCGGACAGGCATGTGTTTCCTTGAGAAGCAGGTTTTAGTTCTATTGGGTATGGCTGAGTCCATGCAGTTGTACAGGTGCCTGTATACTGCACTGGTGTACTGTTCAGCATAGTTGTCTGCAACCTTTGGGGGGGGCAGTGGTGTGAAGCTACTGATACCCTCTCTTAAGAGGTTGTAGTCAGCTTTTGAGAAGGATTTTTAGCCTGATTATGGCTGGGGGGATTGGGTGGGATAGAATCTTTGAATGAGACAGACCAATGATCTGATCTCAGCAGGGAAGAATATACTATGGAAGTGGTGCAAGGGTCACCTATCCAAGTCCAAAATGTTATCTTCTCTTGTGGGTGATGAGACAAGCTGGTCTAGTGCATTAGAAATGATGAAGTCAAGGAATTGTTTGGTAGTTGAAGTCACCAAGGATTAGGGTGTTAGGAGGTACCTTGATGGAGTCAAGAAGATACAGGTAGGACGACTGGGTGTTCTGAGTCATGGAGGGGGATCTATAGCTGGCTATAACTTGGATGGGTGTCTTGAGAACTGTCAGTTGCACCTGGAGTAGTTCCAGTGCGTCATGCTGGAAAACCAGTCTGGAGGTGTGCCTATCCTTAATGAAGATAGAGACTCCACCACCCTTATTCTTCCCAACCTCATTTTGGGGTCAGAATGTGTAGAATGAAGTATAGCTTGGTAAGACAGGTGTGCACTCCACAGTCCTGAACCAGGTGTCCTTGACTGCACAGACATCTGCATCTTCCAGTGTGAGGAGATCCTCCAGCGAGTGCATTTTCAGGTTAAGGCTCCTAGCATTAAGGAGCATGACCTTCAATTTGCTTTCTGACAGCACTTTTATGTTGAAAGATTTGTCTTTGGTGCATTTCCTAGAAAAAGCACAATGGGGGAGGCAAGAGCCTTGGCCAGGATATGGAATCACATGGGGTGACAGGTGGAGGCCATCTCTGGCAAAGCATTGAGGCCTATCAACCATGTCATCCCAGGCAGACAAATACTGGATCCCCTTGGAATTACACCAGAAACTAAGCCAATTAAGTCAATTATGTTTTGTTGGTATTGTGGTATCATTCTTGGGGAAGGTAGGGTGCTGCTTAGGGGGCAAGGGTCATACCTGCCTGGGACACGTACTCCGAGAGCTCAGTCATGTCTCTCTTCATATAGTCCAGGGAGGTACATCTCAAGTCATTCTCACCAACATGGACAATGACAGAGTCATACTTGTACTTGTTGTGGAGACACTTAAGTGTGTGCGTGATGTGGCAGATTTCTGGCAGCAGACAGACAGCTAATTGCGACCTTCTTCTTGTTGAGCCTGATGAGGGGTACATCGGTGTGTCTCACAATTGAGTCACCAATTACTAGTATGTTTGGTTTATTGTTATGCCTTGTGGGCTGTGTTGGTTTATTGTTTTGCCTTATGGGTTGTGTTTGTGAGACACTGGTGTGTTGTCTGCTGTATTGATGCATTTGGTGTTGTGTGCAGAATGTGTGTGTGTTTTGGAGGTCTCTGGTGTTTGGGTACGTTTTTATTGAGGACCTCTCCATAGGTGGGTGTGAGTTGTGCTTGGCTATGTGATGTGAGTGGCGTGGTATTTGTGCTGGCAGTCTCTTCTTTGTCAGGAATACTGACTGTGGCATGAGAAAGCATGGATTCCAGGTTACTGATGTAGATGCATTTCTCTCAAGTAGAAGACAGAAATGTCCTAGGAGAAGAGGGCTGTCAGTAAACATGCGGCAGTTGCTACACTGTCTCAGTATGCCCATGTCAACTAGACTTGTAGAAGAAACTGATGGGAATTGTCCAGACATAGTGTTTTTAATACTTGGCCGGACTTATGGAGAGGGGGTTTTGATAAGGGTTTGTCCACAAGAGTGTAGACCACAAAACCCTTCTTAAATGTCAAGTAACTGGCCTGAAGCCTAAGTGCTAAAACCAAAACTAAGATGCTTAGAACAACAGATAAATGTAATCAGGCTACTAACAAGCATTAATAAATGTAGTAGAATAAAAGCACTTGAACACTTAAGAGCATGCAGCAAAGCAAAAATAAGGTACTAAGGTAGGAAGAACACAATTACAGTAAAAGCAGCTGAATAAAGTGTATTTTTTTTAAGGTGGAGAGGGAGGAAACTAAGGGGCTGGCCTTCTCAAATGCTCTCTACGTACTCAGTAGACTGAGCTGATGAAATGGGACTGGAAGGAGTGTCCAAAATCAAAGAAGCAAGGGGGTAGTTCTTCCCAAATTATCTCACTGTAGTCAGTTGAGTGAACAAATGAGATGAGAATGGGAGATGTGACCAAAATCAAATTTACAGCAGGGGTAGGCAATTCCAAAGCCAGCAAGTTTAAGAGTAAAACAACACTAGGGTGGAAAAAACAAACAAAATACAGACAAACAGAGGCTAGCAATAAACAATGAAGCAAATAAACAAATGCAGTTCAGTTTTGTTAACTATCACAAATAGATCAAGTGCAAAAAAGTATACTTATATCAGCTTGGTATATCCAGATGACTATAGAATCAAAAACAGCCAGGTAATTAGCTCTGCTACATCAGCTCTGCTGCTGAGCACAAATTCACAGAAATGTTAGTCTTTGTACCAGAAGTACAGAAGAGAAAATAGACCCACAGGCAATCAGATAAACACAGAGTTGTTGGCTAGCAGTTAACACCTTAGGTGGGCTGACTCCACAGAATGCAAAGCAACCCCCACCATGAAACCATTATTATTATTTTTTTTGTTATAACATTTTGTCTTTTGAAATAAAAATATAATATATTATTATTATTATTATACCAGATTGTCTATTGAAATATGGAATATATTTTAAAATGTGTGCAAACTATAGCCTGTATCTTTAAAATTCTCAGAATAATTAATGAATCAGTTTGAATAAATGGCTGCAGTCTGAAAACAGGAAATCAGGAAGTTAGTTTTTCACAAGGGAGGATCATCATGGGCTGGGTTAGAGAATTCATGATCCCTGGACTTAGACTGTCCATTTGGGGCTTATGTTGGATGTGGCCTGAATATAGACTATGTGATTAGTTGGTTTAGAGCTGGAATAAAGGCCAGGCTAAGGCCTGTGACTGTGAACTGAAACCTACATTCTAGTTTCTTGATAGGCCATATGGTATTGAGGTTAGGTACATCATTTGTTTTTTTAAATGGTAGTGTATTGTTGCTGTGGTGTTAGTTGTTAGTTTCATAATTGTGTTTACTGGCAGGTAAGTCAGAATGTTATTCTTTCGGTTTTGTGTACATCTGGCATTTCAAGTGTCAGCTTTGTGAGTTTTTTCTTTTCTGGGGCCGGGGTTTTAAAAGTCGGTCTACTAACATTTCGATCATGTGAAGTAAATCCATATATCTATCTATATATATATATATATATCTATATATATATATATATATATATATATATATATATATATATATATATATTGTATACACACACATATCTATGTGAAACAAAAGAAACAGCACCAACTGTCAAACAGGCTAAAAACAATATTTAATATGAAGGCCACAGCAAGCAAGCCAGCTTTCATTTCAGCTAGGTAGACTTCATATATAGAAAATGGATATTCCCTGTCAGAACGTTGAACGTTTGTAACTTCTAAATACATAACAGCCAACCCAGAAGATTAAAAAGGCACAACATCAAAGTACCAGAATACCAAAACTGAAAACATGGACTATAAAGCTAACAAAGATGTACTGGCAATTATTCCAAACTGACAGTATGAAGGAAGAACTGCCTTCTCCACCCTGATGGCTTTTTCCAGTATAAGGCATTACTCTTTTGGTCTGCATGGATCCCCAGCTACATTCCAAGGATTCATGTATAAAATCTTGAAACTCCATAGTAAGTGTGCCACAGCATGCTTAATGACATGATTACATATAGAGAAAATGTTAGTAAACCAGATCAAATGTACTACTGGCATAAAAAAGCCAAACTTTTATGTGTTGTGTAAGCTGGTATATATTAAAAAAAACATGTAAGGAAGGTACAAGCCATATGGAACATAGGAATATGCACTATAAACAGGATAAAACATTCATAGAGCCTTGGAATTACCATAGATGCTTCATCTCACACTTTGCAGGCTTGTATTCTCATTGAGTGTCCTGACTAAAGCAAAAGCTGGCCTATATGAACACAGTTTCAGTGCAACCAAAGGCTTCAAATGTGTCTTTTGTGCATAAAGACTACAAATCATACCCAATTTAAGCAAGGGCAAGTTATCCCAAGAATTTTAAATGGGAAGAATATGCAGTCTGTTTCCTGAGTAGATATACCTTCCTTCAGGACTCTTAACAACACTACTGTAGAAATACCTACCGTAAAAAGTGGGCTATCACTATATTTAAAAATATCTTTTGGGACAACATTTTTAAACACCTAAATGATCAAACTCCCCAAATGATGCAAAGGCAAAAAAAAAACAAAAAACGCTGGTTTCTTAGTTAACAACCACTTAACTATTGCATGGAGTATAGTCCCTGCTCTAGACACTACACTTGCTGACAGCACAGGACACTCAGTCCCATGTATCTCAGCTGGGGGAGGGATATATAAAACAACACAAGGGATGGTTTGCCAGCTTTGATATATAGTCACTGAACTTGAATATCTATGGCCTAGATGTGTGGGGTGAAGCCCCCTACTTGGGTGGTTCGATTCACTTAGATGTTGGTCCATTGTGCTGCAGGCAATTATTTCCTTGCCCTTGGTAAATTCAGTGACTCGCTGAAGCAATTTTCGCTGAATAGGGTCAATGAATAGGTGTTATAGACCCAGAGTACTGAGGGCCTCTTTAAGTAAGGGTATGACCAGTGAAGCTTCTGGGATATATTAGTATATAAAACTCTCAAACAAAAGCTAAAAGGAGAGCAATTTGCATGTGTAACCTGGTAGTAAGTCAGCTGAGAAATCTGTTGGTAAAACAAAAGACCTGCTGTTAAAATGTGCTGCTAAAGGAGCCGCCATGTAATAAAATCTAAGTATCACAAAGTCTGTTTTTTGGTGGTGAGACATCTAATTACTACTCTGTGGATTTTATTACTAAGGTAAACATCTGTGCTGCTGAGATGCTTTTTTCAGTCTGGTTCTCACTTCAGTCTGTTAATTGGGATTTGCATTTCGAACTAGTAGGCTGGACAGCAATTGCTTAGAGCTCAAAGAAAAAAAAATAAAAATGAAATGTGAGAAAATATTTTCAGCTGATCAATAAAAGCATCTTTTTGAAATGTTTTTCATTTAAAGCAAATATTTATTTGTGTGCTTGTTTGCTTATATATTTATTACCATTTATTTATCAGGATTGTCCATCTGGTCATAACTTACCCCTTTTCACTTGATGTCCTCAGAGAAAAGCTACAGGTATAATAAATTAATAAAAAGTACAAAACTCAAATATGAAAAAATACAATGAATTTAAGCAATTTGGTAGAATGAATGCAACTAGAATACAGAATAAAACCTAAACCGAGATATAGCAGAGATAACAGTACATCTCAAAAGAGAAAAATGTTTACAAGTCATCAATAAAATCTAATATGTGAGCACATGAGTGGTTCAAAACAAAGAAAGTACAGGAAAAAAATGGAAGTCATTTGTGAGTGCATTTGTTTAATATGGGAAGTTTGATGGAAAATGCATCTAAGTAACATGTTGGTGGAACTGATAGTTATACAGCAGTGTGCAGAAGATGCAGGATGAAAAGACATGATTGAGAGGCAACACCAGGGAAAGGGAGAGGTGTCAGCTAAGAAAGTGGTTAGATTTTGTATTCAATGTGGTAAAGGCTGGAAGAGATGATGAGCGAGCTCTGTTGATAACGCACACTTTATTCCTCCTGCATCTCTACAACCATGAAGTCCATCTCCCTTGCCCCTTAAACAAATCCCAGCAGTGGAATCTTTCAAATCAGAATTAAAACCTTAACCTCTTCTTCAATAGCAACAGAACAGTTTGGAAGGACAGGCTTATCCTCAGATGTTCCTTACAAAGAAAATACAGAATGTAAATAACATGCTCTATAACGATAGACTAAAAGCCCTATCCATTTACTCTGTCTCCCACTGACTATTAAGGGGTGACCTATGCCTGACCTACAAGGCACTCATAAATCTAGCCCTGATGGAGCTGCTACACACCTACAAGTCAAAAGGGTTACCCAATCTAGGGATCAAAACTTAATCCTTGACTCAAGCAAAACATGCTGGGGAGACAGATATGTGTCTCAGAGACTGTGCCTTCTTTGGAAAAGGCTTCCTGTTCACATTAATCAGAGCCCTTCCTTTGCCCTTTTCAAATGCAGTCTGGATCAATGGATGAGAAACTGCAAATTCACACCTGGGGTAGTGCCTATGTCCCTTATGGACAGGGGCAATCTGTAAGATACTCTATGCACGGGCACAAATTCATGCATCACCTTGCCCCTAGGGGCTATATATTGGGTAAAATCAGATTATATTAGCTAGGCTTCTAAAGGCTCTTTAGTCATTAGCCCAGTAATCTCATATGAACTTAGGAATCTATGAATCTATAAGTAGATAAGCCTGATGAGAGGAAGGTTGGGTAAGGCTGTGTAAGAAAATGCACAACTATTGACATGAAAAGTGTTTTTACAGTGCTAGTGTATGTTATGTGAATGGGTAGACAGACATAAAAAAGTGTGATGTGAAATGAAAAGGAATGAAATTAGAGAAACGGGAAGGTAGTGAGGCTTGAGATGACAAAGGGAAATAGGAAAGCATAATAAAATAAGGTGTGTGTGTGTGTGTGTGTGTGTGTGTGTGTGTGTGTGTGTGTGTGATGCTAATGACAACGAAGTGGTAAAGAAAGGGAAAAGGAAAATAATTAGTTTAAGGGAGGAAAGGATGATAGAGAGACCGGCTGCAGATATAACAGGTCAGTACACTGCAGTTATATCAGATGGGGATAGCTTTGCTTACAATAACTCTGCTAATACAATGGTATTTTTGTCTAGCCAGAACATTACCATGAATTCATTGAGCCATTTTATAGGTTCTTAGGTAGGTAATATGCCAACTGTCCTCATGGGCCATTTTAAGCCTAGCCAATTTTCCTGTTGATGCTTAAATTAACCTAACGTATTTGGCATTAGATTGACTTTATCCATTGTTTGGTCAATAATTATATATTACCTAGAGACAATTACTGGGATCATACTCTAGATAATTTGAAGGAACACATGCATGGAAAAAAGCATTTAGGAGTTGCCTCTTCTCTGTTATTCATCCATAAATCCAACTTGCTCTTGAATATGGACTGGGGATATACTTTATTTTACATGGATGGGGGTCTGTTCCAGAGCAGCAGTGTCCACTGCAAGAAAACTCTGTCCTTTCAGCAGTGTCCACTGCAAGATAAGTCTGTCCCTTCAAACTCTTCTGTCAATGTTGCAGAAGAGGTTTAGGTTTTAATTGCGATTTGAAAGATTTCAGTGGAGTGCTTTGTTTAAGGGCAAGGGACATGGATTTCATGATTGTACAGATGTAGAAGGAATAAAGAGAATGTTGCCAACAGAGTTGATTGTGTTACTTATTGTGATGTATTTTTATATCTACTGAGCAGAGAGCTCTGTTTGGTGTGTAGTTTTGAAGGATATGAGGCTAGGGGCATTTTCCAGGTTTGTGAATAAGGTTACGTGTGGTAACTGGGCAGCTGCAAACAATGCAGCTGCTTTAGTGCCAGAAAGTGATGAGATCTGTATATCACATTCATACCAAATGTGTGGTTGATTTGTTGCAGCATTACTCAAGATGTGAACTGTATTATGTCTTGCACTTGTAATAGGTTGGCTCCATATCATTTTACTCTCATATGGCTGAATGCTAATGTCTTAAACTGCACTATTTGTTTACTGTTCTAAATTTTTCTGATGGCAAGTCGATAACTGCCTAGGTCAATTGGACTACAGGTGATGAGTGTCTGAGTATATGGATTTTGGCCAAAAAGGGAAATCCCTAAACTCTTTAGCTGAATATCTAGTTCACAATACATGAGGGATATGGAAAACTTGTTTTAATTCCTTTCACATAGGAGGTATTTCAAATTCTACTAGAAACAAATTTTTAGTACGCTTAAGGGACAACATGGTCAAGTTATTTTATTATTTTACTGAAAAAGAATATCTTTATAAGCTGATGAAATGATTTTTAGGAAGCTGAAATAGCAGATGTGGATGTAAAAGAGGTCGGGCTGTTTAAGAAAGATGCATGTTTAGTCACTGGTAAAGCTGTCAGCAGTAATGAAGTGAAGTGCAATGGTATGGTGCAGTAAAGTGCTCTTATGAAAAACTGAAAACATCTATGCATCAAATACACAAAACCCTGAATTTTTGGGGATTTTTCTTTCAATGACGCATTTTTACTAAATAACCAAGGAGGCCGTTGAGAAGCTCAGCCATATCATCTGCTGGGAGACTAACAGTGCCCTCTGTTACGTAGATCTTCTTCACATATCCCAAGTAAAAATTGTGCTCACCCATTCAGTCATCCAGACTGGTTTAACTATTGACAAGGAAGTACTCTGCTTTGGACGTGTGAGCTATTTATTTATTTGGCAGTATAGCTTTGAGTTAAGCATAGTTGGTGTTTGCTTTGCCAGTGGTTCTGTTTAGGTGAAGAAGTTTAAAGAGTGTTGAGCCATTCACAGCACAGAAAGCTAAGCAAAGATCATCACTTAAGAGTCTATATGACACAGCGTTAAGTAACAGGGCTTTCAGTCTGTCAGGGAAGCTAAAGGTGAGGAAATGTTGACACCTCTAAAGTTGTTTTATTTAATTAAGGAGGTACATTCTGAAGGTGATATTATACAAATGAGCATAGAGCAGGACAATAATTTTAGACATTGAAGGGATACCACAAGGTATATGTTGTGCAAGGTAAAAAGATTTTGTAACCACAACAGTGACATACTGATCAAAGGAAAGTTTATCAAGAGAGGTATTCATATCCCTGATGACTGCGGTAGTCGTGCCGCGGTAGCATTGTCATCTCACAGTAGGACGTTGTCCTGTTCGATTCTCAGCTAGAGTGTCTTCTGAGTGGAGACATGTGTGAATGGGCATACATTGGTTGAAGGTTGTGCATCAGGGCTGGCAACTCAGCACGTAAAACTCTACTGCCAATCATTAGCGGACCGGAGTTCTGCTGTGGCGACCCCTAACCGGGAAAAGCCGAAAGATACAACATTCACATCCTTGATGACAAGTGAAATGCTATATATGTGGTATGCAGCAGTGATTGTAGACAGCAGTACACCATGTGCAAGCACCCAGCTACTTGTGGCCTCCTTTCATACGGCTCATTGAGACTCAGTGACATTAGACAGTCATCAGTTTTTTTACACTGTGTACATACTAAACACATGAAACATCAGGTTTTTCTGAATGTCTTAAATCATTCACATAAAGCAGACTGAGCATATTACCTTTTGTAAATGTTTGCAGTGATTTCTAGCAGTTTTGAACTATCGAGTTTAGCACAAAATTAAAATACATTTATGAATGAATAAATCAATAAACATCATTATTTTCATTGCTTTGATAGTCTTCAAGATGGCAGCATATTACAGTCACCTGTATTGTAAGATGGCAGCATATTACAGTTACCTGTATTGTAAGATGGCAGCATATTACAGTTACCTGTATTGTAAGATGGCAGCATATTACAGTTGCCTGTATTGTAAGATGGCAGCATATTACAGTTACCTGTATTGTAAGATGGCAGCATATTACAGTCACCTGTATTGTAAGATGGCAGCATATTACAGTCACCTGTATTGTAAGATGGCAGCATATTACAGTTACCTGTATTGTAAGATGGCAGCATATTACAGTTACCTGTATTGTAAGATGGCAGCATATTACAGTTGCCTGTATTGTAAGATGGCAGCATATTACAGTTACCTGTATTGTAAGATGGCAGCATATTACAGTTACCTGTATTGTAAGATGGCAGCATATTACAGTTACCTGTATTGTAAGATGGCAGCATATTACAGTTGCCTGTATTGTAAGATGGCAGCATATTACAGTTACCTGTATTGTAAGATGGCAGCATATTACAGTTACCTGTATTGTAAGATGGCAGCATATTACAGTCACCTGTATTGTAAGATGGCAGCATATTACAGTTACCTGTATTGTAAGATGGCAGCATATTACAGTTACCTTTATTGTAAGATGGCAGCATATTACAGTTACCTGTATTGTAAGATGGCAGTATATTACAGTCACCTGTATTGTAAGATGGCAGCATATTACAGTTACCTGTATTGTAAGATGGCAGCATATTACAGTTACCTGTATTGTAAGATGGCAGCATATTACAGTTACCTGTATTGTAAGATGGCAGCATATTACAGTTACCTGTATTGTTTGTTCTTGTTAAGCTACACTTACTTCCATGCTTACAGTATTTGTTCCACATTTCTTCAAACTAGTATAGAAAAACAGTAGGGAAACAAATGTTTAATAGCTTGTTATAACTAACCTATGTGGGTCATTACACACCCTTACTTCATAACATCCGTGCAGCAATCAAACACACACATATCCTTACTTCATAAGTTCTGCAGCTACTCATAGTAAATTCCAAATTCCCTTATACCCTTACTTCATAACATCCGTGCAGCAATCAAACACACACATATCCTTACTTCATAAGTTCTGCAGCTACTCATAGTAAATTCCAAATTCCCTTATACCCTTACTTCATAATGTCTGTGCAGCAACTGTAAACCACTTGTAAATTCTCTGTGACTTCCAAATAACACGGACGGGTGGACAGGAAAAGAAGCAATTTCAAATAGCGCTGGTGGGCAGACAGGAAGAACAGGATGTCTGCGGAAGAACTGGACATCTGGATGCATAGAAGTGATGTGACCAGACCAGCAGGACCGTTCTTAAAGAAGAACACAAAGAACAACATTTTGTTTGTAATTAAAAAAGAAAACAAAACACAATGTATTTTTGTAATTAAAAGAAAATTAATCTCCCGGTTAGCCCATTCTGCACCTGCCTGTGGGCACTCTTGAGTGTGCCCCTACTGCAACAGTGATCAATTTGAACATCTACTGTGATAATAACTTTAATGACACAGCTGTGCTATGCACATCATCTGATTACTGTTGTTGTTGCCTATGCCATGTGAGGCAAGTATCAGTGCTTAAAAGAAAAGGTGGGTGAAAGAAAGACCAGAATCCAGAAGACCCATGGATAATAGTCCTAGCAAAGCTTATGCTGGACCTAGAGAAAGAATCTAGTTTGTAGTGCTTGGCAATATCCAGTACAATATCAAAGTAGTGTTACATTGCTGTCCCTGTCATAATATGTCTAGAGTCCACCCCTTTCCAATAAGATACAGAAGCAGCCAATGCACTAGTGGGCCCTGACTGGCCTGCAACTGTGTTGTTAAGGTGAGAACAACAAAAAGCAATAGCATAAGACAGCCATTTAGAATTTTTTTGTTGTGACACAGATTGTCCTATTTTCTTACTTTCATACAAAATAACTGTTTGGTTAGAATTACTGATTTGTTGTCTTGTCAGTATAGTATGGGAGTTGTTTATGAATATCCATAGTGTGTAGAATTCTCTCTTCCTTATTTTTTTGGTTCAGGATAGAAAAGTTGGATTAATGACCTGGCTCAAAGTTAACTCTGAAACCACTTCAGCCATAAAGGAAGGTCATTTTCTCAAAATTTAACCAGTCATTATGAAAGATGAGATATGGTTGAATTCCAAAAGGCTTTGTAAATTTGATATTTTTCTTGCAGTTGTCAGAGCAATGAGTAACACTGTTTTCCAAGATAAGAACTTCAAATCAACCTCATGACCAGATTCAAAAAGTAAAGTGTATGTTTCTCCAGTACAAAATTAAAATCCCAATAAGGTGCCACCTGTCTTCTAAGTAGGAAGATAAGTAAAACCTCCTTCAAAAACTGGTTGACTTGAGGCAATGTGCAAAGGGAGGTTCATGGGTAGAACATCAGACATTGTGGAGTGGTGAAGCTTCTCAGAAGAGTAAGAAAAAACAGAGGACAACTCACATAAATACTACAGAACCAGATGACTCTGGAACTAAAAAGGATCCTTGTTCTTGCTGTGGCTCCAACTAGAAAGTCATTTTTACTAGCCAAATGTGATTTTTATAGTAGCAAATTTCTTACACAGGAATATCAGAAGAATAATAGGCAAGGGAACATGAGAACCATAAGATGTTTTGCCATATTCATTTTTATATAGGCACTTAAAATTTGATACTTCCTTTTTGAAGCACATAATGATGTATATACCTCTCAAAAGAAGCAGGGCTATATGTGACAGCTCTGGTGTAAATGTGTGTCAACCCATCCACTCAACAAGACTAGCCTTAAAGATAATCAAAGTAATAGTTTGACCTGCTGTATTAAGTTATTCCACAGACTGAATACATTGAGTTAGTTCTTTCCAAGTGAGAACTGCTTATTTGTTGGTGCAGATTTAGGCCCCTAGAGTAGGCATTTAGTCTTGCAAAGAAAGAGAAGGACAGGTTCAAAAGGCAAAACACGTCACCTCAGAGCAGCCTATAAAGTGAGAGTTGTGCTGTCTATCAGGATACTTGCAATATTTATAAGCTTTGATTTCTTAGTAAGGTACTGGTGGGGCCTTCTAATTGAGCAACATTCTTTGATTTATACATACATTAGGAGATATTGTATTCAATAATGGATACATACCTCTCAACCTCTCAATGCAAGAAATCTGGACAAAGCCAGAAATAATGGGGGAACAAAGGGCCAAAAATAGGGACAGATTTTAAAGGGCCAAAAATAGGGACAGATTTTAAAAAGTGCTCCTATAAACTTAGTAACTTTCTATAACAGGAACTGAATTATTACATATTTCCTGAAGGATTTGAAGTCTGAAACTTAAATGTCTCTCATGATTTAGTATTATTTAGTGACGTCAAACCTCAATAACTTGCCACAAAACTACAAATTTTATGAAGAACAGACCAAAAGTATGAGACAAAAATCTGGACAGTTGAGAGGTAAGGATATGATAAAGAAAGAGTACAGTGGGAGAATGACTTCTTTGGATTTTGAAGACATTCCTTTAGAAATTAACTTGGACAGGTAGACGAATTTACTAGCAATTAAGGAATCATGATAATCAAATGCGAGAGAAAACTCCGTCTAAAGAGGAGTACAATTTAAAACTTATGAATTGGGAACGTCTTTTTACTACACAACACTTTTTTGCATTTAATGTCAGACCATTTTCAGTGCACCATATATGTGCATATATCAGCCCTTCCTGAAGCTGTTTAGTATCACTGGATGAGAGGATAACGGTGTCCAGTTTAGTCACCAGCAAAATTGTTCAATAACACTACTTTGATATTGTACTGGATGTCTGCAAAATAAATGCCAAACAGGAGAGTTCCCAGCAGGGATCCATGTGGTACTCTGCTCTTTACAATTTTGCATTCTGTGAGGATACTAGCTGCTTTCACAACCTATGATCTGCTGATTTCCCAGTTTGCAGGCAAACATATGGGTTTTCATATGTTTTTAATTTTTAACAATAGCAACATGAGGAAAATGTCAAAAGCCTTGACTAG
Organism: Protopterus annectens; assembly: GCF_019279795.1. NCBI lineage: Eukaryota > Metazoa > Chordata > Ceratodontiformes > Protopteridae > Protopterus > Protopterus annectens. The sequence goes on along the minus strand of NC_056743.1, from coordinate 516,548,037 downwards.
ACTGAGATAGGAAGTGTACAGTGAGGGCCACTATTTATAGGTTCATAGGTAGGTACTAGGTTGTCTGCCCGAGGGCATTTATAAGCCTAGCCAGAGTGTATCAGTTTTTGCCGCCCCAATGATTAATTAACTGAGCCTCTGTCAAGAAGAGCCAGTGAAGTGATCCCAGGGGTGTATTTTCTGTTACCCATCCACTCGTCAAGGTTTCTCTTGAAGAGTGTTAGTGAGGGGCTTTGCCTAATATAGTTAGGAATTTTTTTCCAAAGCATGGGGAGTCTCTGTGACAGGAATCTATCCTTCCAGCATGTTCTATTTATTGCTGTGGCGAGGTTTAGCTCACTAGAGCAAGCGGCTCGCAGTGACTTGGATTTCTTTAGGTGGAGCATGTCCATCAATTCTGAGTTGGACATGGCTTTGTAAGTCAGGCAGAGATCACCTCTGACTAAGTGATATGCCACTGAGTACAGCTGGAGTTTTTCTCTAAAACCTTTTCAAAGAACCTCACAAAACTAGAATGACTGGGATCTAGATCCTTTAAGGTGCCTGGATTTGCATAAATGAGTTCTGCTATCATATATTCCATGACTTTGCACATAAGGCTGATGAGTCAGATAGGTCTATAATTTGCTGGATCTTTAGAGGGACCAGTCTTGTGTACAAGAGTCACAATGACTCTTCTCCAGGCATCAGGCTCAAACTCTGTCGATAAGGTGAGGTTGAAAAGTTTAAGCAGAGGCTCACATAACACATACTCAACACTGATAAGAATAGAGCTTGGCATGCTGTCTGGACCCAATGAAATAACTTTTAGTCTTAGACAGGGATTTTAACGTCTTCCAATGTGATTTGAGGGGGAACTAAAAATTGCAGGGATACTGGGGACAACAATGTGGGTAGGTGGGGTAAAGTTAGCACTACATTGGTCTCCTGCTATATTGATTATATCCTATGGAATATGCAATATCATTATGGAGGAGCTAAGTGCACTGTTGGACATTATTCTTTAATCTCCTAACATAACCAAAGAAAGAGTTATAGTTTCCTCTGCTGTCTGTAGAAGCCTTAAGTTCCTACTCTGATTTACATTTTCTAATAGTATTGTTAACTTCCTTGTGCTCACATGTTTCAGTGTGGTCATGAGATAAGAGGACTGGGATTTCTTACAAATGTTTACTAATTTCTGTCTTTTGTTACAAAGTTTATAAATAAAGGAGCTTTGCCAGAGTTTAATCCTGAATTTACAATTACATTTAGGAAGAACAAGCACCGACTTGTCTATGATGCTGTTTAGGTGTTTGCTAAAGACAGAGATGAAAGTAGAAGCCCTCTCACCTGCAACCATTTGCAGGGGATTGCTGGGAATTTTGACTAGGTTTTCTACAAGCTAAGCAAGGCTGTCTCATTTGGTGATCAGTTGGTACCACTAGGCCAATGGGGGAAAAAATTGCTGACTTGTTGGCTGATTTAACTAGGTGTAAGAGATGCAAGGTGAAGTATAGGGAGGGTCTGGTTTGTTAAGGACCAGATCAAGGATATTACAGCATCTGGTGGGTAGCTTTACAATTGCTCCAATGCATTTCAATTAAAGTCTAGGAAACACTGAGCATACCCATTTTTAGAGGTATAAATGTGCCAGTTAATGCTCAGATAACTCATATCCTCTAGCAAGAAGGAATTTGGCTTATTTAGCCCCTCATTAGTACTAAGGTAATTTCCATGATCTCTGTCAAACAGTGATGGGGATTTGTACATAGCAATTAAAAAATAGTTCATTTATTAATAGTGATTTGAATTTGCAGAAGCTCCAAGTTAGAATCATGGGTAATTTGACATGAGGTAAAAGTAGTTCTGATAAATACAGACACTCACCCATAGTTGCTCAAGGGCCTGAAGGAATGATGCGTGTAAAATCCTGGTATGGAGGCAATGATGTCTCTGCAGTGAAACCATGTCTCAGTAACTAAACAAATATAGTAACTAAACAAATATAAATGTGATGAAGTTGCTCAAGTGTCTCACGTTCAGGCATCCTTCTATTTAGACTCCTGGCATTGAGTAGTGTTACCATGATGCGCTTCAAACTGCATTTTAAGTTTGCTATGCAAAGTGTCCAGCAGGTGAACTTTGCCTAAAAAGGGCCAACAGAAGCTTTAGCAACTATGTGGAAGCCTTGGTATGAGGGTGGTAAGTCATCCATGGCAAAACCTAGAACTCTTACCCACCATCTCATCCCAGGCTGGCACACACAAGATCCCTCAGAATGACATCTGCTAACTATCCAATTGTTAAAGCCAATTATCTTGCCTTAGTATCTAGAAATCACTGTAGGAAAAAGCAATATACTAGTAAAAACTATTGTCTTTCCTGCCTTTAACACATGCATAGCAAGACACAACTTTTAATACGCCACAGAAAACAAAGTAACCAAATGACTAAGCGCTTTCACCAGGCTCTAACCACTGGCTTCTTCAGACTCTGAAGAAGCCAGTGGTTAGAGCCTGGTGAAAGCGCTTAGTCGTTTGGTTACTTTGTTTTCTGTGGCGTATTAAAAGTTGTGTCTTCCGTTTAGTCTCTGGTGGCTGTTTTTATTTTTTTGATCTGGTTTATAAGTTTGGTTTATCCGTTTGGATTCCTCTACATGCATAGCAAGTTCCATCATGTTTATCTGCATACACCTCTAGGTGCAGCACTATGGGTCATTTACACCCACATGGGTGACCACAAGGCCATATTCATATTTGTGTGGCTTAATGTCCCTTAGAACCTTTGTGACTTCCCAAATCCTGGCACCAGACAAACAGCTTACAGTTACCCTAGTCTTGTCTAGTTTGGTGAGTGGGGTGTCTGTATGCCTACCTATAGGGTCACCCATGACTAAAATGTTTCCCTGTGCAGAAACAGACTTAGTAGAACTTTTGGGCTTAGGTCTGCTTTCCTTGTGTCTCCTGGATAAGATGTATATATTTACAATAAGCGCATGTGGGGAATATTTATTTATTTCCAGTTTGGTGACCGGGGAAGTCCACAGGGCCAAGGTAGCCCATTTTCAGTGGAGGTCCATGGAGAAAAGCTCCACAAAGCAAATACAATAAAAAATGTAAACATAATAGTGACAAGAGCAGAAATAATCAAAATAACACAGCAAAACAGTAACATAAAGAAACGTACAATCACATTACAAGTCATATATATGATTGCATATAGGACAGTGTCACTAAACAGACAAGGTAAAATTCCTAGGTGAATAAAGCCGTAATGGTGTAGATATAAAGGTGGCTTGGTCATAGAAAGTATTATTGATATAGCAGTGAGGAAACAAAAGAGTAAGGAAGTGGATTAGGTTGGAAGTAAGCAGGTACATTTCCAATTGGAGACAAGGTAGGAATGGCGGAGTCTTTTAAAGTACAATAAAAAAGAATAAGTAAACATTGTCTTGGGTTGGAATTTTTAGTGCGTGCTGTAGGAGGCAGTGGCAATTTTTCTTTTTATTTACAGCTCAGCATAAATTATAGGCCTCAGGCCTAGAGGTATGTTGTGACTGATGTGGTGCTAAGGAGGTAAGATGCTTACAAATAATGGATGGATACAAGAGATCTGCTTCATTGTTTCTTAAATATTTACATATTTTGCAGATTGTATTATCAAATGGTAAAGTCAGTGAATAGTTGGTAAGTATAATGCACTTGTTTCACTGCCTTAGAACACCTTATGAGATCAGACTGGCCACCAATAAAGTTAGAGCAGATTGCTGAGCTATGTTTCCAGAGGGTGGAGGACTAAAGCTTGTCATTGTACTCAAGAGTCGGAGGAAGACTATAATGAAATCATCTGAAGATTTATGGATGAGGTCCTTAGGTTGTCATTAATAACTTAAGTTATATGTTAGCTAATTTGGCTGAGCTTATTGAAAAGAAAATTAGGTCAGCCAAGAATGATGAATAATGGTGATTTGTCTACTGGCTACTATCTGGGTACTAGTGCTGGTCTCACTACAGTTGCTTGCACCTAGGAATTGATGATTCTATACTCCTTCTCTCACCAGAGGCAGAACAGTAACAGTGATTAAATCCTTACCTGTTCTGCTTGTCCAAAATAAGAAATACTGCTTCTTTGGTCCTCCCACCAATTAGCTAGATTTAATTCCTTTGCAGTCAGTGAATGGAAACGCTTTTTTTTTCTAACTGACCATAGCCAAGAACTTTTAAAACTTAAAAAATATGTGCCAAAAATGTATTAACATACTATCACCCCAGCAGTGACTTGAAGAAATTGAAGTTTGGGGTGTATCAAACTCCTCCTGTCCTGTGTGAATAAGTCCATTATGCTGGACTCTTGTGGCATTTATCCTTGGTCAATTTAAGGAGGAGGAGGAGACATTGTTGTCTGGAACACATGGGAATCATCAGTATCATCTTAGCATTGTGATGATGAATGTTTAGACGGAACATAGTTAACAGAGGGGTGTGGGTGGGTGGTTGGGGGGGGGTCATGCAAGAACTTCCCTATTCATGGGAATGAAAAGGCATCTGTCTTCCAGAATTTTGTGAAAGGAGTCCTGGAGTAGAATTTCTTCAACTGTCTGCTGTAAATGGATGCAAACAGATCTACTTGATGCATTCCCCATATTTGGATCAATTCCTGGGAAACACCTAGGTATTATTTTAATCCATGGGGTCTCTGCTGATCAGCTTATCTGCTGTAATGTTCTACCTTAACAGAGTGTAGGTAGCCTGGAGGGTCAGCCTGTGCTGACTTGCTAGTTCCCAGGCTATCACAGCAAGTCTGCAAAGAGGATGGTATCTGGTCCCCCCATTGGTTTATGTACCACATCATTGCGGTGTTATCTGTAATTATTAGTAGCAGATCTAGAATCTAAAACTGGTTCAAAATTTGACAGCATTCATCATTGCCATCATTTCATCGATATTAATAGCCTTTAATTTTCCCTTGTTCCAGAGACACTGAACTTTCACACCCTTGGATTCAACTCCCCAAGCAAAGTTTAAGGGATCCATGGTTACAGATTGAGTAGGGACTGCAAGGGCTAAAGGGAGACCTGGGTTGGGGGACAACTGATTCACTAAAGTAATTCAATTTTTTTTACAAACTCAAGCACTGGGTTTGAAATTATAGGGAGTACTGGTGGTGGGTTCAAGCTCATGTGAGGGATGGTCAAAGAAATCATGAGAATTGTAGAGGCCATGAACCGAAGAATCCTGACATACTCCCTGTCAGATGCCAGTGTATGGATGGAAAATAAAAGAAACTATTTGTTGTAAAACTCATGAGGGATGAATCTAGGAGACACTCCAGAAACACTATCGTATGAGACAAAATGAGAGAAAATTTCTCTATGCTCACCTTAAATTCCAGAGTACAAAAAAAGCCTATAACCCAGAGATTCTTAAGAAGTTGTAAAAATATCTAAAAAAATAAGGTAGTCATCTAAATATGGAACAATGTGAAGGTCCTGCAACCTGCACACACTCTTGAAGCTACTGACAATCCAAAAGGTAAAGCAGAGAACTGAAAATGTAAATCAGACACAGAAAAATGCAAAAAAGCATCTGAAAAGTTTGAGAATTGGAATGCGATGATACACATTTTTTTTAAATCCAGAGTTACTTGAAATAGGATGAGAGGAATGAAAAGGTTTAGAAAAGAAAGATATAGGACAAGTCGCCAGATTTCTTCTTTCCTTGGCACCAGAAAGATTCTTAAATTAAACCCTTTCCCTATCAATCTATGGGAATAAGTTGTATAACCCCCTTCTCCCAAGATGGCATTTCATCAAAGACAGAACTACTCAGGGAGGATTAATTGGATGGAAGCAGGGAAATCCTACTGCCAGTTGAAGCCCAAATGTCTGAAGTTATCTGGTGCCACAGAGAGAGAGAAATGAATACCTAGACTTTCGGATACTGTTACTGGAATGCCAGGGTGGGGAGGGGGGCATGATGAACTAGATAGACAGTCTGCTTTTTTACATTGACCTTGGTTTTGGGAGGATTGGACGCAATTTTTTGAACAATCTCCCATTGTTAGCTGTAATTTTGTTTGACTGTACCTTGCTGATATTTTATATTTCCTATAAAAGGAATCTGAAGTGGACAGAATTTTTTTTTGTATTTTGGCTTGGAAGGTTACAAAATCTGAATAACCCCTTGAATTAACTTTCCCTTTTCATCAAATCATTGAAGGACATTAGCAGTGGAAGGACCAAACAATACCTCTGTGTTGACTAGAGCATTCAGGAGCTCAGCTTTGACATTCTGTAGTGAACTATAATATTCAAGAGTTTTCAAGAGTTTTAGAGTTATATCTAATGAATTAGGCTTTACCAGAAATCTTTTTATCTGCTTGTGTTAACTTCATTTTGTGTATTTGTTACTGTTACTGTTTTTATAAGTATATTATAGTAGTATGTAGTATAAATTCATCTCCTATTTTTACTATGTGTTTTTGTGTTGAAACATATTTTTCATTCTACCTTGTATTGTTTACTCATATTATGCTTTATGTAATAAATCATTGTTTATTGCCTGTACTGGAGCTTTTCTCCCCGGGCCTCTACTGAAAACGGATATTTATGTCCAGTTAGACTAGCCCGGTCAACAGATGTAAAATAAAATAAATAAATAAAAAATAAATTCATGTATTAGATTTTATTCATGTCTTGCAAAATGTTTTATCTTTTGATTAGTACCTTTGTCCTTTTATTAAATTCAGTTTATGTTTGCACTTACACTGTTAAATTGGTTAATGTTAGTGTATTTATCAACTTTTTGAACCTTCTATATATGCTCGGAGCTTCTCTCCCAGGGCCTGGTATGGCAACTCATGCCTAGGTGAGCAATCCCATTAAAGAAATACTAATAAATAAATACATTCAAAACACTAAGTAAATCTTCTCACCACCAAACTAGTGTATTCACAGCACCATAACAATGTCATAAAAATATTTTTGAGAGTGTTTACCTGAGAAAGAGAAGAATACAAAAATAACTCACAGATGCTCTAGTCTAAAAAAAAATAATTTTCTTATAATCTAAAACGAAGACAGCAGAAACTTAAACATTTGAGGCTAACAATTCACTATTCAGAAGCCTAAGGTGAAAGTATAAACTTTCTTCTCAAACCATTAAAAACATTCCCATCTTTGTCAGAAGGAATAGGACCAGCATTTGGCAGGTGAGGATTGTAACAGAGAAATCACTGCTGGGCCTGATCTAAGCTTGGAGAACATAAATGTGTTAATCTGTAGAGCACTATATATTGTATCTGACTTTCAGAGGCAGGTGGCTTACTGTCAGGCAAAGTTCTGACTGTAAGAAAGATGTTCTCAAACAAAACAGGAGGAATAACTGCAAGTTGAGGAAAATCTGCTGCTGTATATCATATCATCTTTGCTGGGACTCTGGTGTTCCTTTTTTCCACACTGAATTAATACCTTCATTCACAAATAGTATCAGAAAAAGTTAACTGTTCAGGTGGGGAATCTGAAGAATAATGTTCCTCAGAGTCAGAGCCCTCATTCTATCTAATCCCTGTCTTTCAGACTGTGAATTAGAATCTAAACAAGAGAAAAAATATTTCATTTTTAAATGAAGGGAAGATCCAGAATGTAAAGACTGAAAGACTTTAAAGAAACTTTAACACATCCCAGCCTATCCTCCTTGGGTGACACAAGTGATAAAAAATAAAAGTCTTTCTTTTTCTTCTTTTTTTTTTCCCTGAAAGGCCCGCCAGCAAAACAGCATCCAGAAAAATAGTCCTTTCCCCTGGCAATCAAGCTCCACAGTGAGGCTTCTCAAAGGTATAGTGTCTGCTCCCTCCTGTAATGCAGACAAGAGTGGTTCTGCCTTGCCTGAATAGGACAGTTGAATAGCCGCAGAAGATGTGCCTGACTCTTGGTCCTGCATGACTTCCTGAGAAATGACACCAGAGTAACCAAGAGAAACTGATGAGCAATATGAGGAACCTGGTATGACAACAGCAGCATCACTGATTGGTGGACGTGGTGAACAGGAAGCTGGTGTCAAGATCAAACCTGGGGGTCACAGGAGAAAGCTGAAGTTAAGAAAAGTGAAAAGGATTATTTGACAAGATGACCAAAACAAATGATCAGAATGTGCAGCAGATACTGTTATTTGTACTGCAGATAGTCATAGGATATGACACCACAGAAAAGGTTAGTGAGTAAGTTAAACAAACCTGTATTTGTCCAAGACTGGTTTCATGGGTAAGACGTCGGCTGGAGAGAAGAACTCCGAGAGAGATAGTAATCAGTAACTGCTGAAATATAATAATGATTAATACTATTGTGCCACAGGGTTTGGTATTGAGAATGGTACTTTCAATACCTGAATGTATGTTTTTTTTTTTTTTTACTTTTAATTCCTAGCTGTCATTAACATTGCCTTTTCATCAAAGTAATTTACTCTATTTTTCTATCTATTCTGCCTCACTTTTTGCTTTACAATCCTGTTTACATTCTCCCAGGTATCTTACCCACTTTAACTGAACTTGGCTAAATGGACTACAGTTTTCTGTACTACAGATGATATACCTTTCCAAATGCACCATGTACCAGTCAGCATTATCCTTTAAAATTGCTATGTACCATACTCTGACAGTACATAACTGCTAGTGAGCTATACATTTCTTATTCTGCCTTATTCTTGTCTATCTGTGTATATTTGTGAGGTGTCACTGTTACTTTTTTCTTCACTTGTCCTCAGCTGAAAATGAGCTCTGGTTAGTAGGAACACACCATTAAAAAAGCAAACAAGAAACAAATATGTGAGGGGCAGTGTACATACCTTGAGTAAAGAATTATATCTTTTGTTGACACAACTTTTGGAAAAAAGTTGATATCTAACAACTGTAGAAAGTTGGAAAAGACAATTGTCAGGGATCAAGATGAAGAAACTGCAGTGCATGCTGCGTACCAATAAATGTTGGCAGAGTGCTGAATCATGGGTAAAGATGTATGCAGTTCAAAAGATGCAGTGCATGCAATTATGTGCTGGCACAAAGCAACTCAGAGCAGTGTATACACTTACATTAAACAAAGATCCACTGTCATATAATTGTACAGTTCAGAAGTGCACAGTATGTCACTCTACTCTCATTTCATATAAATGAAACGCACGGTATAACATGCCGCGAGGTTCACAAAGGGCTACAGCCTTCAATAATCCCTAAGGTAGCCTTTTTCCTCTGGTGCTAACCCTTTCCAACTCATAGACAGCCCTGCCACAATGATTCTACGTGGTCCAAATAATCATTATGGCAGGCTGGTCCCACAGCTTACCACAATGCTATGAGGTATTCCACTGAAGAAGCAAATGATAATAACCAACAACCATGGCTAAATGTTCACCTTCACACATCAATTTCTACTGGAGAAACCACGTTACAGGTAAGCATCAGGGAGTTTAATGAAGGTGTGTGCGTGTGTGTGTGTGTGTCAAGGATAACATGCCTGGCAATAATAAGTAGATTGCAGAGTATGTGTAGCAATTCCCAGGATGTATGCACACCCAGTGTGGAGCAGTAGACAGGTCAGATCACAGAGATGTATATACAACATATATGGAATGCTATTTATTCTGAAACGTTTTACCTTCACAAGCCTGTAGTCTGTTTGTCTACATACACATTATATAATTCTCCACTGGACTGTACACCTAAGTTGTAACAACAGCTGTAAGTTATATAATGCTGGCTAGGTTTTTTTCTTCATTAAAATTTATACCGAAGAGTAAAAGGTTCACACAGACCAACCGATTGGTGATACCTTAACCTCCTGTAATAGAGACCAACAGAATATATGCAAATGATACCTTAAGAACATCAAATGTTTCAGGTTTCAACTATATGGCTTGTGAATGTCCATGACACTTACTTTTTCTTTTTAATTCTTTATAGTTATATTTAGGCCAATAAAGCCAAACACTGATAGCTGTGGATATGCATGTTTTGGACTTCTTATAACCTCATTTGCACAGCATAAATGGACTGTCTAATTATACTTTGGAAACACGGGGTCTTTAAACACAGCTGATGTCCATAATAATTAGGGTGCCTGCCAAATATCCCAACTAACTTCCAAATAAAAGAGTAACCAATTAGTAAAACTACAAAAAAAAATAGCCAACTTAGAGTTTTCACTGTGTGATACCTTAAACCTCCTGTAATAGAGGTCCATGGGATATATGCAATGAACCCTTAAGGACAGTTGGGATACTGTGAAAGATTTTTGAGGTCCTCATTTTAAAACCATGCTTTACCTTTGTGAATTGTACTTATTCTGTGGTACAGTAGTAGACATAGTGTATACACATACACACATTATTTCAGTGTACATTGCAATAAATAGTATAGGAAAAGAATGGAAGTCTGGGATACAGAAAAATGCATAAATGAAAGTTATGTACAGAAAAAATAGAAGTCCATGGATAACAAAGTGATGCCTTTATAACAACAAGCCTAAAGGCGAGTGAGGGGGGATAAGAGAAAACAGATGAGGTGATGCTACTTCCCCCAATGAGAGATCAAGACAAAGTCAGTTAAAAGAAAATAAATATTGTATCACAACTGATTTAGAGGACAACATGCCTATAACTCAGTCTACAGATCAAAACAAGCAGTTTTGCAATGAAGGGGATCCCCCAACACCTCTTAATGTATTTGTACTAACTTCATGGTCACAAAATAGTCGGGAAAGGAGAAACTCCTCATATGAGTGTACAACACTATGAGAAAAAAAATCGTTTTTTTTTTTTTGCCCTTATATGAGTGATGGTAGCTAAAATAAAAAAATAAATTCATCCAGTTGTGATCAAGCAGTTATAACCTGATCACCTTGCTAGCCATCACATACAGCACAAGTAGAATTGTGACAGTTCTCATGGCAACTTATTCTAAAGCGACAAGGCAATCATTCCATTTTTGGGTATAAAAACTGTAAAAAAGTTGAACGATAATGTCTGATTTTTGAAGAGGGAAGATGTAAGAGAAGCAAATATGTGTGAAGAGAAAACAGTTTTACTTTAGAACACTCAGGATATTATAAGTTAGGTCAAGTCAGAACAGAAAAAATGTAGTGTGGATTTTTAAAATCACTGAAACTAATTCAGATCGCTGCAGTAATATCTTTTAGATTGCAGACCGCACAGTTTGCAAAATGATTCTTCGAGGACAGTTAAAATATATTGAAGAGTGTATAAAGGTACGAAGCATAAAGTGCATACCTCAACAAAAGGAGTTAAGGTGATACCTCTCAATTTTTGCATCTACAGTTATGGACAAAGCAAAAATAATCAAATAAAAAGTTACAAATTAGGGGCACTTCTTAAATACTGGTAATAATGTCTTAGAAACTCTCAAAGTTTCCTAACTGCATGAGGGATGCAACAAATTAGGGGTGCCCTTACAAAATCTTGATGGCTGAAAGGTGCTGTAGGTGAGTAACATTTTTTTGTGTGTGTTAATTTATGTATGTATGCACTAATGTATTGATCATACCTCTCAATCTCAGAGCAAAAGGAAGAAACAAGAGTGCAGCTCTGGCACTGGAAGAAAACAGTAGCTAACAGCAGCAAAACAACCAGCAAATCAATCACAGAACTCAAAACGTGTTGAAGAATATGTTTAATACAAAAGGTAGGTTAAAAACATCTACAGGATAGCGCTTTTGTCTGTAACACTAAGACATCATCAGAACTATGAATGTACTGCTTGTGGAAGCCATTTTAAAACTTAAGTGCAGAAGACGCACCTCCAGTGTAAACCAATCACATCTTGTTATAGCTGAAATCAGTGTGAAACAAAAAAATAAAGTAACAGCACTAAAAAAGAAGTCAAAACTTTTAAAACCTGAACCAAAACATATAAATACAAACTAAGCAAAAAATAACAACAAAAAACATGTTTAATGAAACTCAAAATCATATTCTGCTGGCTCTCCCTTTTAGTTCACTGCAGATAGAAATACTGTCATTTAAACTGGGAAAGTTGGTAGCATCCAGCTTAAACTACCATGACATTTCCCAGAGAAGCAGTTTGTTCTGCCAATCCCATACATATGGGGAATTTTGTATTTGTTCAAGATTTGCTGAATTTGTCACAAATGATGGAATGCTTGGCCAGGTAACTTTTACTGCCCTTATGCTGAATACTGTAAACATCTTGATAGATATGTTTATTCAAAGCATTCTTAGTTTTTCCCACATAGAAAGTTGACAAGATGCACATGTAGCCAGGTAAATATCTGAGAAAAGCAATTATAAGCTCCACCATGCAGAGAAGGAATCAAATCTATTTAAAAGGGTGCCATTGTAACAAGTATTTAAGTAAGGGCACTGATGAAAATGCCCACATTCCTGGTAGACAAAAAGCTCTTGTGATAATCAATAGGTTTCTCAAGAAGAAACTTTATGTAATATTTATTTTTGTAGGTAAAAGATGGTGGTGTAGAAAAAACATTTTTTGATGCTTTCATCACATTGTAGCATGAACCAGTTTTTCCGCAAAATCTTTTTAATGTCCTTGATATCCAAAGTATAATGCAGGACCATTTTAGTTTGGCCATTAAAACCAGTCAGATACTTTTTCTTGTTGAGATGATTCAGCCCTTTCTTGATGATGGGGGCATATTTAGTGTTTCTCTCTGCCCATCTCTCATCTCGGATTGAATCCAGAAGTGGTGGTGGGGGGGAAGGGAAGCCATGGTCCAAAAACATAGATCTTAGAATGTCGAATTGCTCAAGGCACACTGTGTCATCAGAAGACAACCGAGAGGTTCTGATAAATCGATTTTTTACCCCCCTCTTCTGATGGAATGGGTGGCAACTGGTGAAAAAAAGAAATGTGTTACAATAAGTGGACTTCCAGTAAATCCTACTAGTGAATTCTTCACTAAGTCCTTTTCTGATGTCAATGTCAAGGTAATTGATCTGGTCATGTTCAAAGGAAGTGCTGACTTGTGAATGTAGTATGAATTCTTCAAGTTCATTGGCACTTCCTTCCCAAATGATAAGTAGATCATCAAGGTATCTGAGCACATTTGGAAAAAAGGGGGAGTTTAAAAAGTGATTTTAATTCCCATCTTAATAAGACAGCATTTGTAAACATGGGGGTACATGCAGCCCACATAGCCATTCCAAGAGTCTGCTTGTAAAATTCACCCTCAAAGGTCAGAAAGGTGTTGTTTAACACCAAATCCATGAACTCACTAACCAGTTCATATTCTGTTTCAAAAAGTAAGACAAATCGCTTTACAATCTCTCTGAAACACAACAACCATAGGTTGTGGGGTATTACCTTAAATAAACTTTGGACATCATAAGTAACCAAAAGGAAATCATCTTTTGCTGGAATTGCCTTCAGTTTATCTAGAAGGTCCCATGAGTCTCTTATAATGTGGGAAGGAAACAAACAGGTTTTTCAATTTTTGGTCTATAAACTTGGCCAGAGGCACTGTAACTGATCCACTAGCAGCTACAGTTGGATGGGGAGAGGTCAGACAGTTTAGAATGATGTGACTGCACTGGAATTTTTCCCATTCACTCCAGTTCCTGTTCACTTTTAAACTTGGTGTTTTTGGAACAACCCACCTTTAATGTAAATTTGATTTTGGACACTCCACCCAGTCTCATCTCATCTCATATTTTTCATTCTACTGATCACTAAAAAAAAATCTAACTTGACAGGCCCTCTCCTTAGACTCTCTCACACTTGTGCTTCAGGAAATGCATGCTAACTCAAATCTTGTTATTCAAGCAACTTTGCAATTTTATAAGAATAAGAAGTTATGTACCTACCATAATGTTCCATGTTAGTTGTCTTCATCTCACCTTCTTTCTTGCTGGATGGGTTCGGTGCTGAAACTCGCCTCTGACTCGGCCTTTTACTAAAGCTCGAGAGCTATTTACCGGCTCAAGGCCTCTCCTTATCCCACAATGCTAGGCGTCAGATACCCAGATCTCGTTAGGTAGCGCTAACACCAAGGAACAAACACCAATTCCCACCACAAGGTTTACCTACAGTGCTACAAGCAGAGGAGGACGTAACCTAAAAAGGAGTCAACCATAGGAAGAGGGCCTCAAAAAGAGATTCTTCTCGGTCCTAACCAGGCTAGGGGGATGGAGGGTGGGACGCAAGAAAGAAGGCGAGATGAAGACAACTAACATGGAACGTTATGATAGGTACATAACTTCTTAATGTTAAGTTGTCTATCTCGCCTTCATTCTTGCTGGATGGAACAGTGTCCCTAGCACCTTAGCCCTGGGTGGCTCATCGAAACAGACTCTTTAGCACAGTGGAACCAAAATCAGCTTGACTCCTGGAGGTCACATCCAACTTGTAATGTGAAATGAAGGTATGAGGAGTGGCCCATGTGGCTGCAGCACAAATAGATTCCATTGGAAGTCTAGCCTGAAAAGCTACCGATGTAGCCAATGCTCTGGTGGAATGAGCTTTTGGATTTGTAGGGAGTTCCTTATGTCTCAGTTGGTAGATCAAGGTAATAATAGAGGCCAACCACCTGGACAAGGTTACCTTAGAAACTGGCAGGCCCTGCTTGCCCTCAGCATAGGACAGGAAGAGTTGATCTGATTTTCTTGTCTGTTTGGTCCTGTCCAAATAAAAACATAATTGCCTGTGAACATCCAAATAGTGTAACTTTTGTTCAGCTCTGTTTGAATAATTAGGAAAAAAGACAGGAAGATCAATAGCCTGATTGAGATTTGTCTCTGAGGGTATTTTGGGTAAAAAGGAAGGATCAGTCCTGAGTGAAACTCTATCTTTGTGAAAAATAAGATAAGGAGGGCGAATACAAAGGGCTTGAAGTTCCGATACTCTTCTGGCTGAGGTGATGGCACCTAAGAAGAGAGTCTTCCAGGAGAGTAACTTTAAGGAACAAGAAGCCGCAGGTTCAAAAGGAGGGAGAATCAAAGAAGCTAATATCAAGTTCAAATCCCACGGAGGGGGATCTTTAACCGGGGGTCTAAGTAAAATAGTCCCCTTAAGAAAGGCCTTACACAGTTTGTGGGACATGATACTGGACTCTGATAGACCAACATGAAAATTAGTAATAGCAGCCAATTGGACCCTAATGGTGGCAGACGAGGAACCTGCTCGAAAATGTTCTGCCAAAAAAATCCAACAAGTTATGGACAGGGGCTGTAAAGGGGTCTATATTCCTGGCCTCTGCCCAGAGGGAAAAATGTTTCCACTTACTAGCATAAGTCTTCCTGGTAGAAGACTTATGCGAAGAAAGTATGATTTCACGCACTGACTGAGAAATATGTGGAAGCCTGGCTAAGGTTGGAAGTGGAGCAACCAAGCTGTGAGGTTGAGAGAGCGAAGGGATTGGTGCAGCTCGCCCGACTGATGGATCAAGAGGTCTGGCACTGGGTCCAGATTCCAGGGCTGCTCCAGCAGGTGACGATGCAGGAATGGGAACCAAATTTGTCGAGGCCAGTAGGGAGCAATGAGGATCATCCTGGATCCCAAAGCGGTTGCTTTCTGAATCAGTTTTGGAATTAAAGGAAAGGGAGGGAATGCATAGAGAAGACGCCCAGGGCCAATCGTGAACTAGAGCGTCTCTAGGGGAATGGCTTGGGAGGGAAAGAGAGTGAAGAAGTCACTGCACTTGCTGTTGAGAGGGGTTGCAAAAAGGTCGCAGCAAGGTTGACCCCATCTGCGGAAAACTTTTTCCGCTACTGACTGATTGAGAGACCACTCGTGAGGCATAAGAATTGCTCTGCTTAGCCTGTCCGCTATGACATTGTATTTCCCGGGGATGTGCATTGCTATCAGAAACCATTGAGAGGAGATCACCCACTGCCAGAGTCTGAGTGCTTCTCGACATAAGGGATAGGACCTGGTTCCGCCCTGCTTGTTGATGTACCAGACTACCGACATATTGTCTGTCTGAACTGCAATAGTCCCGGTAGGTAGAGAGTCCTGAAGAGCTTGCAACGCTAAAAGTACCACCTTAATCTCCAAAAAATTTATGTGCAGGTGGTACTCTAGGGGTTGCCAA
This sequence comes from Protopterus annectens, assembly GCF_019279795.1. Taxonomy (NCBI): domain Eukaryota; kingdom Metazoa; phylum Chordata; order Ceratodontiformes; family Protopteridae; genus Protopterus; species Protopterus annectens. The sequence continues at coordinate 516,531,983 of NC_056743.1, read as the reverse complement.
GTGCCCTGGACAGTCCTGCCCTGAAAATGCCCCCACCCGATGAGGGGAGGCATCCGTCGTCACTGTGGCAACCGGAGGAGGAAGGACAAACGGTCTGCCCTGAAAAAGTTGAGGGGAGACCATCCACCAAGAGAGATGGTCTTTGCATGATTGGGTGATTATTATGTTGTGAGACATCGGAAGCTGTTGGAAGGACCATTGGGTAAAAAGCATCCATTGAAGAATCCGCGTGTGAAATCGAGCCAGGGGAAGTAATGTGATTGCTGCTGCCATGAGACCTAAGGTTTTCAGTACAAATCTGTCCTGAATTCTTTTGCACTGTAGTAATGTTTGAACATGTCGGTGTATGTCTAATACTCTTTCTAATGGAAGTTTTGCCGACAGTTCTTTTGTATTTAGAATGGTGACTATAAAGGTTATAGATTGACAAGGCGACAATGCAGACTTTTCATAGTTTATAGAGATACCTAGCTCAGAGAAAGTTTGCATGGTATAATCCCTGGCTCGGATTAGCTGATGCCTGGTGGAAGCAGTTAGGAGCCAGTTGTCTAAATATGGAAAAACCTGGAATCCTCACCGTCTCAGGTGAGCCGTAACCACTGCCATGCATTTGTTGAACACCCTGGGGGCTGTGGTGAGACCAAAGGGAAGGGCTCTGAATTGATAGTGACTGGCTCCCAGCTGGAAGCGGAGAAACCTTCTGGAGCGTCTGTCCATTTTGATATGGTAGTACACATCCTGAAGGTCTATAGAGCACATCCAATTGTCCTGACCCAAAAAGGGTAGAATGGACTGAAGTGTGACCATCCGGAACTTTGTTCTTTGAATAGATTTGTTTAACTTGCTGAGATCCAAAATGGGTCTCCAGTCCCCTGTCTTTTTTGGTACCAAAAAGAACTTGGAGTAAATCCCGGATCCTTGCTGGTCTGCTGGGACTGGTTGGATGGCTCTTTTTCTAGCAGTTTTGAAATTTCTAGAACTGCTTGTTCCCTTAGACTGGGTGGAACATCTGGAAGGGACTTGTTTGTTTGTACGGGGGTGTGGACAAAGGGGATTTTACAACCCTCGGATATGATCAACTGTACCCATTTGTCTTGTGTGAGGAGTCGCCAGGCTTCTGGGTACAGTGACAATTTTCCCCCGACTGCCTCCGAAGGTGGACAGTTGGGCAGTCCCTCAGGGGTGCTGAAAGGGTTTGTCAGAGAAGGATTCCCTGCTTCCCTGATTTTGCGGACCCCCTCTGCCCCTTGGGTGGCATCTATTGTTCCCTCCTCTGCCTCTGAAGGGAAACTCACCACGTGTGCCAGGCATGACTTCCTGGGGTTTGCGAAACCACATTTTTCCACTCTTCTGACCTTTAGGGTATGGTCTAGAGGGAGTAGAAAAAAGGACTCCCATGGCAGAGAGAGTATTGCCTTCCTGCTCACACCTGGTAAGTGTATCCTTCACCTGTGGTTCAAACAAAGCCGAACCATCGAAGGGGGTATTGGTGAAGGATGCCTTAAAGGGGTCAGCAAAGTTACATAACCGCATCCAGGCATGTCTTCTCAAAGCCACGCCTGTGCCTGCGGCCCTACTCACCCCATCGGCTGCATAAGAAATGAGCCGCATGGAGGAGTTAACTATAGAGTTAAGGATTGCCAGCTGGGAGTTAATCTTTTCCTGAGACCCCACAGCAGATGGATCCTGAAGAGCATCACCCAGTTCCTTAAGGAGATCCCTTTGAAGGTGGGTGAAATGGCACAGATAGTTCAGCGACCACATGGAAAAGGTCGCTGAAGAAAACATCCGCTTCCCGTACCTGTCCATTGTCCTAGATTCTTTATTAGGTGGATGGACAGGCACAGAAGGGTCAGCCAGCTCCTTCTTAGTGGCTGCTGCAACCACCATGTCATCAACAGGGACACCCTTCATAAGAAAGTGTTTATCGGACGGGACTGTGATGAATTTTGTGGGCCTGTGGGGAGTTGGTTCCACTGTGTCTGGGGCTGTCCATGCCTTCCGAGCCACCACTTCCATGAGTGGGTCAAAAGGCGGAGACACCCAGGAGGTGGAAGGGCGAGAACCAAACACGTCCAGGTACACCGACTCGTCCTCAGAAGGGTTAAGGGCAGTCCAGTTCCCCCTCTGCCTTAGGATCTCAAGAATGTCTGAAAAGGATACATCCTCAGAGGTGGACCTTGGGGACCCTTCCGAATCCTCCAAGTCGGTGTCCGAGGTGACTGACTCGGGGGAGTCAACATGTTTCCTCTTACATTTTCTCTTCCGAGGGGGCTCCTCTGAATGATCAGGGGAGGCCTCTGAAGAGGAAGATACCCCCAATGGGGCTATCTGGAGCACCTGTTCTCCACGCTTGGGATCAGGAGGGTGGACAGAGACCGACACAGGCACCATGGGGGGAGGAGCTGAAGGGGTCGATTGTGGAGCCGACACCGGAGTCAGCACGCTCCTGATGACCTCAAAGGTGCCCCTATCAGGCAGAGAAGATGGTCCCCGCTCCAAAGAGACATGAACCCCCTCTGGCACTGACAGGGATGGCTCCGAGGCCGATGCTGGGGCCAAGCTCACCTGCGCCAAGGCCCCAAGAGGGAGAACGGGGTTGGACAAGGGTCCGATGCCACTCGCCCCCTCGAAGCCGACGAGGGAGTCTCGGTGCCCGGATCCCTCCAAGGACGGAACCAGTGAAAAGATCGGAGCCGACGAGGGAGCCGAAAGGTGTGGTATTGGCTCCGATGTTCCGATGATTCGAGCCCCAATGAGCTCCGGCTCTGAACACATTGGTAGGGTCGGAGGAGGAACAGTTGAAGCAACAGGGATAGCCACAGTCTGTTGAGAAGGGCTAGTCAACATTTTGGCCAGTGCCTGCGACTTTAGGAGCCTACTGACCACCCTCTCTAAGTCATGATCCGATAACCTGGAGGTCCGAGAGGAATGGGATCTATGGCTCCACTCTGACTGTAGTAATGGGGACCTGAGAGCTGAGTGAATGGACTCTAAGGAGGGAGACCTCGAACGCTTTAGACTCAGAGAAGGCTCTGATAGTAGAGTCGGAGCTAACTGAGGCCTCGAAGTGTCAGTTCCGGCCGGAACCGACGAGGAAGCAGAAGCTCCGCTCGGCATCAGCTCCGAACAGGGAGCCGACGGTTTGCCTGGCTTTAAGGATTTCCCCGATGAAGGCTTGGCTGGGGATCCTTCTGGCTTCAACAAGCCCCTCAAAATGAGCTTATTCCTACTCTCCTGCAGGACTCTCGGACTGAAGGCATGACAGACTGAACAAGAGTCCTGCAGGTGTAGGGGGCCCAAACAATAAACACAAGAAGTGTGACCGTCTGTCAGTGACATCTTCTGACAGCATGAGTCACACTTCTTGAAACCTGAAACCTTGGTATCTTTAGACATTACAAAGAGATACCAAGGAAAAAATTTAACTAGTGCCCTAAAACAGTAAACACACACACGCACACACTAGATAAGAATAAGGATATAAAAAAAAAACACTATAACTAACAGTTACACTAACAACAATTATCTATGTACATATAATACAATATATAAAAAGAATAGAAAGGCCTAACACAACCCTAAATAGGGAAGGGGGGGGGACTCTGTAATGACAGGAAAAAAAGTTTTTTTAAGTGGGATCTAAAGGGGTTACAAGATTAGATTAAACTAATAGCAAAAACTATTTAAAAATTTTAACAATCCTGACTATAAGAAGTAATAAAAGAATTATACGACCTGGAGCCGGTAAAAAACGCAACCTCGTAGCTGAAGCGGCAAAAGAGATCTGGGTATCTGACGCCTAGCACTGTGGGATAAGGGGAGGCCTCGAGCCGGTAAATAGCTCTCGAGCTTTAGTAAAAGGCTGAGTCGGAGCCGAGGTTCGACTCCGAACCCATCCAGCAAGAATGAAGGCGAGGTAGACAACTTAACATCAATATTTGTTACTATTTTTGAGCCTTTGTCCCCCCCTTTATTTTAGGTTTTATCCAGATTTTTTGAGCTAAGAGGTCAAGAGGTAAGCAAACCTGTTGAATGCTGATGCTGCCATTGCTCAATCCCTCTCACTCTATATACACACACACACACATATATATATATTTACACACACACACACACACACAAACACACACACATATATATATATATTTACACACACACACACACACACGCACGCACACACACACACACACACACTTTTGCTTTCATACATGCAAGCATGCATACATTCACACACTTTTCTTTCTTTTTTATGTATTGTTTACTTTTATACTCACCAAACAGCAAAGCGCTGCTTAGCGAGTGTAAAATAGTGGCTCCATTGAGGTCTCACTTTCATTCATGCATACATTCACACACACATAAACATGGATACCTTTCTATTTTTTTATTTTTTTATTTTATACTTACTAAACAGCAAAAGTGCTGCTTAGCGAGCATAAAATAATGGTGGCTGTTAGCTTTCATTCAGCCCAAGCTCCATAGCAACTTAATATACTGCCATGAAGTGGCAAACTCATATTTCAGTAGGCATTACCTGTAGATTAACACCTTGCTGGAGAACATCCTTCCCAATCAAGGTGCCAATGCACAAGTCCACCCATTCTGTAAGACTAATTAGAGCACATCATCAGTGCAAAGTTCAAGTGCTTAGCACACATTCAGGCCTACTGCATTAGATGCAGTGATTAAAAGCAGTGGTGTCTTCTACAAACAAGAAGTGCCTTGCAACTATCACAATGACGACAGACCCCTGAAAAATGATCCTGTAGTCATAGTCCTGGGAACCTATATAGTCAATGCACTATCCTTCTATCACCACACATCCATTGCTATAAAAAAGTGCTTTTTCATTTCACAGCTTCTTACTCAAGATTAACCACCCAGGTCCAGGCTTGTGATCATTCCACTGTATTGTGCAGTCATCAGGCTGATCATTGAGGAAAATGATCCCTTCTGTATGTACCTGTCCAAACATTTGACACAATCTGAATGTTGAAAATGCTTTACGGGGCTAAATCATAAAAACTATGCAGATCATCTCAAAGCCATGCCCCTCTTCATGGTGTCAGACAGTCTACTAAGAACCAGTCTCTGCCTGTCTTACATAACCTAAGCAGGCACTATCCTGTCAGACCTACTGCACATTTACAAGTTCAGAGTGGTCTTAAAAATTAACTCAAGAAATCTACATCTCTTTGACAACATAAACAGAAGATGCTGGAAGGACAGCAAATACCAGCTATAAAATTATAGAGAGGTTTGGTAAAAGAGCAGTTCATTGGGATATGCAGAATGTTATCTGACAATGATGTTTTCAGACTGGAGTGTATGAAGCTGGAACACATGTTCACAGAAAAGTGCTACCCCAGGAAATTAATTTATGGGGTGATGGACATCATTAACAGAAAGTATAGTGACTTTTTACCCCTGCTTGGAAGGGGGTTTAAGAACTGTGACAGTAACCATGACCAGAATGGGCATTTGGATAGGATTGAAAAGTCTTAAATTGTTCAATATAATAGCGGACACAACAAAATTATGAAAATTGCAAAAAGCAACTAGAACATAGTTAGAATTAATTAAACATGTTCTAATCTGATTAGTGATCAACCACTTTTTTTATTAAAACTGCAAAGAAAATAAACAATTTATTGGGAAACACTTGGAATAATGAGAATATATGCAAAAAGAAGAGAAAAGGAACTGAAAAGTGTAGATGTTGGTCACAACGCACATACCTATGTACAGTAACCTTGTGGAAATTAAATTCACAGGTGGGAAGCACAATATTTATTTCCAGCAGGGGAACTGTAACACCAAGGGTTTGGTATATTTGGCAATGTGCTTGCCATGTAAATGTTTTTACATAGGTAAAACTGAGAGGTCCCTTAGAAGTAAAATATAGGAGCATTATTGTAGCATTTCATGAAAAAAATGCCTTATATAAGCATTCATCCTCATGTAAAATTTTCTTTTTAAAAACTGTGTTTGGGAACCTGAAGATACTCTCTCAGGACAGAAGAGGTGGACCTTGGGAACACACACTGGAATAGAAGGAATTAATGGAGCAACTTTGGTTGAACTCCTCCAAGCAGCCTGCTCTGAATGAATACATTTTTATTTCACCTGTGTTACATTTGAGATTTGCTAAACTTAAATAGTTTTGAGGCGATGGGGAATATTTTTGGAAGATTAAATTATTCATATGTTATTGTATAAACTAGCACTGATCAGAAGTAGTAAAGTGAATGGATTTATAAGAAAAAAATCTATTTTTATACATACTAAATTTGAAACTGCTAATTGGCTTAACTGATTTTTGGATTTTCTGCATTTAATATGAGGACATTTCAATTGATTTTTGAGTTTGCACTTACAATATTACAGTTTGTTGTATTGAAAACTTTACTTCTTTACAAAGGATTTTTTTTAAGTATTGACAGTTGTTATATACAATGCAAAGACAATTAAAAACAAGTAAAACTTGTTTTAATTGTCTTCACATTTTATTAACTTTTGGATTATTTTGGTGCCATGTTCTCCTTCTTTGCCTATCATTGAAGACCCTGATAACTGCACACCCATTAGTCTTAGTCAACCCTCATATGTAAAGCCATGGAATATATTCTCCAAGACCTCATTAATCTGGACACTAAAACTCTCTTAACCCTGGACCTTCATCAGTTTCAGTTGACCAGGAGAAGATCCTGCCTATTTAACTTCATTCATTTCTTTGAATAAATCATCAAAGTAGTGGAGAGCAGTTATGCAGCACATACAGCACATTTTGACCTGGCCAAGGCCTTTGATTGTATGCCAATTGTAGCCATTACTTACAGCCATTAGTAAAGGACGGTGCAGCAGCAGCGTTGCTGCCACACAGCAAGAGGATCTCGGGTTTGCTTCTCAGCTGGAGTGCCTTCTGTATGGAGTCTGCATGTCTAATAAATACCAAAATCCCAAAGCAGATGAGAAAAGCGAACCAGTCCAACAGTAACTCACTGACAGTTTTATTCAAAATTAAAAGACGAAAAACATGTGAAATCAAGCGCTTTTGCCTGGATAAATACCAGGCTTTTTCAAGATGAACTTGCACTTAAAAAATCAGAAATTTATATAGTGCAAGTAGTAAAATCACATGATCAAATGTGTTAACAGCTTAATTGGTAGGCAAATAAATTGTTGAACCAATGCAAGCAGAACAACTGAATCATGCTTGTGAGTGAATTGTAAGCAATGTCGTAATAAAAACACTTCTATAAAGCAACAAGATGTTAAAAAACATTAAAAAACATTAATACAGCATCAATCAATCCTAAAAATCTTTTGTTAGAATGAGTAAGTCAATAATAGAACCTATAAAACCACAAGGTGTGTATTCAGTACACTTAGCGCAACAAATGCCTGCAAAAAGTAGTAAAATTTATTGGTTGATGAATAAATAAAACTATCTGTTGTGTAAAATAGACTCAGCCATAAAAACTGTAGTTTTATAATTTATAATTTGGCCCTTCTTAATTTTAGGACACTGATAATGCTGACACTGTCATTCAGGCCTGGGGGTTTAGTGGCATTCAATTTGAGTTGCCACAACAGTTCCTTGTACTCAAGCCGAGCCTCCCAGTCCCCTCCTCTACTATCCTGCAGTACTTGTTCTAAAACCATAAATCTCAACTGCATGTTGGGGCATGTGCCAAGATGTTTATAAAAAGCATTAGTGTCCTTCTTTTTGGAAATTTCATATAAATGCTCGTAAATCCTTCTTCTAAGGGTTCTCTCGGTTTTACCCACATCAAAACTACAGCATTGTGTGCAAAAACCCAAATACACAACACCCTTCACCCCACAGTTGTAGTAATGTTCAGCCCTAAATTTAAACCTTCTTGATGGGATGAATAATACACTGTCGTTTACCACATAGGTACACTGCTTGCATGCTCCACAACTATAAGTCCCAAGTTTGGGGCAAGTTCGCTTGCCACCAACTCTAGGTCTTCCTTCAAATAACCGTTTAAGATTCCTATCCTTCCTTCTAACAAAAGAGGGGCGCTCATTGATTATTTGCTTAAGCTCTTCATGCTGTTTCAAAATAAGCCAAAATCTTAAAATTGACTGTTCTACCTGGGAAGAATCCTCCGAAAAGGTGTAAACAAAGCTGTTGTGAGAATCAAACTTCCCCAATGATTTTAAACCAGTATCCTGTGTTGTCCCTTTCCCCAACAAAGGGGAGTATACATCATCCCTGCCAGCAATAACCTCCTTGGCTAACTCATTGACCAAATGTGCTGGGTACCCTCTTTCTCCAAAGAGCTGCTTTAGTAGATTAACCTCTTCTAAAAAATATTCTCCTGTACTGCACATTCTTGAGGCACGTATAAACTGTCCCTTGACTATGCCTTTTTTCTGATAAAAAGGATGACCACTGTCAAAGTGTAGATAGGAATTCGAAAAAGACGCTTTTCTGTAAACTTTGGACTGGAAAATACCATTGTAAGTGTCCTTGGAAAGAGTAATGTCTAAATAGTTCAGGGAATCATGACTTACATTGTAGGTGAATTTCAAGAAAAAGGTGGTGGAATTAATGTAATCCATAAAATCAAGGAATTGGTCCAAAGTACCATTCCAGAGCAAACATATGTCATCAAGGTATCGTTTGTAATGACTAGTATACCTGACCCAATGTGTGGAGAAAATGAATTCACTCTCCCAATGGTACAAAACAATGTTGGCATAGCTGGAGGCACAAGCAGTCCCCATTGCTACACCCTTTTTCTGCTTAAAAAATTCACCATTGAAATAGATGAAATTATTTTCTAGTATAATTTCCATAAATTCCACCAATAATCCAATGGTGTTGCCATCTAGGTTGGACATAGCTGCTAATGTGTCATTAAACCATTCCAAACCTAAAATGTGGGGAATGCTGGGAAATAACTCCACTATGCCAATTGTGACCATTAACAGGTCAGGCTTGTGTAATTCTTTCTGGATACCTTTCAAAAACTCCCACGAGTCCTTGCACACATGATCCAGGGAAAATGCAAATTCATTAATCGTGAAATCAATAAATTTGCCCAGTGGTTCAGTTATACCACCTGCATGTCTGCCCTGCATTCGTGTGGGTTTCCTCTGGGTGCTCTGGTTTCCTCCCATGTCACAAACACATGCATCTGTAGTGTTTGTCCCCAGGCCTCCAATGAAAATTGGCTTCGTTCCAAGTTAGACTTTCCCAGTAAACAAATGTTAAAATGAAAAAATAAAAACACTTGTAAATCTGGATATGCTTACACTGTGCATTAGATAGCTATCTGGTTACCTGACAGAATACATATGGTTAGAAATGCAGGTGTAACTTCTGAAACCAATAATTTACCGGTGTTATGCCACACGGCTCAAAGTTGGGCTCTCTCCTATTTGACATATGTTTCTCAGACTTTCAGGCCAACATTTCAGGCCTATTATACATTTGTACACAACTATAAATTACATATGGTTATTCAATCTTCCATTGAGTCACAAATGTTCCAGCATCATATGAACCATTGGATTAAGATCAGTTTATGCACATTAAATATGAAACGATGCAGTATAGTTCATTTTGAACAACAAGACTTTTTCTCATACCATATAGAAGACACACCCCTCCAATTAGATGTTGTCATAAGGGCTCTAGGCACTCGTCTTGATAATCCTTATCATGTCTCTGCAGTAGTTCAGAAAGAGTTCTATCTAGCTCATCTAATTTTCAAAAGCATCTCTTCTTGATTCAAATAAGTCCTAACTGACTTTTACTCATATCTCATCAGGCCCTATTATTGAATATAATGTCCTTATTAGCATTTATTTGTCTAAACATATCACTCAACTTAAGAGAGATCTCAGAGATTTATAAATAAAATGATCAGTAACCTCAAAAATCAGAGTTATCAGTACAAAGTGCAAGCTCTTACTATCTGTGCATTATTTTCGGGTCTATATTAGAGCACCGAACATTTTTAATGTCGGGTGTTCTAATATTGACACGTTTTCAGCGAACACTGAAAATATCAAAGTAACAGGAAACCGAATTCTTTCCTAGGGAAAGAATTTGGTTGTCCGTTTCTGTTGCTTCGGTATTTTCAGCACTCTGGTGGAAAGTTACAGGTTGGGTTCAGGTAAGTGTGCGATTGTGTGGACGTGTGGGTTAGGGCGGGTTAGGTGAGTTAGGGTTAAGGCACGGGTCAGGAAGTGCGATTGTGTGGACGTGTGGGTTAAGGCGGGTTAGGGTGCGGGTGAGGTGACTGTGCGATAGTGGCAGACATTAGGGTTTGGGTTAAGGTAAGTGGATAGTTAGTGGTGTTTGTATAGTTTAGTGTAGGGTTAGGTGTTAGAGTTTAGGTGTATGTGTGGGGATTGCTGTTTGTTTGGTGTGCTTGTGTTGTGTGTATGTGTTTTAGAACAGCATTTTTTTTCCCTAGGAAAAAATTTGCTGTTCCGAATGTTCGATGTTTTTTTTTTGATTGATAGGGTTCAATATTAGAACACTCGACATTTAAAATGTTCGGTGTTCTAATATAGACCCTTATTTTCATTATAAACTCTTAAATGATTATTTTTGTCTAGTGTTTTAAACCATGAAGGATCCAGCCCCCTTTGTGTCCTATTCCTTCCATAACAAATTATTCTACAAATATCCAGTTTATAAGACACATTGACATGATGGATTCATATTGCAATACAAACGCTTATTAATATAAAGCAGGCTAGCACCCTTACTGCCTTTAAGGTAAACCTAGATAATTGCATGACCAGTCTCAGATTTTCTCTTGGTCTATTTTGTTTCAACTTCTTTAAGGTGAAGGGAACTTTTAAATATATGCTATCTGTTGGCTTGGCTTGTAATGGTCTGACGACTGATTGCTTGGTACATAACTATGAACCTATAAAACTTGTGCACTGTGATATAAGTTGTCTATACTTGTGTCTCAGCCCATGATCCTTTTAGGTTACAGCTTTAGTCATCCTTAAATTGTACTACTGGGAGGTTCATCGTAGATCAGTCTGGACTACATTTATTGATGTGATCTGAAGACAGCAAATCTAGATTTATATTCTCACGGTTTCTGCAAGCCATTTCACATTACTAAAGTAGATGGTATTACAGTTTTCTTACATTTTTTTCTTATTAACAACTATAATAAATGTGAATATTACTCCTCAAAGTCCAGTACAGAAATACTACAACTTTGTACAGTTGATTCCATTTATTTATTTAACTCTTTATTAATTGGGTTTGTTTCGCCATGCCAGTGATCACTTTTTGGGAAGAGCCAAGGTGGTATTTATACAGATTATGGGAAGTTTCACCAACTCATTGGGAACTTCCCTTTTTTTTTTTTTTTTTTTTTTTTTTCTTTCTTTCTTTTTTTCAGGGCCAGGGGATCTTGTACATCTGGAAGAGCTACCACCAACTCTGATGGATGAGAACTCAGTTTAATGTCTCATCTGAAGGACAAACACACTGAGTGCAACACCCTATCCTATGCTGCACAACAGTGTAAGTACTGGGAAATTAATCCAAATACCTGGCATGGGAGTGGAACTCACAGTCTTCTGACCTTCTAGTACCAAATTCAAGCACACTACCTTTTGTGACACTGGCCCTTCTGTTATGTCTTCTTAAGAAAAGATACTGGTATATAATTATTTTATAAGTAAGCTTGGAATAATGATAGACCTCCCTGTCTGTAGGAGGGAGAGTGGTTGGAATTTTGCCTGCACTACCAGTATTTTAGGTTTAGAAAATGACTCCAACCTCCAGAAAGCTTACTCCCTTTTTCAGAAAACAGGGTACAAGGTGCTTCCACTCTGCTAGCTGCTTAATTTAGAGCTGGAAAGCAATGCAGAATGGCCAATCCAAACATACGAAAGGGAGGGTGGGAGAGAACAATATAGGTAAGGAGAAATGAAGTCTGTCCACTAAATTCTTTCTGAATCAGAGACCTTCTGGAATTTTCCTAGCAACTGCATGTCCAGCATTAATGCAAGGGCTCTGGTTTGGAATGGCTATGAGGCTGTATTCCTCAGTATAGAAAGTCCTGACTTACCCCTGGATGCACACAGGGGGTTACAGTATGGGGGGGGGGGGTAGAGCACATCGAGGCAATTCTGAGAACTGTAAGTGAATGCAAGGCCAAGAACTGGTCCAGAGTTACCAAGTGAAGAGCCTAGAACAACATTGTCTTCTGCTGAAGAAGCTAATGATAGAAAACATAAAAGTGGTCACAGAGTACCTAAATTTCAAACTCAAAACAGGTCACATAACAGCAAGACACATGAATTTAAAATATTACTCAGCTTAGCCGAGAAGACCACATTATTAGCCATAATGATCTGTACATGGTATTTTGTATGCAATCTCACTATTATGATATAATTAGTAAATTATATTATCATTTAGAAACAACAATTCTACATTCAATGAACAATATAATGGCACTATAATAACACAAACCACTTATTTTTCTTTCTTTTTTTTTACTTATTTGTTGAGCTAATGTGATTTCTAAGCACATATTGGGAATCAGTTAAAAGAAAACAGAAACATTAAGACTCATCTCTTTGTAAGTCATCACCAAAGCTTCACAGGGTTAAAATAATTTAATCTGGCTGGGTGGAAGCAAGCTAATGAAGTACATTCCAAAATTAGGAAGTGCACTATTAATGATGAAATATTTCAAAATGAATCTTTTTGTATTGTAGCAAAACATTATATGCATATAGCAATAGCTTTAAAATGTTTTTATAAAGGCTTACCAGTGATGACAAATATTACTTCATTTGAAAGATTTGAAAGAAAATGAAAAATAAATCAAATCAGTGTTTCAGTTATGTGATATAGATGGTTTGCTGATAGCTGACTATAATAACAGAATATAATATAAACTGTTTACTGAGAAGCAGACACAGTGTGTCACAGTTTTATTAAAAAACTTAAGAAGTATGGATTTCTTTGCAGTATTTTAACCATGCATAGGAGTTTGTGAGTTTCCCATACTAAATATAATTTAAGGCAGTTCCCTAGTGTATTATAGTAAACACATTCATCCATAGGTGTACATGCATATGATTGACCGGTGGATGGTCGAGCGGGTATGGCCGAAAGGAGTGCAGCAACATCTCAAAAATGTGATTGCAAGTGTTGTGAATCTCAAAATCCTGTCCCCTTTTTGAACCATGTTTAACCTGTGAACTTATCTATTCATGTTCGCCTATGTACTCTTTGTAAATACCATACCCGTAATATGTCTTCATTGTTTTTATTGTATCTGTTTACCTTGGAGCTTTTCTCCCCGGGCCCCCGCTGAAAATGGACATGAATCCAGTTGGGCTATCCCGGTCAACAAATTTATAATAAAAAAAAAAAAAATAAAAAATGATAGCACTCGTTTTAGGGTGTAGAGTGGTCGAAAATGTCAAATTCAGTGTTTTTACAACATTCTGACCATTTGGCATTACGAGATTCACAGAAGAAAGTAGGTAAAATGCATGGTCGAGCAATGTGAGCTCGACCATATGAATGTAAACCCATTTATATGTGTGTGTTGTAGAGTTCAAAATACACTTCTCTCTAACTGGTTGCCTATCATTTTTAGTCCATCAGTCTCCTTGAAAATGTGCAAATTCTTTTCTTTATCTTTGTGTCTCTATCCTTTTCTATCTGTGTCTGACTCTTTCTCCATATCCTATGCGTCTAAATTTAGCCTATAAATGTTTCAAACTAACTGTCTCATAACAATGCAGAAATAAACATGCTACCTAATGTTAAGCTCTCTGATTATTAGTTTTCATATTATTTTAATATCTTTGAAAGTCTTGTAGCTAGAGTCTGTTTTACAAAGAACGGATAGCACACCATGCAATTAAAGGTTAACAGAATTCAAAGTGAAATCTATATAGCTGCAGAACTCTGTCTTAGCATTTCTGCTGCACTGTCTGCTTCATTACATCTCCTAATAAATCCATTAGAATCCTAATTATTTCTGTTTGTAATTGAAAAGACCTTTGATAACAGTCATTTCCAAACCTCAGTTTAAAGTTAATATACATTTAGTATGATAAGTAAAACTGAAACAGTGATCTCTTAATCAATTAGTTAGGTAACAACAGTTACATAAATTAAGATACTTCAGTTAATACATGAGAAAAGAGATGCACATAAGAAGGTTACACTTGTGGCTACAGCAACAGAAACATCTTAAAGCTGGGTGTTGTTACCATGACAGAAACATTAACAGATTATGCACATGGATACTAAATTAAAAATCAACATTTAGCCTAGAGTTGTGTGTCAGAGAGAATGCTGTACAGTTACTAACGAATGAGATGGAAGACAGTATACATTTGAATAAACAGGATTTACTGCTTCAACAAGCAGAATATTGTAGTTAAAGAACCTGATTTATTCATTTCATAAAACACTAATTTAGAACAGGCAAGCCTGAATCTTAACTCTTTGCACCATCCTTAGCAACCTTCGCGTGGACAGGATAGATGAAATGGAAATAGAAAACAGAAAATAAAAAGAATGGAAGTTAAAACCATTTTTATGGAAAAAATAAAATGAATATAAGGAAATTACTGGATCAGGCACATGTAAGTTTGCTTATAGAAAACTGTTTAAAAGTTACCATTAATACCAGGATTAGAAAGGTTTATATTACATTCCTTACACAATCATCTCTCCTCCAAACAACATGGCTTCCGACAACACCAAAGTACAAGTACTCTTCTCTCTTTTACTAACCTGGTAAACCAACACAGAAACAACAACTTTGTATCTGCTATATTTTTAGACCTCTAAAGCATTTGATATGATCTCACACTCCCTACTTCTAGACACTCTAGCCTTTACCCCTCCAACTATTGCCTGGTTTAAAAATTATCTGTCAGATAGGCAGCAGTCTGTCCAGTGACAAGGTATACTATCTCCACTGCTCCCAACAACTATAGGTGTACCACAAGGCTCTATATTAGGTCCTCTACTTTTCTCGATTTTCATTAACAATCTTCATACTTCCACCCAGCCTGCCACACTCATACAGTACCCAGAGGATTCAACTCTTATCTGCTCTGCACCCTCACTTACCACGTTACAACAATTCACTCAGGAATCCTTTAGCTTATTGGAAAGTTGGATTACTCAGATCCAACTTATTGTAAATCCCAAAAAGACTAAATTGGTTCTTTTCACCCCCAACAAATCTAATCCTACCTTTCTATCCTTCTCAATCACTTCCAAAAATGGTACTACCATCTCCCCCCTCTGATCACACCAAACTCCTGGGTGTAGAAATTGACAAAAGCCTACAGTTTGATGTCCACATTTCACAAACCATCAAAAAAGTCCATAAAAAATGGGAACACTATACAGACACAAAAACTTTCTCTCAAAACAAGCGAGAATCTCCTTAGGCCAAACCCATCTATTGTCTGCTCTAATGTATGCGGCACCAATCCTTACCCATATCAGAAAACATGATCCTGCTAGACATGTGACATGTGACAACAAAATTGTCAAGTTCGCTAACAACTGCAACTTCAGAACTCATCACTGTCAGGTTCTAAAGGAACTACAATGGCTAGAATTGCCCCATCTACTCAATTACCATCAACTAATCATCGCCTACAATATTGTGACACATCTTGATAGAAACCCAGCACTAACTTACCTACTCACATCCTACAAATCAAATTGTCCCCTTCGCTCCACTGACAAATCACTCCTTTGTATCTCTAAGGGTAAGAGCACTGCAGGTAAAGCACTATTCTCCCATAACATAGCTAAATCCTGGAATAACCTTCCCCCTGCTTTATCTTCTGCCTCCACTATTACGCTGTTCAAAAACTCACTTAAATTACACAATGAATTCCTGGCTATGTCCATGCATTACCTAACCTTCACTGCTTCTACCATCCCAGATAGCTTCGTATCCAATTAAACCTACTGCAATTTTTCTACAGTGCCAGGAATTATATTTTCTGCTCAAGTTTCTAATATTTACACTAGCTCATGCTAAACTTGCACTAATTAATTTCTATAAGTAGTCTCTGTCTGTCTCTATAGTAAGTTATAATGCTTATCTAGTGTCAGTTTCTGTATCGAAAGTTGTATTTTTTATCCAGTGTCAAATTTTGTTTTTGCATCGATAGTTGTATTTCTGTCTACTGTCAATATTTTGCTTATGCATAGATGATCACATTGTTCAACTATTTGTTTTTCTGTATTGAATGTGGAGCTTTTCTCCACGGGCCTCCACTGTAAATGGACATGTGTCCAGTCAGGCTATCCCGGTAAACAAATGTAAAATAAAATAAATAAAAATAAATGCATACAATATTATATATATATAAGAATAATTACTTATGTACCACATTACAAGAAACAATACAGTACCCTTTCTACAGCACCTCACTTTCTCACACTCTTGCTTTTCTCTTTGATATGTATATTTGTAATAAGAGAGAAAAGGAAAGGAAGTAGCAAGGACAAACATTCTAAATAAAGACTTAAGTTTAATTACACTCCTTCCTTGTTACTTTATTTCACACTGCTACACTTTTTTTCTCTCTTTTTAGTATCCAGGAGCAGGTCAAGGTCCATACTGTTCAACTTTGTTACTAGTAACACTTGATGTTACTTCTTTATTTACTGTTATACCGAATGAATTTGGTATTAACAGTGTCACCAATTTGTTGACTGATAGTGGCAAATATGATAGTAATACTACAGAATCTGTACGAATGTTAAGGTTGGTTTTAGAAAACAATGTTTTTAATTTAAAGATAAATTTTTTTGGCAATGTCATGGCGTTGCCATGGGAACTTCTTGCATCAATAGCTATGCTAACGCCGTGATGTTAGGATGGGAGCAAGCTATTTTGGATAGTGACATTTGCAAAGACAGGATAAAGTTCTTCCATAGATTTGTAGATGATTTTTTTTTGATTTGGGGGGGGGGGGGGGTACAGTGAATGATCTTCTAGTTTTTGTAGAACACATTAACACCACCATTAGTTTTTTGAAATTCACTGTGAACTATTCCGATAATGAAATCAATTTTTTAGATGTTACTGTGTTGCAGGATTTGAATGGACTTTTTAATGTTAAACTTTATAGGAAAAAGTGTTGTGTTAATAATCTACTTAGTAGAGACAGTATGCACCCCCAGTTTATATTCAAAAATGTAGCACATAATCGATTTCTAAGAGCGTCTAGGTTAAATGCAAATGCTAATGATTTTGACTCACAGCTCAATAAGACATGCTATGAGCTAGAAGAGACAGGTTATGAACCTCGTTAAATTAATAAAGGGTTGGAGAATGTCACGAAAATGAGACACAGTCAAGCCAAACCGTATTTTTCTAAACCTTTGGCTGATACAAAGAGCATGGGAAATATAAAAAATACATAACCCTTGAGGCTATGTTTTAGTTATTCCAGGGATATAAAATGTTACACCAATGTCATTAACAAAAATTGGAACATTTTAACGTCTGATGCACAAATAAGCACAACCACAGTTCACTTTCAAGAATCAGAAATATCTACGTAGACAACTGTGTTATCCTAAGGAAGCAATTACTTCTGTTACAACCATAGGCAGTAGACCTTGCGGTAAATGTAACTTTTGCACTTCTGTAGAGGCATGTGCATCTTTCCAGCACCCTGACACTGGTGAAACCTATGCTTTTAGTGTTAATGCCAGATGTGACTCTAAGCATATAGTCTATCTTGCTACTTGTAAAACCTGTAGAAAGTTATGCATAGGTAAAACAGAACTTTTAGAGACAGAATCCAAGAACATCTGTATCATATTAGGAAAGGTAGTCCCTCAAATGCCTTAGGCAGACATATTAAGGACACCAATATGAGACATATATTTTCCTTCAGAGCTATAGGCAGAATTTTTAAAAGTGTTAGAGGAGGAGACATTAAGGTACAGACTGAAAGTCTAGAAGAAAGATGGATCATTAGACTTAGAGCAACTACAGGTCATGGACTGAATGAAAATATTCCTTTAAAACTGATTTTAAAAAAGAAACCTTTACGTAGATGAAAGTTTCATACCCATTTTTTACATATGTTTTTATATATACCCTTGAAAGTGTTTTTAACCTTTGAAAGTTATGTTATTTTGTTTTATTTACAATATATCTTTAAGAAATCATATGGCAATTAATATAATTAGTATAAATAGGGATGCTGGTACTTTTTTCAGTACACCTGAAGAAGCCTATTTGGTGAAAGTGCTTGTGTTGTTCTGTGTATCTTGGATAATAAATGTTTTAAAGCCTGGTGCCTTACCTCAGTTTTTGTGCTGTTTCTACAAGTTTATCTTCTGTCCTGAGGTACCTGGTCACAGTTGGAACTATTTTATTTCTCAATTTTAGAATATACTTCACTGGATATAAAAACTTTATATTTGTTTGGGTACCAAATCTAAATGAATAATGAGTATAACTATGGAAATTTGCCAGTTTTAAATTATGTATAACCTTTAAATTCATTATATTGATCAAATAATTCAATTGTTTAGCAGGGGCTGATATTCTAGGTTTTCTTTCTTTAGTAATATCTCTTTCAGAAAGTAAACAATTAAATTCCCTGACTAATACAATTTCCGGTTTCGCATGTAAAGTTATAAACTCCAAAATTTTTTTGCTGTTTTAGAACCATTTCCCGGAATTCAATAAACATTTACAAATGCATAATATTTCTGATTAATTTCAAGTGCTAATAAAATCATACCTTTTTATCAGAGTAAGTGTCTATTATTTTAGACATTGTGGGTAATTCCTTCCAAAGTATTAGTGTGCTTCTCCTTTTGGAACTATAGTATGAGTCTGCTAGAATTGAATAATCCCTAAATAATATCTTCTCTATATACTTTTCTGAGTGTGAGTGTTGTAAGAAGTCTATACGAGCTTTGTTAATTTTAATATATTTAAGCAAACTACTTCTCTTCATGGGATTATTAATACTATTAACATTCATTGAAAGACATTTATATATTAATAACTTTAACCAAACAACTCTAAAACAATTAAGATATAGTTTTGTATAAGAAAAATTATAATTGCTTTTAACATATTTTGTTTTGGACAAAGTCACAAACTTAACTACTGTCCAACTATAATACTATTTACATTTCCTAACATGGAATAACATATTCCTGGTTTGATGAAATAAACATACAAACTACCATCAATCAACATTTTATTACCACCCAATCAGCCTCTACTACTACTGCTATTAGGATTAAACCAATAATCTAAATATATCCTAAAATATGTAACCATCTACAGTCAATCTACTTTTAAGAATCAAATTCCAGTCTTTATTATAGTATCTGGATTAAAACAGCATTAGTAATATATTGATCAAAAGTGTAAGAGTAAAAAAAATTAATTAAATTTCCCAATCAATTATAATTTATACATTTATATAAATGGATAGTTATACGATTAGCTGCGTATATTTTTATAAGATTATTTATGCAAGCATATATACCATACTCCAGCTTATCTTAATTAACTATAACTCAGCCCTTAGACAATAAAGCCATGCATAATATTATTCACACTTTCACATTACAGAGGACAAAAAACAGAAGATCATAAAATGCAACTTTGTCCAACCATGATAGAACAACACATAGTATCAGATACATAGCACACAACTCCTAATATAAATCATGAACACTTCCAATAAATTTCTATAACAACTGAAAGTTGGGCATACAAAATTATGAATCTTTATTGCCTTGCTCCTCTAATTATTACTAGAATTCTGATGTAAAAGAAATATAGGACTTAACCAATTATCAAATGTGCATAAACATTTACACACCCACATGCATCTCTCTCTCTCTCTCTCTCTCTATATATATATATATATATAGATAGATATCTAAATACCAAAATATATATTACATACATATCTACACATATAAAGCAGCATCTATATATATATATATATATATATATATATATATATATATATATATACACACACACACACACACACACATACAAACATGCATGTGCCCATGCATGTATACTATTATAATAAATTAGTTTATCTGAAAATGTAAGACAATATTTCTAAATATTTGCTTCAGCTATTCGTCTTCTAAAGTTTCAATTTTTATAGAACTACTTAAATCATATTCCTGTGACTGTATGTGCAAATAGTACATAGTTAACCTGCTCATTAAAAAGGAAGAAACATAGCAGTTATGCAATGCGCATCAACAGTCAGTCTCCATTTAATAAGCCATGTTTCTTGATGTTAAAATATAGCAAATACTAATAAATAAAACTTAGGAATCATCATAGTATCTTTGGTATCATCTGATTACACAGTATATCCAAATTAGTTTATGCAGTCTAAATGTCTTTAATATGTATACTATAATACCATATTATTGGACTGGAGGACGTATTACCTGTGGAATGAAACAGTAATGTTAAAACCACATGTATTATGCTCAACAAATGTTATTTTAGGGCCATAAGTAACTGTAAAGCTACTGCACCTTAGAGCACATTTATTTGCTTATAAAATAATTTCAGTATTTACAATGGAATTTTGCTCAGAAATGTAACCTATTTGACAAGATCAGCTAATAAAAATAAGTTCAGTAGCATTCTCTGAGTCAAAAAGCATGCTTGTATATGCTACACATTAAAAGTGGGTTTGCCTACTGATTTACAGTTTTTATATAGCACTCAGTGGTCATGGCTTTTCTGCTTTGATAATTATAAAAAATGTGATCCTGACCAGGAAAATCCAGGGTTTCAAACATCTATCCCTATACAGATAGGCTAAAAGCCTTGTCTCTCTACTCAGTCTCATACAGAATGCTTAGAGGTGACCTGTGTTTGGCATACAAGGCCATCTCAGACCCAGCCTTGATGCAGTTGCTGCATATCCGTACGTCAAACTTCATTCATGCAACCCATATGAAAGGCCTCAATCTGGTCTGTGACATTAACAGAACTTGTTGGCAGGATAGATTTGTATCCCTAAGACTCTCCCCTCTGTGGATTACCCTCCTTCTCCATGTCAAGCAGAGTATCTTTCTAGTCCTCTTTAAGAGGAACCTGGAGTGCAAGGGAAACAGAAAATACACCCCTGGCATCCCATTGGTGTCCCTGCTGGACAGGGGAAATAGGTGCTGACTTTGTGGGAACATGGGTGAAATTCTTAGCTAGGCTTATAAGGGCCTTTGGGCCAATAGCCTAGTATCATCCTATGAACCAATGTACACTTTATACAACAGCAAAAATTCATACTATGTTAAAGTTGTTTGCAATGCTAAAACAGTAATTAGAGATTTCTTAATGTGCAAGAGACTGTTTTACAATATATAAACTTGGTAAGAGCTGCTGTAATCTGATAATTCAACAAAAAAGCCATATGAAGATGTCACAATGAATAAATCAAATCATACAGTATTAGTTCAAGAAATACAATGCTTCAATTTACTACACAGATATTTCAGTAACTTACAGTTTTCAAATTGTAGTGTTCGCATATCTTTGTCTTTTCCCATTTATTGTATTAACATTCCATCCAATGTTATTCAGGAGGATTCAAAGGTATGGGAAGACTTCCTGTTTCTGCAGACTGCAGCAAATAATGCTATGGATCTCTCTACAGTTGATTACAGCTCACACATTCTCCAGGATCTTTAAAAAAAGTAAGAATGTTCATTTGAGTGGGAAGTCCGATGTAAAGCTGTTATTTAAGGTGACAAGCAGCTCATGACTACTTAAGTTAAGTTTTTAAAAAGACTTTTCTAACAGGCACAGTTTACCTGATTATAAGAACCTTAAATTAAGCACATCAAACATTTCTACACCATACTAAGTAACCACATAAAGTTTTTTTCCAGCTACTACATATGACCCCAATGAGGAATAATATCAAAAGCATAAATAAGAACCAAAAGAAAAAACATGCATGACATACACACATACCCCTACACACACACACACACACACACACACACACACACACACCTTCATGAAATAATATTATGCAGTATTCAAATACATTTCTCATCCATACATATCATAATCAGTCAGGGAACCACAGTATTTGGGACTTCTTTACATTAATTTAAGTTAAATCATGTACCCAACCACCCAAATATAATAATTACAAGTACAGTGAAGTTGTAATATGCCACCTATGACTCTATTAATGTAAAAAAGGAGAGGAAAAAATGGGAAAAGGGGGATTACCTTATTTTATGTCTTTCCTCAGAAGTTGAAAATATTATTTCCAAATAATGGCACAACATATAAGTAACATATGAAATAAAGAGAAATTAGTTACTTTTCTTTAGTAGCCAACCATTGTTAGTAGCTTGTTATTTTAAACTTGTTACAGACCAATCCATTTCTTCTGTTCTTTCTAACAATTTATTTATTTTTTTGTACAAAGTCTGGGCTTCACCAAAAGTGTTAAGAACTTTGTAAACTTCTGAAAGAAAAATCTTAATTTTAGCAGGAAATATTATTTGAGCTTTGATATTTGATTTCTTTAGAGATTTTATTAAAGGAATGTGATCTTTTCTCTTGGAAATCACGAAAGAAGTATAGTCATCATCAAACGGAATGCTTTTCCTATTTAATTTTACTGGTGGATTTGACATAGATCCCTATCAAATGCTTCTTCATTAAACAACTCAACTACACCAAGATCCATAATTGTTAAGTTCATTTTTTCTCTAAAATTTTCAAATGATTTCAAAAACATGCTTCTGTGCTTTTGGATACTACTAGTACATTTGCACATCTAATAGATTCTGCAGTATTTTTCAATTCATTTCACAACAGACATATCTAAGCTAAGTTTTACTGTTGGCAGCAAAATATCCACCTCATATGGCAAATAAGTTATAATCGTGAATTCAGAACAGGAAAGTGTGATGTTTTCAGTCATTTTATATCTTGCTGCAAAAAGCACAGCTCCAGCTATTATAAAGAAGCCTCCACATTTTCAGGATGCTGTTATCTCATTGATGTTATTAATAATAATAATAATAATAATAATAATAATAATAATATTATTATTATTATATAATGCAATGTATTATAGAAGACATGAATGTCCCAGCACTGTTGTACTGACTTTAAGAAAATATGAAAGTATAAATGCATTGTCGTTTTGAAGGAATGGTGAAATTGTGGTAAGAATATATTCTAGATGCTGACAAACTAGAAAATTTCCAAAAGATTGCATTTAAAATAAAATGTTGTCAGTCAGTTCTATTTATGTTAGCAGATGTAAAAATACAAGATTGCTATTATAGCTGGCCCAAAAAGACTTCCTGTAATTTAAACTTTTTTTCATAACATAAAACTACTTTTGTTACTAAAGTTTAAGGTGCAGTTGCTATTTTTTCTTTGAAACTAGCAATGCAATTAATGGACATTTGTGATCACTCTCTACATTTTTTTCCCAAAGACAAATAATCTTTCCCCTCTATGCACACAAATGTCACACACATTCTGTAAGGAGGCAAGACCCCTTGGCCCATTTGTTCTTCCTAGTGGCATGGAGAAGGAATTGGAAGCAATACAGTTTTGCCTTCTCAGGAATGCAGTATTTTATGCTTAAACCCTAACCCCACTGCACATGCTCAGTAGCATGCTCCAAAACTCAGACTGCAATGGGCTTTAGTGAGTGTGTGTCACTCACTACTGGAAGTAACATAACCCTTCAGATGGCTATGCTTCTCACATTGAAGTGTTCCTGTGGTGTCTTTTGTCTCCACTGGGGATTCTACCATAATAAGATTACCTCAAGTACATAGACTGAATTACACTCTCTTCCCTGAATGAAGCCAGTAGGTGCCTCATCAATCTTCATTCAAATCTTGCCAGGTCTGATGACACCCAGGCCGCTAATCAAACATGAGTAATCAGGGTTCACTCAGGGGTTTATCCCTCTATACCAACAGAGTTGGCATTTTAGGGAAATTCTGCAGAATACTGCCCTGCTGCATACTCTTGAAAATATCCCGGCAGTGTGTCAGGCCATTTTGTAGAAATAGCCTTTTATGTGGATGTCAAACAGTGAGAACAGGCAGTAATAGGGAATAGCCTCCCTTTAAATGATTAGTAAAAGAATCACAGTATACATGTTTGGTGGAATCTCCAGAAATAAAGGCAACACTGATTCACAAACATAATCTTTAAAATCCAATTTGATTTGCCTCACGTACAGTGCTAATAGTTAGCGTAAGAAGTTGGTCATGGCTGTCAGATTTCCCTAAGAGTTTTCAAGAGATTAAGATCAAAAAGGTTGATGAGCAAACAAAGTAACATGCTTATGAAGCATAAGACAATTAAACGGAGAAAGAGATAATATATACCACTGCAGATTAATGAGTTATACTATACAATTATTATATTCTTGTCTGTAGATTTTGCATACTCAGAAAGCATAGACTATAAGAAGTATATATATATATATATATATATATATATATACACACACACACACATATATTTTGTGTGTGTGTGTATATATATATATATATATATATATATATATATATATATATAGTTTCACTTCAGAATCTCAAAACTCCAAAACATCGAATTTCATATGATCGAGACCATGAGACTGATGTTTCAGAATATCGCAATTCTGCAAAAAAATAAAGTATATTTAAAAGTTTCTTCAGGGGGGTATACCCCCTGCAGCCCCCACACCCCTGCTACTTAAATATACCAACTCCACTATCACACTACAGTGAAAAGGGAAATCTCCTGTTCCATGCTGCATGCAGATCTCCATTCAGAATTTCAAAATTCTGAAACCTTGGTCATACGGTTTCAACCATATGAATTTCAAGATTTCAGGATTTTGAGATTCTGAAGGGAACCGATATATATATATATATATATATATATATATATATATATATATCTGTATATATGAAAGCATAATCTTCCATTGAAAATGTGCAATATTGATTCACAAATGATCAACACCTAATGCTTGACCAAGACCAACACTGATCCACAAAGGATCAAAATGCAGAAAAAAAATGTTTCTCTCCTGTGGAGGCAACCTATACCCCCTAACTTTAGGAGTAAATGCTGAGGTCACATTGGAGTGGAAAAGGGCATATTCCTGAAATCCATACTGTACTTTGATCTTTAAGTGAAAATGCTAATAACTTCTGATTACCTATACCATTTTTCCAGTCATTGACAAAAGATTGTGCACCCAATATAATCTATAAAATATATATTTACATATACACAAACACATATTTCTAGTTAAATTATTTAACAGAATGTAGGTGACTGTAAAATACAGATTTTTATCCAGAGCAATATGAAACAAGACATGCCCAAATCTGGCGCACAAACATTTTTCATCTCGCTGCTAATATTTAGTCACATATTTGTTATACACTTAAGACCAATAGATTTTCAGAGAGTAATAAGTTTAGCCTATTTACATAGGTATGTAAATAATTAAATCATCACACT
The DNA here is from genome assembly GCF_019279795.1 of Protopterus annectens. Lineage (NCBI taxonomy): Eukaryota > Metazoa > Chordata > Ceratodontiformes > Protopteridae > Protopterus > Protopterus annectens. Next base: position 516,506,418 of record NC_056743.1, on the reverse strand, counting down.
AAGTCTGTGCTAGGATTCCTGATCTATGATAATTCATCTGTAAATGCTTGTAGATGTAGCAGAATATAAATAAGAAAGTATTGCATTTTCAGTCACTCTGCCATGAACTGATGCAATGATTTTAATATTAATACACTTGGTGATGCAAGGGCACTGTAAATAAAATATCTCTTCAACATATAATTTGTTCAGAAGCTGGAGCTTTAAATGTTATATATTATCTGTGTAGAATACAATACAGAAATGACTCAATTTGGTCTTGTAGCTAAGACTTCAGTAAGTGTAAATTATTTTGCTTTATGACTTAATTAACTCCAAATACTTTAAGACTGCTATCGTTACTGTAAATATTAACTGACACTATTTCTAGACTGACTATAACTTCTCCTAACTATGACTAGATGCAAATTCGATGTAGCACTTTATGACCTACTAATGTTTGATGTCAGTGTCACTGTATATATAAATTTCAGTTTTTAATTACTGATTCTACTCAGTTTGTAACAAGTAGAAATATTGTATTACATTGAAAGGATAGAAGATGTACATTGTGTGAAATTTGACTGTTTTTTCCTAGACTGCTGAGAATCGGATGTGTTTGCATCTGCTATCAAGTCTTGCTTACCAAAATTAGTTTACACAAGTTCAAGCATTTAAAGCCTACCAATTATTTTTGCAATGCAAAACTTCACAACTCTTGTTGGTGAAGAATGTCTTTCGGCTTTTTCCCGGTTAGGGGTCGCCACAGCGGAACTCCGGTCCGCTAATAGGGTTGCCACCTTTTCAAATGGCCAAAGTGGGACATTTTTGGTACAAACATCAGATTTTACTGGCCAACACATACCCACAGTCAGTACAAAGGATAGAACTTAACTTTTTTGCCTAAATAAAAGCTTATTCTTGTAGCATTTTAGTTGCTTATTCTGTTTCTTATAACTTTTAGGTATTTTAGATACAGAATAACTGTTTTATGCAACTATTGCATAAAATATAGGAAGTAATTCTGTCCTAAAATCTCAGGACATTTACCATTTTTTAAATTTTTTGTCAGGACACAACTGCCCAAAGAGGGACTGTCCCTCGCAAAGTGGGACAGGTGGTAACCCTATCCGCTAATGATTGGCAGTAGATTTTTACTTACTGGCTTGCCGGGCCTAACACACAGCCTTCAACGAAGGAACGCCCATTCACGCATGTTGCCACACAGAAGAAGCTATAACTGAGAATCGAACGGGCCACATCTAACTGTGAGTCGACAACGCTACCGCAGCACCACCACCCGGTACTCTTGTTGGTGAAGAATAAAGGGCAATTTTTTAATGAATTATTAATTCATTGGTTTTTATGTGGCCATGAAACTGCCAAATCAAAAATAATGACAGCAGATACGATTACTGTTAAAAAAATGATTTACGTAACTGTAAAGTTAATAAAGCAAGACATTATCTCAAAACGTGTATGAAATTTTACATATTATTTTGCTCCTAGGAAAATGTAAACTATGCAAAGTTTTATACCCTTTTCCAAGCTAGAATGAGTAAATAATTATAGATTTGGGATTTAATGTATAAACACCTAAAGATATGAAAATATCAATAAATGGTAGCTATAATATGGTTAATGTCTTCTTTAAAGAAAAAAAAAGACTTGTATGATGTTTAAGGAGTATAAGATTTTATGGTAAAGAATTTGTCCTGACAGGTTCTGAGTTACTAACAACTAAGGAAATAAAATTAAATCACAACTATAACACTGAAATGTGTACAAAGCATTTTATCAAAATTCCACTCCCAAATGTCAACAGTTCCAGTTCTCCCAATAACTTTAGACCAATCACCAAAATATGTCCAACTGAAAAAATCTTTAAAAAATATGGATTTTAAGCTAAATACAGCATTTTGCAGGCATAAAATTCCTGGTTGATAGCATACCCCCCAACATGGTTTGATGCCTTTTACCCAGTGTTATCCATTTAAACTTTAAATGACAATGTTAATCATAATGTATTATTAGACAAAGTGACTTTGTTATTGAATAAAAAGCTACCTCTTTAAAATAACATTCTCAGTCACTTTTGGTTCGAATAATTTTGGAACCGGCACTCTTATTAATGGTGTGCCACAGGGCACAGTGCAAGGTTGACCTCTTTTTTTCAATGTGCCAATCATCTTTCCACAGGACTAACTCTAACTTACTGCTTCATGCAGGTAATTCAGTATTGACTTATTCACATTAACTGGCATACGCATATTGCAAAATCCATTCATAATAAGTTTTCCTCAATTTGGAACTAGCTTTCTGACAAACTTGAAATGAATTCACAAAATCTGATCTACTAATTTTTATCTATTAAAAAGACTATTAAAAAACTCATATTCTACATCTTATGATGTACAGCTAAATGATGCACCTCTACCCACTGTTACTAAACATTAACATCTAAACATTCTATTTGACCAAACTATGACTTTACAAGCCCACATTGAACTAAATCTTAAAATATACTCCATCAATTAAAACTCACCTATAAGTATTCCATTCTTTTACACACAAAGCTAAAAGAGTTATTGTTATTGTTCTCATGTATGGAGTGGAATATGGCCTCCCAGTTGTTTACAAGCATCTCAGTTAATAATTCCTCTGTACAGCAGCATGCTGAAAATGAAATCATCCCCTTTATCTTTCTAGCACAATGGAACAAACATCACTGCACCAAAATGAATAAAGCAAAACTACCCCCATAAAACAGAGCTCATTTCCTACATACACACTTTTGCATGTCTAATGCTGCTACGTCAAGTACCAAACTAAAATTGCATGCATGATAATAATGTTATAATCCTCCATAACCCTGTAATTCAACTGTCTATTGGAGAAAACTCATTTTACTTATTTGCTCCAGCCATGTGAAATGTACTTCCAGATGAAATTAGACAAATTAGCAGTCTGCCTATTTTCTGAAAACAGCTAAAATCATTCATCAAAACGTCAATGTTTTGATAAAAGTTGCTGCAAGTGTGCAACTGCCATATTTTGTTTCTTTTCTACAGCAATATACAATTTTCTTACCAAAACTGAATGCTAATCTGCTATAAATAAAGGTTAACCTTTTCTCAAGACTATACAGTGAAATGCTTTCTTGTTGCAACTGCTAAGATTTTACTGCAGCTTCTAAAGAATAAAGTATAACTTGTATAGATCTTTGCTATTTTTCACTGTTGAGTGTCTCCATACTGTGAGTAGGATATTTATTTCAATCTGTATATATATATATATATATATATATATATATATATATATATATGTATATATATATATATATAATTATAAAATATAGATCATGCATATCTCATACCTTAAGTACTCACTCAGTTGTATTTGCCATAGAGTCCAAACAATGACTGAAAAAGGTTTTGGATTTCTTCACTGCTCTGGTTTAAGCTAAGCTTAAGTAAGTATAATGCTGGCAATGTTAAAGTCCAATACTTTAAAAATACCGTTTTCACATAAATAAAACTATTCCCGAATGAAGGTTATAGGTTTGTAGGTTGTTAGTAAGCTAGTGACCACTAGGGCCATTACAAGCATAGTCATGCACCCCAACCCATTGGACTATTTGGCTCCTGACTATCATGAGCATGTGTATGAGCTGTGGCATGTTATTAGGGAGGTAACTAATTTGTGTATGTGAGAGGGTGTTAGAATAATTCTTTTCTTATTGACAGCCTCTGTCCATTAGGGACATGGGGCCAGACTGGCAGTAAATTTACAATTCCCCATCCACTTATCAAGGTTTCATTTTAATAGGTTCAGGGATTAACTCTGTTTTACATGGTTGGGAAGCCTATTCCATAGTGTGAGAATCCTTTGAGACACATATCTGTCTCTCCAGCATGTTCAGTTCATCTCATAATTGAAGTTCAGATCCCTGAATCTAGTGTTTCTGGTGCTGTTTGTTTTGTGCATGTGCAACAGATCCATCATGGCTATATCTGAGGAAGCCCTGTAAGCCAGGGTAAGAGTCCTTCTCAGCAGTCTGTAGAAGAATAAATACAGAGACAGAGCCTTTAGGTGATTGGTGTAGGACAGTATATTCATGCCCTGAACTCTCCTGGTGAGAAACCTTTGTGTTCCAAATGTTGCATGTGTCTGGTTAGATACATACTGAAGGGGGCACTGTTTTCAGTGATAGGTCTGATAAGGACCAAATAGTCATACTATAATTTCCTTGGACCTGGATGCCATACCCTTACCTATAAGTTGGGTGACATAGCATGATTTTCTTACACTCTTAGCTACATGTTTGTCAAAGGCCAGATTGCTGTCTACATTTGTTCCTTGATCGCTTACACCTGGGTCTACTCTTAGGGGTGTTTTATCAATGGAGTAATTAACATGGGTTGTCAATATCACAAATGGCATTATAATGCATTTTTGGCATGGAGTTTTAGGCCATGGCTTTGGCGCCAGTCATTTGTCTGTATTAAACCTCTTGCAAAATGTTGATGTCTTGGAGGGAATCTATAATATTTCACAATTTACAAACATCTGTGAACAAGGTGAAACAGAGGCCTTGAACATTAGCCTTGACTGCCAAGAAATATATGACAAAAAGGTACGGGGTCCTGGAGTACTCTTCCAGTTTATTGGTTGAGGTGATCTCACAAATTCTGACTTCTTGGGTACTGTCTGTAAGACAGATGGCAATCCAGCTAGTTATGAAGGGATTTATTTATTTAATTAATTAATTAATTAATTTATTTACATTTGTTTACTGGGAAATTCCGACTGGACACAGGTCCTTTTAAAGCAGATGCCCTGGGAGAAAAGCTCCACATCATGTACATGATAGAGATACAAAGTTGCAGCAACAGTAAACAACATTACAGGTTGTTGGTTTTAATACAACAAGATATTGATTATCAACAGTATATACAGAAAATGTTGCAAGTTAAGATAGTTTCTTGTCATTTATAATATTAGTAACAAAGTTGTTAGACAAGATGTTAAAGTATGTAAAGACAACTAGCTATTTCTGACTCTGGTTAGTAGTGGCGGTAGTATAGTTGGGTTAAGAGTCTAGGTGGAGGGGGGCAAGGGTGGGTTTGTTACTCTGGATTAGAACAAGGACAAAGCCAGTGCAAATTTAAATGGAAATTGAGTGCAGTCTTGAAAATGCTGCTGGAAGGTAGAGTAGTTATAGAGGGTGGAAGACTGTTCCAAAGTTTAGATCTGGTACATGAAAATATGGCTTCTCCTGCTGAGTTTTTGGGTTTGATAACAGTGAGTTGATTTTTGTTGCTTAATCTTAGGGGCCTAGTGGGGTGATAGGGTTGGAGAAGGGTTTTAAGGGAAGAGATGTTAAGGGAGTGGTTAATACCTTTATGAGTGAGGGTGAGTTGATTAAAGTGAAGGAGTTGTGGGAGTTCTAGCCAGTTTAGTTCTTTAAGAGAGATACAGTGATGGCTGTGGTAGGAGTTCCCAGTGACAAGTTTAGACATTTTGTTGCAACAAGCATCCAGCTTGTGTAGGTCTGTCTAAGGTTGGTAAGTATCAGGGATGCATAGAGTAGGGTGGAGATTAGCTGGGAAATGGATATGGCTTATGCCCAGATCAGAGAGCTAGTCAACAATATCTGAGTGGGGTATTTTATTGAATGCCTTTGCTAGGTCAAGATACATAGCATGAACTGTTTTACCCTCATCTGTTGCCTTGGTGTCCATCTCAAAGAAGTCTAACAGGTTAAGTAGGCATGACCTTTCCTTAAAGCCAAATCAGGATGGGTCTAGGGTCTGTAGGTTGCCAAAGTCCTTGTTGATCATTTCCATGATAATTCATTCTATGGCTTTGCATATCAACCTTGTTAGACTGATGGTTCTATAGTTCCCTGGGTCACTTGATGGTCCACCCTTATGGAGAGGAATAACTGTTGTGGTCCTCCATTCACTTGGAATGTAGCCTGTTTCATGGCTGTAGTTGAAGTGAAACTCAAGTGGTCCTGAAAGGTTTATTACATTGCTAAGGAGGCAACTGGGGATGTTGTTAAGACTTATGGAGATAATGTTCTTGGCTTTAACGAGTGCAGCTGGCACCTGGTCCCTACTAATAGTCAGGGGTTAGTATTTTGTAGGGGAATTTACCTTGTAGAGCTAGCTGGAAGGAGTGGAAATTGTGGCACCTGGTCCCTACTAAAAGTCAGGGGTAGAATTTTGGAGGGGACATTACCCTGTGGGGTTGGGAAGGAGTGGGGGGAGGGGTGATACTCACTCTGATTGGTTAAGGTGATACTGTTCACACACTGCTGTGTGTTACCATTAAGGCTCCAGATACAGATGAAGAAGGCCTTATGATGGTCCTTTGCCTGTGAGGTTTTCCTGACTTTGCAACTGGCCTTGTTGGATATAATTAGACATCTTGTTTTCTTGTTTAGTTGTACAAGTGAGCACTTATCTTTAACGGAGTTGAGCTTCTTGACTTTAGCCATGAGTTTTCTTCTTTTATTATATACCGTGATTAGGTGAGAATTCCATCAGCGAGTTTGTTTTGCTGTTTGTTTTGGGTTTACTTCTGGGAGGCACATCAGCTTCTGTGTAGCCATTAACATTTATATAGGGAATATATGAATAATTCTGCTTAAGTATCTGTGGTTTCAAGGTTAGTGGTAGCCTTGAATTTTGACATTGTCACTCAACAGGATGTATTTTGCCTTAGAACAGTTCCTTACTGTTACTGGTTTTGATGGATTTTACAGGTTGATTTTTATTTCAAAGTATACAGCTTTGTGATCTGACCTCACTATTGTAGACATGACAGAGGGGGGTGCAACACTCTACCATGTTGGTGAGTAGCAGATGCAGTATGTTTGCTCCTCTGTTTGGAACATGAACAATCTGTTCCAAGTTGTTTAGGTTAATAAAGTCCAGGAAGCATACTGCCGATGAGTTTATGGCAGTGTCCCATATCTACTGAGGAGTAGTTAAAGTCACCCATGAAATAGTGTGCTTACTTGGATAGTGAGCACCTCTGATAAGTTTAAGCATGAGTTGTGAGACTCTAGAGGCAGAGACGGTGACCTGTAGCTAGACATGAAATGGAACGGGAACTTATCTAAAGTGACTTACACATGGATGAGCTCCATGGTACCATTCTGTTTAACCAACCTAGAGGTATGTTTGCTGACAGAAATCAAGACAACCCCACTTTTCGCCCCAGACTGTGATATTGCTTTTGGGAAAGTTGGCCCAATTAACTACTGTATTACATCTGGACCATTCCTTTTATTGTATAGTATGGGCATTAGATAGATTTTTATCCATGTTGATATACAGTAGACATGTTAATATTTGCTTCACGTCTGCCTGCTGTAGTCAGTTGTTTGATATATTAAAAATTCCTTAAATTGACTCATTTTCTATTTTCTTGTATAATTTCTACTTAATGCTTTTATTTGGAAGACTTTTTGTAACTCATATTACTGCTTTCATTTTATATTTATTTAGCTTCTGTTATCAAGCTATTCTGTGGAGCATCGTGATTTTTGAAAAGTTCTTAGGCTTAAGAAGTTGAATAAAGACTGAATGGTGCACAAATACAGGGTATTTTAATGATGCAATTAAATTTTGTCTTATTTATTTTTTTTACTTAAATTTGTTTACTGAGGTAGATCACTTATCAAACAATGGACATTTACAGGTCCATCTTGTGTTACATAAAATGTAACACAATGCGCAGTATACATATAACAATGGTTTACATTTATGAGTAAACAGAAAATCTGATAAATAATATATACAGAGATCTAACATAACAAATATTTGTACAGTTACATAATTAGTGTGATAAGCCGAATCATGGTTGATGATGAGTGAGTTAATCAGGTGGACAACGTATATGGGAAGTAAAGGTACATAGTTGGATATATTGGTTTATGTGACATGTCTTTTAGATGGACAGCTGCATTCAAACTGTTTTAGTACATACCATTTAAACTGTGGCCCAAGTAGGGAGTACTTTGTGAAGTCACTTAAAACAAGAGGGAGAGGGGGTATGTTAGTTAAGAAGTTTGTAGAAGTTATGTGGGGGGGTATGTGAGTTTTCACATTACTATTTGTCTCTGTCTATCAGAGGCATGAGGCCCAACCCCAGCGTAAGTTTTTGATTTCTCATTCATTGGTCAAGTTTATGTTCAAATAGGGTTAGGGATGGTCTCTGCTTCACATGGCTGGCAAGCCTGTTCCAAAGTATGGCATTCCTCTGGGATACATCTGTCTTGGCAACATGTCTAATTTCCATCACAAGCAAAATTTAAATTTTTGTTATCCTGTGGATCCAATGCTGTTTGTTTTGTGAATGTGTAAAAGGTCCATCATAGCTGGATTTGAGGATGCCAGCAGCTCAATACCACTTAATTTTATTAAATAAAAACACAAATTTAGCTCTTTCATCCTAGTATATGGACTTCATCAGAATAAATTACATTACCAATGTTTTTAAACACCTTTATTGAATTACCGTGTGTGACATAGGCAAATTTACATTTATATAAAAGTTATCGAACTGTATTAAGTTCACAATTACAAACATTATACTTCACATATATATTGCATTATATCATATAATCTAAGCAACATTATATAAATTATTCAATTCCTGCCCTTTTTTTAAATGAACATCTTTATTAAACCATCACTTACGCCATAGGCAATTGTACAGTTATACAAATGAAAACAAACCACACCGACACAGTCATAGTTTCAAGCATTTTGTATCACAAACCATACTGACACACTCCCAGTTACAAACATGATACATCAGTTATAATTTACTGAATCTTTTTCAGTCAAACATTACATAGCTCATAAATTACGTTACTAATGTTGATTCTTAGATAGTAATAGTAACCCCTCCCCCTACTTGGACCACTGTTAATAATTTGCAGAATTTAAACAAAAGTTGCCTCCAGATATAAACCATTAAAAATTAAATGATACCATGAATCATACAAGGAAATTATAAATTCAATTACCCTCCCAAAAATGTGTCCTGATTGCTAGATGAAAATGTATAAATTTTAGATGAATCATTTATATTTCATATAATGTCCCCTATTGTCCAAATTCAAAACACTGTATTAAAAACTAGGCACAGCACTAATATGAAACATCTACTCATTCCACATCCATGTCAATTTTGAGTATTTTGAAGAATAAGGAACCAAGAATAGGATTTGGCCTGGCCTGTACTGAAGACACTTAGTCTCTAAAAGAAGGAAGGCAGTGATAGTCATTCCATGGAGATTTAGCAACGGAAAAGCAAATTTTATTGGAGACACTCTGAAGGATGTTGGTGTTTTTGACAGAGGCCAAAACAAACAAGGGGAGAGCATACTCAAGTTGGGAAAGGACAATGCCTTCTCCTATAGCAGCCCTTGCTGAATATGAGAGGAAATTAGCTATTTTTATGGCCCAGAAAAGTAGATTGTTGATTCTGGTTATCAGCTTTTTTATGTGCTCATGAAACTAATTATTTAGCCAGATCCCCAAATTACAAAAGGAGATGCTACCATTAATGGGGATCGTTATTGCCGTCAAACATACTAAAGGAATAGACATCTGGATAATCTTTTTAAAGGTGCCAAACAAATACGGACTTTGTTTAATAGGAATTGCGCAGTAGTTTAGCCAGTGCTGTAAATGAAGAATGTTCTTTTGAAGATGAGTTTCAATGACTGTATATGATGTGAGGGATCAGACCTGTAGATGTTCATCTGAGAACAGAAGCAATGCTATAATGGAGCATGATGGGGCTCCAGAGGAAATGATAGAACTGTTGGAAAGACTATGCCCTAGTTTTGCATGCAATGATCAGCTGGATAGAAAGTCTCTCAACCATTCAGTTGCATCAAGGCTGACCCCAATACTTTGCAGATGGAGAAGTCAAACTGGATGGCTGGCCATGTCAATGGCACAGGTTAAGCCAATGAAGAGAGTTCCAGTAACATTTTCTTCATCCATATTACTTAAGATGTTATCAATAAGGGGCCATACAGTAGTCAGTGTATTCCTACCTTCCATGCCATTTGATTTAGAGTGGTATTTTTGTAGGTAAATTGGTTACATACAATTTTTTCAGAAATGCTGCCAAGGGTGAGTAGGATAGTTAACCATCTAGCTTCTTCCAGCCTAGCATTTAATGCACTCATTGAATCTCGTCTTCGGTTTTCTTCTTGATTCCATACTAAGCTTTAATGTGCACATTGAATTTAGAGTCTTCAAAATTCTCCCTCTTCTTTGTACTGCTCATATCCTTTCACCTGACAGCTGACGCTGTATTACCAAAAACATTCTCCTCACTAAAATTTCTCTGTGTGTGTGTGTGTGTGTGTATATATATATATCATTTTCTACGTCTCGCTGCTTTAGGAAACTCAAAAGCTGCAACCTCCTTCTGAAAATGTTTCAAAGCATCTGCTATTTTAATTTGTCCCACTGTGACTTACTCCATTCTACCAAAATGTTTCCAATTAATATTCTAGCCTCATAACTTGTATACAGAACAATTTATAATCTCCCTTTTCACAACATTTGTGTTTCACAATTTTTTCTGCGCTGCTTGAAATGACCACTAATCACGAAGCAACCTGGACAACAACCCAGCTTCTTTGAAAAGAATGTAATTCACTTAAAACTTAACTGTGTATGATTTCTGTAAACTACCTCCTGCATTAAGGAACAGCATTATCTAGAAAAAACTGTACCTCTCCCACCATTTCATCATTCAAGCAAACACTGAAATCATTCTATTTTCTCTCTTGTGCTGCTGTTTAAAAAATACCCAACATAATTTATTCTACTACTGATATATATATATATATATATATATATATATATATATATATATTAGCTGTACCCAGCCACGCGTTGCTGTGGCTCAGTCTGGTTAAATGGAAACGAAAGAAAAGAGAAAGCGCACATTTCTAATATGTTTAATTTCACAATGCTTGTGGGTATACAATATTTTTTGTTGTTCCATTGTCTGTGCAGATATAGAGATTGTCTGGTTTGCCGACTCTAGAACACGCAACATACAATTGTCCATGTGAGAAGCAATCCGTGTGTAGATCTAAACCGCACAATTCTAAAGATTGGCCCTGAGCTTTGTTGATGGTGATTGCAAACACCAATCGAATTGGGAATTGCAATCTGTTAAATTGAAATGGCATATCCGTTGGAATCATAGGAATGAGGACATCTTCACCTTTGAAAGGTCCTGTCAAGATTGTTGCTTCTATGATGTTGCTCATTAATTTTTTTACTGCAAGCCGCGTGCCGTTGCAAAGCTTTGGCTGGTTGATATTTCACAACATGATAATTGGCACGCCGATTTTCAATTGCAGTACGTGCAGTGGCATCCCTGGCAGATCAAGTGAATTCAAAAATTGTGTTGGAAAATTAACCGCTTCATCTGCTTCCACAACAGTGTTGATGGACTTGTATGTGACTGCCTCACTTTGAATGTTAGACAATAATATTAAGTTCGTAGACGTCTTTGTTCTTGGCTGCAAGAATAGCTCATTCAATCAGCCAATCGTGATTCTTATAATTGGTTTGAATACTGGGAAATACTTTTTCAACCAATTCTTCTTCTGACATCACTAAATTGCAGAAGTTATGAGGCAATGAAATTCGTCCTGAGGTCAGATCAATAGGCACCTTTCCGTTCCCAATTTCCAGCAATTGATGTGAGAATATCTCAGCTGATTGATCGTTTTGCAGCTGGACACGCATATTTGTAGTTAATTTTAACATCTTTATGTGTTGCCACAAAGCAGAGTATTTCAGGCAAGCATTTATTTCATCTGCTGGTGTCGATCGAGGAGAACGAAGCAGATCTGAAGCTGAAGAACGTGATCGCCGTGCTCGCAACCGTGCATCCTCAAGTCTGGCTGCATGTTGCTCTGCTGCTTCCTCGGCACGTATTTGAGCCATTCTTTGTCTGTTTCACTCGTTTGCTGATGCCCGTTCTTCCTCAGTTTGATTTGCAATTACTCGTCACACTGCTTCCGCTCTGCGAGTACGATGACCTAAGTTTGATCTTCTGCGAGGCATTATTTGGATGAACTAAAGCAGATCGATTGCACTGAAAAAGAAGTAAGAAAGTTATAACAAAAACATATAAAATTGCATATTTGTATACAAATATATAGAATCCATAGTAGGTATATAAAAACACGTGTGTATTCGAATGCAATGTGTGACATCTATATAATAGTAGGTATATAAAAACACGCATGTATTCGAATGCAACATTGTGTGAAAATTTCAAAGCAATCGGTGAAGAACTTTTGGAGAGTTAAGATTTTGAGCAAACAAACATTTACATTTTTATTTATATAGATATATATGAGTGTGTGTGTGTGTGTGTGTGTGTGTGTGTATATACACTTTTCACAGGATAGTTTCTTTTTTTGCCTCACTGATACATTTTTCTGTTTGGTGTATATTTATAAATATTGCCCACTTAAATTTTCCACTTTATTCATATCTACTGTTAAGAATAATGTTCTTGTTTTCCTCATATATTTTAGGACTGTATATTTATGTTTGTAAAGCCTCATTACCCAGGTCATAAGAGAAAAAAGGTAACCTGACTAGTCTATGTGGTCATCAAATAAGTGAAATAAAACACATAATAGTCTTAACCACATATCCTTCAGAATTTAATAAATGTGACCTTCTTGCACCCAAGTGAATATCTGAGTGCAGTATTTGACAAGGGTTTGTCTTTGATTCCTTACTGCTTTATGTCTCTATCAATTCAAGAGCCTTTGACCACCGTGATCTTGCTGTGCGCTGATAATCTTGAGTTGCATGATTATATTTACTCGCATACACAGACATTATGCTCCTTATGTCAGATCTCATCACTGTGCATGGGTGTTCTTGGAAAACACGTCAAAATTATCCTCATTAAAAAAATTCTACTGTTTGGCAACTGGTTTTGACAATATGTGTCACAAATACCTTGATGTGTAATCTCTCTCTCTTCCTAAGCTGTTGAAAGTGTTCATTTGTTCAATTTACGTGGATTGTATCTTGACCTTGTTTCAGTCTTTTACAGCACAATAACAAAGAAACTATATGTCAAAGTTTATAATCAGCACAATAGTGTCTGTAACCTCCTAAGTAAAGAAGCAGAAATGGATATTGCTAAAGGAGTTATGATACTATCTCCATGGTAAGCATGAATTCTACATCTAACATTAATAGGCAAAAAACTCCATTTGACCAGATCTATAGGTTCAACACACTTCAGTTGGAAGTGGTTAAGACTGCACCTCAGTGACCTCTACAAATCTTCCTCTTGCTGACTACTCCATAACACTTACTTACTTTCCTGCCCTTACATTTCTGAATAGTAGCAACTGCTTTACTTAAGCCAACATGCAGCCTCTTAGGATTAGATACAAAACTTTTAGTTCTTTATCCATGTCCTTCCTTACCATAAACACTCTTCTACCAATATTATACCTTGGAACCAATGACTTTTATCTTGGGACCAGCGATGTGAAACTATGCACTTTACAAAACAAGGACTACCAAACTCATTAACATATTTACATCCTTGCCGAAGAGAAGAATTCAAACTCATCTCTATAATATGTGCATGTGAATGAACAAGTGCAACGTCTTCTCTTATCATGCAGATTCTAAATATCTTGCCAGTTCTGCTTATATAACTTCTATCCAAAATTTAGTTTTATTATTTCACATCTCATACTACAGTCTTATTTTTTAAATTAAAGCAAGTGGGCTGCACATTAACTGAAACGGAAGTTTGGGTACTGCTAGATGCAAATGTGAAATGCATTGTGACTGCTCAGCTAAACTCCATGAACCGGCATCATTATCCATTCTGCTTAATGTGTGGGTTTCTTGTTCTTTGGTCCACTGTAATTTTCCGTTGTGCTTTTTTATTCAAACATGAAAATATTCTCCAGGAAAAGTCTATCTACTGCCTCACCAGATTATTAGATAAATAATAAATTCAATTATATAATCAAATAAATAGATAAATAAACAAATTGCACAGCATTAGTGTGGCATTTGACATCACATTGGTGGAACTGCACAGCATTTCTCAAATGTTATCCAGACCTGCTGTAAGACATTTTCATACATAATGATTTGAAAGGAATGCTTTAATCACTTTATAAAATGTTCCACAAATGAAAAGAAGAGAGCAGCAACGACCACCACTGAGTATCACCGTTTATTATATAATAATAAAATAATAAAAATTCAGCATGAACTTTTCAAGAAAATGATGAGCGTTTTCGGGTTGTGCCCTTCATCAGATAAAATACCCCTCCCCATCCATTCAATATATTTAAACTACAGACCAATCACAACTCAATATTGTACCCACTATTTTTTGAGGGCAGGCTTCATTGGAATGATATCATTTAATTCTGAATAAACATAAGCCATCAGCTCTATTATCCCCTTTGTTTCCTCATACTCAGTATCATTAATAACGTCACCTTTTTTGACACCCTTATAAATGTTCCATATTGCCATAAACTTGGAATGATGTCCCACATTCTGAGATACATGCCTGTACAGGGCATTATGCGCGTTCTTAACCCTAATGGTCGATAAATGATTAAAAATCCTTGTCTTAAAAATACAGTTTGTTCTCCCCACATAATAGCATATGCATGCCTGATAGATTGCCATATAAATTATATTACTAGTTCTACAGTTTGCCTTGGCACCAAAATGATAACATTTGCCTGTGACTGGGTGTATAAGTTCTGCCTCCTTGTTGATACACCCACAGGCTTTGCAGTTCCCACAGGGTTTAGTTCCTCTCTTGTTTATTAACTGATGTCTCTCTACCTTACCTTCGTGACTCAAAATATCCTTGAAAAAAAGTTTATTGGAAGATTTATGTGTGATGGATAGAAATAAGTTGGAGCTAATCAGTAAGCTCTTGGGCATAGTGCAGGACTACAATATATTCACATGTGTGGGAGGTTGGTATCGGCAGACACAGGGGGTAGCCATGGGCACCCCCTGTGCTAACACATATGCGAATTTGGTTCTCTCATTTTGGAAGAGACAGCATGTAATAGGCTCTAATAATAAATGGAGGGATAAACTTCGTTTATATAAGCATTTTGTGGACGACATTTTCCTCCTATGGGAAGGAAATTAAGGAGAATTGAAAGAATTTATTCAATATCTTGAGTCCATGACTGAGTTTTTGAGGTTTTTGTCAAATTTTTCTGAAAATATGATAGATTTTTTTGGATGTTAGGATATTGCAGGATGAAATGGGTTTATAGACCACTTTATATAAGAAAGAATGCTGGAAAAATAGCATCCTAAGTTTTGATAGTATGCATCCCTGGTTCACCTTCAACAAGTTATAGGACAGGTAGGGAGGATATCCAGATTGTGCACTGAAGAGGAGGATTTTGAAAGAGAATTGTCTTGTTTAGAAAGACATCTTGTCAACAGGGGGTATAAAGAAAAAGAGGTATGCAACATCACCCGATCTAAGAGAGTACATAGGAGAGGTAAAATGTGTCCATGGTTAAGAAGACAAAACAACGGTTCAGGTGATGTTAATTACAAGGCCAACAAGGAAGAACATAAATTAAGGCTGCTGCTCACATATAGCAGCAATGTTGCTGGGATATGAGATATAGTCAGGTGCAGTTGGAAGATTTTGTGTATGGATGAGAAAATTGAGAAATTGGTGGGGGAACAGCCTAACTTTGGATTTAGAAGAAATAAAAACCTCAAGGATATTTTGAGTCAAGAAGGTAAGGTAGAGGGACATCAGTTAACAAACAAGGGAGGAACTAAACCCTGTGGGAATTGCAAAGCCTGTGGGTACATCAATAAGGAGGCAGAATTTATACACCCAGTCACAAGCAAATGTTATCATTTTGGTGCTAAGGCAAACTGTAGAACTAGTAATATAATTTATATGGCAACCTGTCAGGCATGCATATGCTATTATGTGGGGAGAACAAACTATATGTTTAAGACAAGGATTTTTAATCATTTATCAGCCATTAGGGTTAAGAAGGAGCATAATGCCCTGTACAGACACATATCTCAGAATGCGGGACATCATTCCAAGTTTATGGCAATACGGAACATTTATAAGGGTGTCAAAAGAGGTGATGTTATTAATGATACTGAGTATGAGGAAACAAAGGGAATAATAGAGCTGATGGCGCATGTTTATCCAGGATTAAATTATGTCATTCTGATGAAGCTCGCCCTCAAAAAAATGGCGGTTTCAATATTGAGTTGTGATTGGTCCTTAGTTTAAATATACTGAATGTATGGGGAAGGGTATTTTATCTGATGAAGGACACAACCTGAAAGCGCTCATCATTTTGTTGAAAAGTTCATGCTGAATTTTTATTATTTTATAATTAACGGTGATACTCAGTGGTGGTCGTTGCTGCTCTTTTCTTTTAGTTTGCGGATCTCTGTATAGAGCAACTGAACCTTCATTGAACTTTACAAAATGTTAGGGACGTATCCTTGAAGACCTGCTGTGTGTGTGTGTGAGTGTGCGAGTGTGTATGCATGCACATATGTGCAGCTGAATGTAATAAGTAAGACAGACAAACACAAGCACAATTCAGATAGCAAAGGAAATAAAAGCATGGTTAAATGCAGGCAG
Organism: Protopterus annectens; assembly: GCF_019279795.1. Lineage (NCBI taxonomy): Eukaryota > Metazoa > Chordata > Ceratodontiformes > Protopteridae > Protopterus > Protopterus annectens. The sequence continues at coordinate 516,489,708 of NC_056743.1, read as the reverse complement.
ATTGCAGGCATTCCTTATCCTGGAAAACACTGATATATGCTTGGTGACAGAGACCTGGTTCAAGACCAAATGAAAGCACTCCATCAGCACAGGGTTTCAATCCCTACAATCATTTCGTACTTTTGAAAATATTAATATATGTATCACAACAGAATCCTGACTCAGGACCATTAAAATTATTCTATCAGTACAGGGGTTTCAATGCCTATAAAACATTCAGGCACACCACATTAAATGAAGGCACTAAAAATGATGGTGTCTCCATATTCTTAAAAAGCACTTCATCTGCATACTTGTTATATGAGACAATGACCTGGAATTCCTCAGTGTCTGACTTATCATTAACAAACCCCTTATCATATTATAGCTAACTATAGGACCCCTTCTATATTCCCCTCAACCCATACCTCCTACCTAACTAGTATGGAGCCTCTATGTATTAAGCCAAATATTATTCTCCTACGAGACATCAACTGACCCTGCATAAATGTGAAGATTTATATATCCTAAAACAATTATGACTGGAGATTTCTGGACTGCTTCAGTACAAATACCCTGGCCAAGTTAGGCTACACTCCAAACAGGAGCAATAAAATTCTGGACCTAGTCCTTACCAATCTGTGACACATTTGCTCCCCACCAATTACTACTTCTACATGGTAAAATCAGACTACAAGTCAATCACATTCCCCATAAGTCTGAAGCCTGAAGCATTAGCTCCCCGGGCCTCCGCTGAAAACAGGCTCTGTGGAACCTAGTCGGACTTTCCCGGTCAACAAATGTTAAATAAATAAAAAAATAAATAAAAAAAAATTAGCTAGTACCTCAGTATTTAAAAATTGTGAAGGCTAATCTCCGAAATCTAAGTGGTAATGTGACTGAATTCAAAATCCCCTTCCTTCCTAATGACTCTACTGCTTTTACAGAATCCTAAACTGCAAAAGTTTATGAACATGTAAATAACTGCATAGATGCATGTGTTCTCTTCAGAAACAGACACTACTCCGAATTCAAGAATAAACTCCTATGGTGGAAAAAAATATAAATAGGATCTACAATAAAGAAAAATATTCATTGCATAAAAAAAACAAATCTAACTCTCAAGATGCCAACAATGCTCTGCTAAACTAAACAAAGAACTCTGGACCCTAATGAAATCAACTTAAGCCAGATAGGAGATAAAAACAGCCACGCAGACGAAGGACTAAGCCTTATTTTATTATGTTATAAATCTCAGAAACAGTGGCCAGCATTGTGCAGAGCTAGTAGTAAATGTATTTATTGATTGACTGATTGATTGATTACTTTTGTTTACCAGGAAAGTTTGACTAGGTACAAGTCCCATCTTCAGAGGAGGCCCGGGAAGAAATTTTCCAGTTTTCAGAATGAGTAGAAGGCAGTTATACATAATATACATAATAAATGTACATTCACACATACATAGACTAGCAGCTGTTTGTCTCCCTTGGTGTGTCATCATCCTACTGTAAGGTTTTTGCATTCAAGTAATCCAAACCATCCTTCAGGTCAAGCAGGTCTCTGCCCCCCATATCAAGCAGTAGAAATTTCAGTTGTTTCTCTTGGCACTGGGCACCCACAGACACTTGTAATGCAACTAAAACGACTAAATACTAATTAATTCAAACCATCCTTCAGGTCAAGCAGGTCTCTGCCCCCATATCAAGCAGTAGAAATTTCAGTTGTTTCTCTTGGCACTGGGCACCCACAGACACTTGTCCTGCAACTAAAACGACTAAATACTAATTAATCCAAACCATCCTTCAGGTCAAGCAGGTCTCTGCCCCCCATATCAAGCAGTAGAAATTTCAGTTGTTTCTCTTGGCACTGGGCACCCACAGACACTTGTCCTGCAACTAAAACGACTAAATACTAATTAATCCAAACCATCCTTCAGGTCAAGCAGGTCTCTGCCCCCCATATCAAGCAGTAGAAATTTCAGTTGTTTCTCTTGGCACTGGGCACCCACAGACACTTGTCCTGCAACTAAAACGACTAAATACTAATTAATCCAAACCATCCTTCAGGTCAAGCAGGTCTCTGCCCCCCATATCAAGCAGTAGAAATTTCAGTTGTTTCTCTTGGCACTGGGCACCCACAGACACTTGTCCTGCAACTAAAACGACTAAATACTAATGTAGGTGCTTAACTTCCAAGTGTCTAGACAGTAAAATACCTTACTTGCATTAACTTAAACAAATGTTAGTGAGTGTATTAGTATATTTCTGCTGTATAGTTCCTTAGTCAATCCTCTGTACTGATGAGTACATCACCAGGACTAAACAGTTGTATATTGCTCTCCAGTTAGTGCCCCCCCCCAACTAAAGTCAAGTTTCTTTTGAGAAATACTCAAATCTATAAAAGAGCATTTCTTTTCCTCTCCTGTTTCATCTGTAACTAACCCCAGCTTTAATTTTATATCCTTTTAAGAATGTCAGAAAATTATACTCTGTGCCCATAACATAGCCTATAACTTCGTGCAAACATATTAAATTACAGTTAAAATTTCAGTTGAACATATTACAATTTAAGCTAACATTACATACTTACCAAAGCCTAAAGAAACACTTAGAGTCGGTGTTAGCCGCTCGCTCGCTACTGGCTTGCCCCGCTCCCCTCCCTGCCCCCTATTTCCACCCGCCCCCACTACTACTCCTTTTATTCTAACCCCTAATCACCTGACCAGTAGTCCAACCCCTAATTCCCTAACAACTAGCCCAACCCACTCATCCTACCTCCCCCCACCCCCCAATCCAATTATATCCCACTCCCAAAACACATTCCCAGGCAACACAATTCTACCCTCACACACAACCAACCAGGAATCCTAGTTGTACTTCTCACTCAAAGTAGTATCATGTTACCCACACTCACATCCCTATCACTAGCTCTACTATCGCTAACCTTCCTAACTTCCTTACAAACAGATCTACCGTTGCACAACTGCTATCACACTAGCCCACCCTCTCAAACTCACTCAGACTTCTACATCTGCCCTACAATCATAAATCTTACAACTACATACTACTCACTAACAAAAATTACACCATCTCATCACACTAAGAAAAACTCTCATAGACCAAGCTCGCAAACAATTAATATTAAAAACACATACTGACACTCCTACAAATTCTGCTAACCTCTGGTGACATTCACCCAAATCCAGGTCCCCTCTCAGCTAGACAAACATCTGACCTGCTAATCCTAAATCTCAACATAAGAAGTATTACCAATAAGCTAACAGACCTACATGCATTCATAGCCCACTACAACCCTGATATACTCGCCATTACAGAAACCTGGCTTACACCCAGTATCCAAGATGAAGTCTTTCTTCCCCCAGGGTATAATACACTTAGATCTGATAGAACAAACAGGAAAGGAGGAGGAGTAGCCATTCTCTTTAAAAACACCCTTAACCTCCAGCTCCTGCACACCACACCACCCACTTTTCAAACTGCTGAAGTCCTGTTTTCTGTCCTATCCATAAGAAACACCAAGAAGATTAATATAATATGCTGCTATATACCTCCAGGCAACAACTCGCTCATAATAGAAGACATCCTACACTGGACAAAGGACAATCTACCTCAGGAAACGATCCTACTAGGAGACCTTAACACTGACTGGGCAACCTGTAACTCCAGCAGCCCCTCTACACATATCAATCTATATGGGTTCTCTCAACTAATTAAAGAACCAACTAGAATAGATGAGAAAACAAAGAGAGAATCCATACTGGACTGGACACTAACCAACTATCCCAAACAAAACTATACAGTAGGCTGCCTCCCAGATGACTTAAGTGATCATCTCCCCACATTCCTACCCCAGAAACACTCCAATCACCCCAAACCAGTAGTTTACAAATTTGTACGAGATGACCGTAACCTTACACCACGATACCTAAATACTGTCCTAAGCCACTGCAACTGGGAACCACTACGGACACTTGGGTTAGACCAGGCAGTAGACTACTTCAATACAACCTTCTCTAACATCCTTAATAGTCTAGCTCCCAGCAGAAAGATCAGAGTTAAAGCCAACTACGCACCCTGGCTAAATAGAGACACCAGAGCCTTACTAAAAGCTAGAGATAAAGCCTGGAAAATCTGGAAAACTGACAAAACCCTAGCTCCAGACAATACTATCAACAGCTTAGAAACAAGGCCAAGGCTGAATCCAAAATAAACAAACAAAACTATTTTCTTAGCCCAAAGGAAATATTCAAATAGTCCACAAAAATTCTGGCATGCCATTAACTCCCTACTAAAGCCAGGCAAAACCACAACCCCAGCACCCCTCTCTACTAACAATACCCTAGACACAGCTTCTCAATTTAATAACCATTTTACTAAATCCATCTTGGCCCTGTCCAGTCAAATAACCAAAAACATTCTACCTCAGTCACAACATAACCTATTCCACACCACCCCCTCTTTCAGCCTATCACCAGTGCCCACCTCAACTATCAAAAAACTCCTCCTAAAACTAAAGCCAACCACACTAGCAGCTGATAACATACCTGCTGCATACCTAAAAATGGCTAGTGACTCCTTATCATATCCTGTCTCCATCCTTATCAACCGCTCCATGCTAGAATCATACATACCCAAACTCTGGAAAGTATCTCGCATCATTCCTCTCCATAAAGGAGGTAATTCTTATGAATTCTCCAACTACCGACCTATTGCCATCCTTTGCCCCTTATCCAAAATTCTTGAGAAATGCATCCACTTGCAAGTGATGACATTTCTTATCACACAATCTACTATCTACCACACAACATGGTTTCCGTCCACATCACAGCACTACCACAGCCCTTTTATCTTTCACTAATTATATAAACCTTCACAGGAATGATAACAAATATGTATCAGCCATTTTCCTAGACCTCTCAAAAGCATTTGATATGGTCTCCCACTCCATTCTACTAGACTCACTAACATCATTATCCTTCACCTCCTCTACTATGGCCTGGTTCAGAAGCTACTTGTCTGACAGGCAACAATCAGTCCAGTGGAAAGGAACTCTGTCTACACAACTTCCAGCCACCATAGGTGTCCCACAGGGCTCTATACTGGGCCCGCTGTTGTTCTCTATTTTCACAAATAACCTCAAATGCTCTACACAACATGCCACACTCATACAATATGCAGATGATTCAACTCTGATCTGCTCCGCCTCATCTCCCACCACCCTACGTACACTCACTCAAGATACCTTTATCTCAGTAGAAAAATGGATATCTGGGATCCAACTAATTCTAAATCCCAAAAAGACAAAACTGCTACTATTTAACCCTAATAGATCAAAAAAAACCCTCTCCTTTACCATAACCTCTAATGACGGCACCACCATCTCCCCTTCTAACCACACCAACCTTCTGGGCATTGAAATAGACAATAATCTCCACTTTGATGTTCACATCTCACATACCATAAAACTAGTACACAAAAAACTAGGCTCCCTATACAGGCATAAGTCCTTTCTCTCACAAAAAGCAAGAGTCACTCTTGCACAAAGCCACCTCCTCTCAACTCTATTATACGCAGCACCAATCTTTACCCAAATCAGACAATGTGACCTAGACAAACTAGAATCATGCTACAACAAAATAGCCAAGTTTGCTACTAACTCAACCTATAGAACCCATCACTGTGCTGCACTAAAAGAACTAAAATGGCTTGAGCTACCACAGCTACTTAACTATCACCAGCTGGGCACAGCCTACAATATTCTCAAATATCCTGAAAAAACCCCTCATTATCCAACCTACTTACTATCTATACTACAAACCGATACCTAAGATCCAGTGAAAAATCTCTCCTCTCCATCACCAAGGCTAACAATAATGCAGGAAAGCGCTCTACTCCCACACCGTTGCCAGAAATTGGAACTCTCTTCCCTATCTGTGTCCACTGCCCCTCCACATCCATATTCAAAAACTCCCTCAAATCGCACCTTCTTAGTACATGGTTATGCCCTTGTATCACATAACCCTACCCATACTACTATTAACTCCCCAAATTCCTCTCTGATCACATGCTGGAGCTCTGATCCCTGTAGGCTTGGTCATCTGAAAGGGTACTTTTAACTGTAGAATCTTACTTGATATATTTTCTTTTCTTACCAAAGTATGACTGACATTGTCTTTTTACCCATGTTCTATATCTTTTACGAGTGTTTTTATTAATTCTTGTTATATTACTATGCTCAGCATACATGATGTAACCTGTTTTGTGTATTATGCTGGATGTACTGTATTTGTATAACTTGATGTTGGAGCTTTTCTCCCCGGGCCTCCGCTGAAAATGGACCTGGTCCAGTCGGAATTTCCCGGTTAACAAATGTAAAATAAAAATAAATAAATAAAGTTAATCAACAATAATAATGTATATATGTACATAGAATAGTAAATGTACATACATAGAATTGTAATGCTATGACAGTTAATGAAAAGATGACAGTTAAGTGAAGAATACAATAAAATGTTAGCTAACATCAAGCTTATAACAGTCTGGTTACTTTTAAATTAAATCAGCTGAAAACAGATACTAGGAGACAGCAAAGTAATTTTACAATTAAGATGATTATAAATTATGAAGGAGTATTGAGGAGGTCCAGGTAAATAGGAGACAGAAATAGCAGTGGAGAGGGGTAGATGATTTTGAAGTAGCAGCAGTATTATGGCTAGTTACATAAAAGACTGGTGACAGTAAGTGTTTGGAGATTATTTATTTAGTTATTTTATTTGACATTTGTTAACCGGGTTGCTCTGACTGGGTAGAGACACTTTTTCAATGGAGGCCCGAGGAGAAAAGCTCCAGCATGGAAAACAGAACATACTTTGCCAATGCTTACAGGAGAAACAATTTTTAAAAAGAACTAAAATATAATGACAAATAGTACATTTTTTTTTTACAAAGCATGAAACTAGGTCACCATATTTTTTTAAATGGGACAAGTATGATATGAAAATTTAAAAGTGCAAAGTACAAGTTTACTAAAAATAAAGCAGGCAGAAAAATGCATAATGAGGAATATGTAGAGATGCAAGAAGAATATTAGCATGCAGACAGTACAAGACAAGACAGGAAGATAGCTATAGTGGGAAGCTGAAATGCAGAGGAAAAACAAGAGAATAATCCAAGGTAGGAAGAATGTGCGAAAGCAGTGTAGGTAGGAAATAAGTTAAAGAATATGGTAATAGAAAATAAGGGGACAATAGTCCAAGTAGTAGAGTTTATTCAAATTGTAGAAGATACTGCATGGGGGGGGGAGGTAAAACAGGCAGAAATAATAGAAGATAGGAATAGAAGTTATGTTGGGTCTACAGGACAGGAATATAAATTTTGATGGGTCATTGCAAAGGCATAACCATGACTTTTGGTAGGTATCTTTTAGTGCAGTTTTATATGAGCTGGAATTAGTAATAGATCTGACATGTAGTGGTAGTTTGTTCCAAGCATTTGCAATGGAGTAGCTGTAGAGTAGTTTACCAATATTTTTGTTGGGCATATAAACTTGCAGTAGGTTCTGTTGAGAGCTACAAAGAGCACAGTTGAGAATATATGGCTGGATGAGAGTTGGGAGCGAGGGACAAAATGATGGATCGTGTGAGACTGAATGAGCTGTGAGGAGCTGGGGGTAATAGAATTTGGTGGTGAAATTCCAAACACTGCAGGTTTTTAGGGCAACACAGTGATGAGCGCAGTAGGGTAGTTTAGATGCAAATCTTGCAATTTTGTTATAGGTGAGTTCTAATTGAGTCAGAAGATTAGACTGGAGGTTTGTGATTATAGGGGCTACGTAGATTAGTGTGGGGAGTAGGAAGGCTTCAGCGAGAGTCTGGAAGAATGGGTGAGGAATTTTTTATGCATGTATAGGAGTCCGAATTTTTGGTGAGTCTTTTAAATGCATTGCTGAGTGTGGAGATCAAACTTTAGGTGGTTTGATAGCAATACCAAGGAATTTTGTGTGAGGCTCAGTAGAGATGGGTGTGTTATCCAGGGATGAGACAGAAAAATTAGTTTTATGGTGTTGGAGAGTAGAAGGAAGGAATAAAAGAAGCTTAATTTTCTTAGGGTTCAGTAACAGTTGGTTAGAAATAAGCCACCTTTCTACAGAGCGAAGGGAGTCTTGGGTGAGGGTATGAAGGTGAGTAATGTCATCATAAGAGGAGATGATTGTGAATAATAGTAGAATAATAGAGAGTGGGCCAGAAGAGTGAATGTCATTAATAAAGATATTGAAAAGTAGGGATCCAAGGATGGACCCTTGGAGACCCCAGTTTGAACAGTTAAGAAGGGAGATAAGATATACTACAATTTAACAGCCTAGAAACTGTTTGACAGGTAGCTGGAGAACCAAGACAGTGTAGAGTTTGAAAGGTATAGTGAAGCTAGTCTGGATAGAAGTATTCTGTGGGAAATGGTGTCAAAGGCTTTGGATAAGTCAAGAAACAAGCAAGAGACTAACTCATTATTGTCATGGGATTTAACAATGGTATTTATGAAGGATATAAGAGCAGTTGCTGTACTGTGTTTTGGGTAAAAGTCATGCTGAGAGGGGGTGAGAAGGATTCTTGGAGGAGGTGATGAAGGAGCTGTTTATGAATGCATTTTTTTCAACATTTTTGACAGGGGACATAAGATGGCAATTGGTCTGAATTTAGAGGGTTCAGTTGCATTGCTGAATTTGTGAAGAGGTATGACACAGATTTTTTTCCAGGTATTACGCACAGTGTTTTCCTGAATGGATCTATTGATTAGTATGGAAATAGGGAAAGCAATAGAGTCGGCAGCTATTTTTAGGAATTGTAGAGGTAAGTTATCAACAGATAGGGAACACATTCTAAGTTTGAGAGAAGGGACTTGATATGCATAGTGGAGACAGTTTTGAGAGAAAAGATGGTGGAATGGGAGGAAATAGGGAATGCAGGGTCACAGATATTGGCACTTTTGGTCAGGGTGTGGACACAGTCAATGAGAAAGGGATTAAGGAAAGTAGCAGTGTCTGTGGGAGAGCTATTAGGGCAGGGGTTGGGAGAAGATGGCCACCCGGGATGGAATAACTTGTTTACAGATTGCCAGATGTTTTGGGGGTTAGAGTGTGGGTTAAGAAGTGTTTTTTGGAAAAGGTTTCGTTTAACAAGGGTAACCTTTTTTGGTTAAGTTATGGAGCAGTCTGTAGCTTTGAAGATCGGTGGATGACTTTAATTTCTTCCATTTTTTCCATGCAGTCTCTCTCTTATTCATAAGTGTTCTGGTGGCTTGTGTTAGCCAGAGGACAAAATGGGTTTTGATCCTTAGTTTCCTAATGGGTGACAAGGAGTTGAGTGTTTCCAGGAAGATGATAAAAGATAGGACTGCTTCTTCAAGGGGAAGATGGATGTGGAAGGACCAGTTGATAGAAGAGAGCAGATGATTGAAAGTATCTGGGCTAAAACTGGAGAGGTTTTGACAGTTTTTGTAAATCTGGGGTTTATGTAACTGGGGATAATGTCTAGAAATGAAGGTGTGATAGTGATCACTAAGGGTGCCTAGCAGGGTAGAAGGGTTATGATAAAGATTGGGGCTGGAGATGAGGATCCAGTCAAGAGTAGAACCTAAGTTGGTGAGTTTGTTATAAGAAGTCAGGTTTGTGATTAGCTGGGAGAAGCCAGAGAGATTAATAGAGGAGTTTGGGAAGTCAGTATCAAGGGAATTCCAATCAATGCTTACATCACCCATAATAATGGTTTCATGGAAGATGTTTTGAGAGATCCAAGAGAGAAAGTGTTCCAGGATAGGGATACTGTTGCCTGGGGGGATGCAGACAGATATAATAGCTAGCTTCTTATGGGTGTTTATTTGACAGTCAGCTATGATAATTGTGGCTGGGCAAAAATCTGAAGTGGTAATTGAAAGAGGGTTTAGAGTGAGTTGGTTAGAGTACAGAATAGCAACACCTCCACCTTTCTTTTTAAGGTGATCATGCAGGAGGATATTATAGTCTGGAGGAAGTATTTCAGTGTTGGATATATGAGGCTTGAGTCAGGTTTCTGAGAGGCCTAAAATATCAGGGGTATGTATGGACAGCCAGGCATGGAAGAGAGAGACTTAGTTACTGATACTCTGACTGTTCATAGATAGTAATGAAAGATTTTTGGTGGCAGTGGATGTGGGTCACTGGGAAGAACTATTAGGTGCAGAGTTCTGGAGGTGTGAAGGGTAAGCTGGGAGAGAGGAACTATAGTTAGCCCCAAGTTTTGGATGTATATCACCTGATAGCAATAAGTTTACAATATGTAGTCTACTGGAGGTAAAAGGTTAATTTGGAGGTGGCGTTTTGTTTTAGTTTTGCCTGGGAGTGTATAGGGAGGGAAAAGTTTAAAGGTATGTAAGGTAGAGTTAGAGTGAAAACAAAGAGATGGGGCTATAGGGAAGGAATGAGTAGGAGAGAGAGTGGCTGGGGGGAGGTAGTAATAGGAGATGAGTTAATAGGTGGAAGAGGGCATATGTAAGAGGTGGCAGAAGAGATGAGAAGGAGAATGGGTGTGGTAAACATACTCAGTAGGAGATGGATTGTAAGGTTTTATTTAGGGACAGACCGTGTGGCAGGTTTGGAGGTGTGTGAGAGGTTTTACAGTATGAATAATTAGAGGAGGGGGTGTGGGTAGTAGTACGGGTTGATTGAAGTACGTGGAAGTGTTGGGTGATTGGTGAGTGTTGGAGGAAGTAGAGAGGTGGTGAGGGGTGTGGTCAAAGGGGAGGAAGTATAAAGCAAATGAAAGTGAGGGTGGGTGGGAATGGGACTAGGGTACGGAAGCGGAGTGAGACTGAGCTCAGCGAGGACAAATGGAGCGGGTTGGAACCATGGACCCAAAAGTCAAAGGGAACCACAGAAACAATCAGTAAAAACGGAGTAGTTATCACAAAGTAAAAACAGCTTTTGTGTGCCTAGACATGTAGCAGAAATCTAGTGCAGGGGAACTAAGGTGCAGAAAATGTAGACTATAAAAGGCAGTAAAATTAGCTTGGGAGAGGGGGATGGGTACAAGGAAAGTAACAAATGTAATGTAGTTAAAATAGCAAGAATGTCAGGCTAGAGTATAAGAAAGTAAGGCAGGGATTAAAATTAGGGGAAAATGCAATTGGTAATGTTAGATTTGTCAGAGTAAGGGCAGGTGAGAGACAGACTGCACAAAGGGAAAGGTTATGTTAACCTAGGAAAGGAGGAGAAAAGCAAAGAAATATGGAGTGTATGGGACAAAAAGAAAAAGAACCGGCAAGCAGAAAAGGCACATAAACTAAGCAGAGACCGAGGAGAAAAATGGATGACTAAATAAAAGATTAATTGCCACTTGACAGCTTGAGCTCTACTTTGGAGGTAGCCATAAACCTTGATATAGCAGTGGTGTGGAATCATAGATTATGAAGTTTGTGTAAAAGAAGTGTGTCTGAGGCTGTGTCAAAGACCTTGGATAAATCAAGGAAGAGGGAAGACAACAGGTTTCTGTCATTCCTATTCGTCTTACAGTACTGATGAAACTAAATAAAGCAGTATAGGTCCTGTGGTGGGATGTAAGACTTGATGAGATGAAGACAGGAGGTTATTTTGTGTGATGTTGTTAAAGAGTTGTGACTGGAATAATGTTTTGAGTATTTTTGATAGAGGGGAGAGAATGGCAATAGGCCTGTAGCTAGAATATTCAGCTGAATGGCATCTTTCATGAAGGGGAAGGATATGTTTTTTCTCCAGGGGGTAGGGACATATGCTTCACTGATGGAGTGATTTATTAGAAAATTGAGATGGGGTAGTCTATTACTTCTGCAGCCATCTTAAGGTAGGTCGTTGGGTGCCAAGGCAGTGGGTTTCAATTAAATATTTTTTTATGTAAGTAGTGGGGACTGGATGGAAGGAGAGGTTATGAAGAGGAATGGTTGGTAGTGCTGTTGTCTTTCTCACCTCACAGACAAGTAACCAAACCAGAAGCCGAAAAACCAGTGAAAACTGTTTAATAGAACACAGCAACAGAAACAAAAGGTTTAGCACTTTCATCTGTCAGGACATCATCAGAACAATGAACCAGCCATTCAATCAGTATAAATAGTAATTAAAACCATCACATGACTCTAAGCTCATTAATTAAACAAATATTAATAAAAACTGTGAACAATCCATTCTAAGATAAAAACTATTTAAATAAAAATACCAAAGGTTCAAATACAATCACATTAACATTCTAAACATTTTAGAAATAAAATGGGTGAGATGGAGCAAGTGTCATTAAGACCTGGCTCCACTAGGGAATTTAGCTTGAGCTGCCATTTCAATTCCCTCACAAGTAAATGTTCTTCCACAATTCTACCCCTATCATCCCTCTTAAGCTGTTCTTTGAGAAAATACTCAAATTTGTGTCCAGGTTTTTTTTGGATATGTCTGAACAAAGCATTTGTGTCTTTTTTATTATGACGGTGTTGTCTGGTTGCTGGTACTAGGGAAATTCTGAAGTAGTGATGAGACTGACCAAATGATAAAGTTGAAAGTATCAGCACAGCTGGTAGAGTTGTTGTTAGTGTTAAATGCAGAGATGGTTCAGTGGTGTGGTCAGGATTAAGCAAGTGGTTTATAAAGGACCAGAACATTTTGGGATTTTCATACTTATGTTGCAGGTCAGTGCAGTATTTTTTTGTTTAATTTAATTTGAGGTTTAGTTTGGTTTCTGTGTTCTCCGAATTTTTGAGGATTTGTTAGTGCTTTATTGGTTGGCCATGTATTTCAGGTTCTATCTCTAAGTCTCATGAGGTGATTTGCATTTCAAGACAAACAGTGGGTAACAGTTTGGCCTTAACTCTCTTTTTTTCCTGAGGCAAGGTCATTCAAGATGTTCAAGAAAGTAGAATTAAGGAGCTACTGCGTCATCTAGTGGAATGTATTTTAGAGCATTCATTATATAGTTTTAGGTAGGAAATAAAGGAATATTTGTTGAAATGTGTGAGCTTACATGATGTGCAGAAATGTGGCTGCTTTTGAATAGTAGTTTGATTTCTTATTAAGTACTTAGGGAGATGATCACTTAGGGTGTCTGGAAGGGTACCTGAGGTAAAGATTTTATAAGGCATAGAGGTAAGAATCCAGTCAATTAATGTACCAGTAGTGCTGTTTTATTATAATGTGTGGGAGTGATGATTAGCTGCGAGAGGTCAAAGAGATTCATTGACTGGTTAAGTGAGTCAGAGAGAGAGTCAACATTAAAATCACTCAGTATGCATTTTTCTTGGGAGATTTTGGATGAGACTCAGCAGAAGTCTTCTGCAATAGAGGGATTATTACCAAGTGGAAATAAGCACCTATAATGGATAATATCTTGTTTTGACTATGTTTGAGGGTAGGTATGAGAATTTCTGCTTTACCAAATTAGAGTATTTAGTGATGAATTGGTATGCTGTTGATATATTTTAGTATAGTATTGCAACTCCAATGGCCTTTTTATTTTGTCTGCATGCTCCTAATATATTATAATTTGGGAGTAGGATTTCATTATCTTCTGTTTCTTTATTCAGCCAGATTTCAGTTAGTACTACGATATCTGGAATGTGTAGGTTAAGCCAGGCATGGTGCTGTGGTATAAGTAGAAGCTTCTAATATTTATGTGTGTGATGTTAAGGGAAGAACTGGCAATGTTATGCTGTACTGAAGGGGTGCTGAAGAGTTAAAGATTTGCGGGATTGCAGCTGGTCCAGAGATTGGAAGGATGTGACTACTGAGTTTTAGTTTGGGGGAGATATGTTGATTGTAGAATAAGCATTTCACTTCAATTTTTAATTTTAGCTTATGAATTATGGGGTTGTGTAAGCGCAGGTTGTGCTTGACAAAGTCTGTGTTATAGGGACAGTGTAAGGCAGATGTTATTATGGTTGAATTAAGACTTGCAACATATTCAATAAAACAACTGGGATGATGCTGATGAGTTGTGTGGAAGTGTGAAGGTAAACTATTAAGTGAATGAGTAGCAGGAGAAGTGAGAGAGTTACCATGGAGACTGGTATCATATTATCTAGAGGATGATATTTTGACAAGGACGGTGTGGAAAAAAAGAGTGATGTGTTGCACTGGGAAACAATATGGTGTTAAAGTGTTGGTAGACAGGATGAATGTTATGATATACAGGACAGAAGGGGGAAATGGACAGTGGAAGTAGTATTCAATGACATATGGGAGTGGCTACAAATAGTGTGTGTAGAGACATTATAGACTGGGATTGGTTGAGCTTTGAGGTGGGTGGAGATAGGGGGTTACATTTAGAGCAATTGGGGTGGGTGGGAAAAGGGGGCAGGGTAAGAGAGTAGAGCAGGGGCAAATGGGTTTGGCTTCACTTGCTCAGAGCGTTGTGGGACAGAAAACAATTAGTGAACAGGTGCAAAATAAGGCAAGTGTGTGAAGCTGTTACTTTATTCAGTAAAGTGGAAACATTAAAGTATATAAAGTTGGGAATTAATGAGAAAGTTTACACACTTGCTATATAGTTTAGTACATAAAATAAGAGGAGAAAAATAAGAGATTAGGGTCATTTTAATGAAATGTGCTGCTTATTTGTAAACTGCTAAACAAAGAAAAAGTAAAATGATATTAATCAAAAAAACCTGCTAGTTAATTACCCGATTTGAAAAAAAATGATATCACATACTTGGACTCAAAGAATATAGCCACTCTGCTATCAGAAACCTTTAGCTCAGACTTTACCCCCTCTCCCTTCCAATATTTTCCGATCATATACCCATACCTAAACCCCCCCAAATCTTCCAAGATAACATTTTCAAGGCGCTAACTAAGGCCAAGAACTCTGTGCATCAGACTGCCTACTGTCGGCCTGAAATGTGACTTTTCTGATACCCCACAAAGGCCATTCAATATCAGTCTCAAAACAGGCTTTGTGATGGATGAATGGAGGACAGCAGCAGTCATTCCCTTGCACAAAGGTGGGTCTTCAATGGACCTGGGCCATTATAGAACTATAAGCCAGAGTGTCATCTGGAAGGCTATGAAAAATATCAACATAGAAATAATGGCTTTTGATCCAACACAGTTCAGATTTGGCAAGGGCAGGTTATGGCTACTTAACCTGGTTGACTTGTTTGAAAATGTTACTGAAGCAATAGATGTGGGCAAAACAGTGCACATTCAACTCTATACCTCACTATCTAGTTCATAGACAGACTCTTACAGCTAAATATATGTCCCTGTATAACTTACTGGATATCAAATTGGCTTATAAATATAACGGAGAAGGATGGGGTGGGTGACTATATCACCTCTATGAGGCCTGTCACTAGTAATATAGTCCAGGATTCAGTCCTTGGGCCACTATTATTTAGCATTTACTTTTTTATAAGTGAAAGCTAATGTTTAGGGTTTGCAACTGACCAAGTATGTGGACAACTGTAAACTTGGTGCCATCATAAACTTCCCAGAGAAGATCAAGCTGCTCCAAACGGGCCTTTCCCAACAAAATAGCAGTTGTCAATGCCATGGACCACAACTAAATGCCAATAAGTGTATAACAGTATCCTCTGACAAGCACATTGGCAATACACCTCAGAAAACTGATATCTTAGGTATTTGGGAGCTTATATCAACAATCAACTGTCCTTTGATCACCATGTTTCCACTGTTGTAATAAATCCCTTTTTCATTGGACATGTAATATCTAAATCTATTGCATCCAGGTCCAGAGATGTAATTTTTCTAATGAACTCATCACTTATTAAGCCAATCACATAGTATAATGCCAATTTCAGTATGTTTGTGTCCAAACATTTGTCACAGCTAGAGCAACCACAATATTTTCTCACTAAAAAAATCAAGGGCCTAAATCATAAAAACTATACACACCATTTAAAAGACTTACCCCCAAGTACCAGTATGACTGTGTCACAGTCCATGTCGGCATGAATGACCTGAGATGTAACTCCTTAGTCTTTATTAAAAGAGACATGATTGAGCTCTCAGAATATGTGTCACAATGGGGGTGGAGCCAAGATGGCTAACTGATAGCAGCAGTTTTTCAGAGCTTCATGAAACTAGTATAAAAAACAGGAAATAACTTATTTTATTTTAGCAAAAATACTTAGAATTGATAGATGAAAGTATAAACTATATTATTAATAACTTTGGTGAACCTAGGAAAGTTTTTTCCTGTCAAATTATAAAGCAGAATATATCATTTGTGGAGATGAGCCCTTCAAAGACTTCTCATTATGACATGGCTTTAAAAAAAGAAATGCAGTTTGTGACAGCTGCTATACAAGAACTCTCACTAAAACTGGATCATTTTAAGGAGATTTTACAAAACCTCAAGGAAAATTGTCAGAAACAAACAGATTCTTTCAAGGAACTTATAAAGCAGCATCAATCCAGAATAACACACTTAGAAGCATCCCTGAATGATCTTGATGGAAGACTGAAGGAAGAAAAAAGCCAGAAAGATTTTCTCATCAAACAAAACATTTGGCTTCTCAATAAAGTGTATGACCCAAAAACAGGGAGAGAAGGTTAAATATAAGGATTTGTGGCATCCCTGAGAGAGCTGAAGGTGAAGATATTTCTTTCCTGAATACCTGCATTTCACAGATTTTAGATTTAAAGGAGAGTCAGTCCTTTGGTATTGAAAGGGCTCATAGAGCTTTAAGAAAGCCAGTGTCAACCATCCTCCTCTACTCCTCCCAGATCAATATTCATAAAGTTTCTATCTTATTTGGACAAGGAGTTGGTCCTAAAATCTGCCTGGAGGAAAAGTCCATTAAAAGTTAATCAAAACCTAATTGGGTTTGATAATGACTATTCTACCAGGGTTTTGGAACAGAGGAAAAAAATCTTGGCCATTAATAAAACTGTTAAAGCAGAACAACATCAAAACTCAGTTTGTCTTTCCTGCCAGAATAAAAATTCTATATCAGAATGAAATGAGATCATTTAATGCCCTAGAGGAAGCCACTGCCTTTATTAAAAACAATAACATTATTTCCTGACCTGAAGATATGGAATGGACATCTGCATCTCTGAAGAGAGTTACTGATAAATCTTGGACTGATGTTAAAAAGAAATAAAACAAAAAAACTGAGTCAAAGATTGCTGTTCCCACTAAATCTCTCAAAGCATCTACTGCATCTGGACTTTGTTTTATATTTGCTAAACCTTCAAGTAAGGTATGTCATGACAATATTTTT
Source organism: Protopterus annectens (assembly GCF_019279795.1). Classification (NCBI taxonomy): domain Eukaryota; kingdom Metazoa; phylum Chordata; order Ceratodontiformes; family Protopteridae; genus Protopterus; species Protopterus annectens. The sequence continues at coordinate 516,472,477 of NC_056743.1, read as the reverse complement.
CTTATTGCTTTTCTTTCTCTTTTTGCTTTTTCATTTCTATACTTTTTTTTGTTCATATACAAATTAAATAACTGTTTATACTTTTAGTATATTACTATAATATTACTGGTTTATTGAGTGATATAATTGAACAGTAAGCTATCTTTGCTTTTCTGACCTTAAGATGATATGTTTTATTTCAAATAATATATAGCCCTTTGCCCTGCTGGATGTTCTTCTGGGTTGTTGCACAGGCATGGTCACTGCTTAGATTGCTTTATCGGAACAGTTTTGGATACATGGGATGGTGGGGTGTGTCTGTGATTTGGGATATATTGACTAGTTTTTTTGGTATTTGTGGCTTTTGATTGTTTCGGAGTGTGTACTGGTGCCTGTGTGGATGGAAGGCTGTTTGCTGGCTTTTGACATGGATTGGGTCTCTCTGACAGATATGTGCTTGTATGTTTTGTGGCACAAGGTTTTTGGATGGTTGCAGGCTGTGTTTCCTGTAGAGTTTGATGTTGAAGTGCTGTTTTCTCTGTCATTGGCATTGAGTGTTGGTTTTGCTGTTTGGAGGTGTCTGACAGTTGAAATTTGCATTTGCTGCTGTAAATAAGCAGACTTTGTGATACAGTTAAAGTGAGGTCAGTAAACTGTACTGTGTAGCGTGCTGGGCGGGAACATGTCAGTTTGAAATTTAAGAAGTGAAGCTTTCTACTTAGCTCATGATATCATGCATTCTATGCATGCAGATGAGATTACATTACATATAATGTGTATATGCAAGCCTAATTGTGAATGCCAAGTCTCTGATTGGTTAATATAGCATAGTAGGCTTCTTTTACAAGAATTATGAGGTACACTGTCTGCAAAAATATTCATGGTTCCCTTTTATAATAGTGACTATAATTTGTGATCAAATATATACAGAAATGTTATTTGTTCTTGTAAACAGTTAATTATAGCCACTATTTCTAGTGAATATACTGGAGTTTTTTTTATAAAAAGATCTTTATAAATAACTTCTCTATGCAGTTAGCAAGTGTTTAGTGTTGGCTTATACATTTACAGGAAATGCTTGTAACTAATGATAATAACTGTAAGGATACTCAAACATCATACTAAATGCTAGCAAATATATGTATGAATAATTTTGATTGAACTATAATTACTTTGCATTTAATATGTTGATGTCCTTATTGTATCTTAGATATTACTTATATTTTAGATGTCATGTTTTCAGTTATTATAAGATCATGTTTTTTAGTATATTAGCATTTTATGGCAGGAAAAGAGCTCAGTAATATCTATGACTTGTGATAACACAATAAACAAGTTATGAGTTTCAGTATTACCCTATTACTATAGTAGATATTTACAGCTATCTCTATCTTAATTTTGTATTTGAGTCATTCACTTTTAAGATCTGTTATCCATAGTAAGTTTTATATAAATAATGTTTTTTACTATTTTTTGTCATTTTAACATGCCAGTTAATTATTATTGATTTTAGTCAGTTATTTAAACATCTGCTATTCCAAAAGTTTAGGAGTTAATTAAGGACAATATGTCTTATGGAATATTTCTAAAAATCTATGTTAAAATCTTTTGGGAATGACACTCACTCTAGTGGTGGCTGGTGACTTCAAATCAACGAGGGGCTGCAGGAGACAGCTGAATGGGTGGAGCCAATGGGGAGGGGTGTGCCCAACTAGACAGAGGTAGAGCTATGCTCAAAACCACAAAAACTGGGACTTTAATTAAATACACTGCCCTGCATGCCAAACCATCATTATGAGAGTCCAATAAAGACAAAATGAAGTGGATAAGAAAAAAAAAAATATTTCATTGCATTGGCTACAGGACAGTTTACTTAATATCTAAATGGAAACAAAAACATTGTGAGGCATATAAAAATAAATTACTTTTTAAATACATTACTGGAATGACAGTCAAAATCAAGTATAAAAAAACAAGCAGCACTCAACTCAAACCACTTCTCCTTGCACTGCAGTTCTAATTATACATTAAGTTCAGAAATCAGCTTTATTAAAGTGTCAAGTAACAAGCTAAAAGTAGCAGTCTCTGTGATACCCCCACTTGGGAAAATGTTTCTTATCCAAAAAAGACCTGCTGCCTTAACTATCTACTTTCATGGGGAAAACATGATCAAAGTAAAACATTAAGAGCAAACAATAAACAAGCTCAAAATAAATTGCTTAAAGGATTACTGCACAGGTTATGGACCACACATGATAGATTGACATTCTGTTTAGTTTACAGTAAAGCCTGCAAAGATGATTGCAAGTCTCCAACAAATGTAATGAGCTTCTAAAAATACTGTAATCCTGTCCTTTGATACAAATACTGCCATATGCATTTCAATACCTAAAGCTTATATGTTATCTAGTTACATAAATATTCTCTGCATGGCAACAACAAAAAGGCTTTCAATGCTGATAATTCTTTAACAGTATGCTTATTACAGCTTACTTGCATCTTACACTCTCAGACAAGCTTACCTGATGGTCATTACAGCATTGCTACTTAAACACAGAGCAACAGGCACTGCAAAAACATGCATTTTCTGAATAATAATAATAAGCATAAATCAACAGTATAAAAAACATATGACAGAAAACCAGAACATTCTGCAAAATCAAGGACAGATGAAAAGCCACTGTACTACTTGTGTCTAACTTGGATGGGGGGATACTCTGCAAACTTACACTGCATAACTGCTTCTTGCCTTGCTTGGACACATCCAGAGTCACTACATGGGGTAGTGGGGTACAAGTATGTCACAATTTGAAATGTCTCTGGTTAACGGTGATGGCCGTGACACATTTGTCATACCTGTCAACCTCAGAACAAGAAATCTGGACAAAGCCATAAATAGAAGTGAGGGCAAATGCCTCAAAATAATAACAATTTTTAAACACTGTGCAAACAGAGCATAGGAGCACGCCAAAGCTGAAAGGAATTCTCCACATAAACAGAATGTCTTCAAATAAATCCAAGGAGATAAAGTTAATATAAACTCCAAACGTTTAAATAGTATAAAATAAAAAGCTGGCAAGCGCTTTCACCCTCATGGGCTTCTTCAGACCAATATAAATTTAAAAGTTCCACATATATATATACATTCATAAATGACATAATTTCCTGTGTAGGTTAAACCCTACACAGGAAATGATGTAATTTATGAATTTATATATATATATATATATATATATATATATATGCATCTAAGGTAGCCTGTAGCCAAGCCACTAAGCCAGTCAGTATTTTTTTCTTTAATAAATATTTTTTTTATTGTTTTTCTTTACTTTTAACTGGAGAGGTTGCAGTCCAACAACACTAGCCGCCACTGACTCCCTCACTATGTGCTAACACCCAATTCTCGTGAAGTTTTTATTTAGTGGGAGTTTGTCATGATAAGATTTATTCAGAGGGCAAGTAAATACAAATGCTAAATGATTCTTTGATTTGTTCTGCCATTTTGAAGTTTTTATTAGAACAAATACAGATGGCATGCATACGTATTTTGGGTAATCATTTAGATTGTTAATAAAGCTAATGTTTCCTTAGTCTATTAAGCACTAAATTCAGATTATATATATCCTAATATGTTTCTTGCTTCCTTATTGAATGATTACTGTATAAATGTTTAATGTTTCTAATAATAGTGTACGTAACTCATCTCTAAAACCTAACTGGAATTAATATCTGATTCGTTGTTTATCACTACTATTTTTCTCTTAATTTATAATATATTCTCCATTTTTTACTTTGTTTTCATGGGCTCAAACCAACAAAGGTTTATGGTTGGGATAGGTAGTCTGGCAGAATTAGTTTTGTTTGCTTGACTAGGAATGCATCTCACTCCATGTATAGGGTGTATTAAAGTTTATATCAGAGTGAAATATGCTATTTTCTTTTTGTTATTTAACTGTTTTTCTAGTTCTGAAATGCCTGACACAATTGTTTTACTTTTATCTTTCATGAGGAAAGTTATTTGGATTGAGATAAATAGAAACACAACAATTGATATTCTATTGTCTATTCAGGAAGAGTATTATGCATACAGGATTCTATTAATACAAGTTCCTTTATTATTTGTTATCTTTAAATAATTCTGATATGGATTTAACTTTGATATCCTTAAATACTAATGGCTTAAACAACCCATATAAGAGGGCCAGCCCACTAAGGTATCTTAAACTAAACAAGGCTCAAATTGTTTTTCTCCAAGAGACACACTTTAAAATAAATGACACATTTATGTGGACCCTAAGGAATACACAATACTTGCTCAATATTCTTATAAAAATAAGACCAGAGGAGTAACAATTCTATGGAAAAAGACTTTCTTAAATCCCCAAATCATTTACAAATATGTAGATAGTGATGAACTCATGGCCTTAGTTATACTTAGGTTTAATAATAGAATTTGGACACTGGTTAATTTATAGTGGCTCCCGGGTATGGGGGTTGGACTAGCTAAGAAACACTTAGACTTTCTTACAGCTACTTCTAAAGGTAATATTATACTAGGAGGTGATTTCAATTGTATCACAGATATTACAGAAACTACCAATAGGAAATCTTCTAGACTACTGTCCTCAGCCAAACGATTAAAAAATGGATAGACATTTTTAAATTAAAAGATACCTTTAATGCTTTGGGACCAAATTATTTACTATTCTCACACCAGGACTACAGACATGGTACCCAAACTAGAATAGATCAACTTTATATCTCACAAGATCTTTATTCTAGAATCTTGAATTTTTCAATACAACCTTGTCCCTTTTCAGATCATAATCCCCTGCTGTTAACAATACACTTGGAAATCAATCAGTTAGTTATTACTTCAAGGATTCCTTCATATATCACAAAAATTAACTATGTTAAATATTGGATAACTTCTGAACTTCAGCTTTTCTTAGAGATTAATTATAAGCCTGAAGCAAGCACAATTATGGTTTGGGATTATCTTAAGGCCTATCTATATGGTAAAACCATTAGCCAGTACAAAAATAAAATTAAAGAATGGGACTCAAAGTTACAGCAACTTCAAAATCAAATATTATCTCTTAAATCTAATAAAAACTTAATTGCTACAAAGAAGAAGAATAAAATAGAAGAAGCAAATAAGAAATACAATGAAATATTTTCCCATAAAACTAATTTAGCTATGGAAAAACTAAAATTAAATTATTTGCTACCTCTCCTAATCATTTTCATAACCTATCTATTAAAGTTAAGATACAATCAAAAATTAATGACATTGGGGGAAGAGCCTAGATGGCAAACAGATAAGGAGCATTTTTAGAGCTCCACAAAACAGTACTAGAAAACAGGGAACAATATTTTCATTAACCAGAAATAGAAAAAAAAATATTAAGGAACTTAAGAACTACAATTCTACCAAAATTTCAAGAAATATTATTGAGTTTTTCCTGTCAAAATATTCTGGAGAACAACACAGATGTTTGGTAATGGCCAGTTTAAAGAATTGTCATTTAGAAACCACTCTGAAGAAGGAGATACAACTGATGCCTTCCAGATTACATGAAGTGTCATTGAAAATGGATACATTCACTGAAAATTTGGAAAATCTCAAAGAAAACTGACAAAAGCAAACAGATGTACTAAAAGAAATACTGCAGCAACAATAAAGTAAATTACTTGATATAGAGACATCACTAAATGACATAGATGGAAGACTCAAAGAAGAGGAAAATCAGACAGAATTCTTACGTCACAAAAATAACTGGCTACTTAATAAAGTGGATGATTTAGAGACTAGGGAGAGGAGAAATAATATAAGAATATTTGGCCTTCCAGAAAAAATGAGGGAGAAGATATCATCACCTTTTTGAATTCCTGGCTTCTTGAAGTGCTTGATTTAAAAGAGGGATTATAAAATGGAATAGAAAGAGCTTACAGAGCCATAGGAAAATCTATACCCTCTTCACCTAAGACATCACCAAGATCAATTGTGGTAAAGTTCCTGTCCTTCTTGGATAAAGAGCTCATATTAAAAACAGCCTGGAGAAAAAGTCCCATAACATATAAACAGGGTCAGATCAGATTTGACAATGATTATTCTGCAAAAGTGTTAGAAACAAGGAAAAAACTTAGCCATTAGTGAAACTTCTTAAACAAAACAAAATAAAAGTGCAGATGGTATAACCTGCTAGAATCAGAATTTTCTATTCAAATGACTTGAGAACCTTTAACAACATTGAAGAAGCTTCTACCTTCATCAAGAATATCATCATCATCACAATTCCTGAAGAAATGGACTGGACTGTTTCCACCAACTTGAAAAGATCTCCAGAAAAAATACTTGGTCTGATGTAAGGAAAAATAAACAAAGAACTGATTCTAAAACTACACAGTCTTCCAAATCTCTCAAAGAATCAACAAAGATATAGACTTCTGGACTTTACCTCAAAATGTATGTATCTTATCTATTATATTGCCTATTATACTCTGAGACATTTATACTTTTTCTTAAACTTATACTTTATGCAACATACTCATCACAAGTCTAGTGGTTGTGTCTGATAATGTTAAATGGTTTTATAACTTAGAGTGACTTCTAAAAATATAGTTATATCTCATTCATAGGCAGTGAGGAAAACCAGATTCAAATGTTATCTTTCACTTTAGTATAATTAATTATATGTAAAAGAAGAACAGAGACAACATATACACAAATGTTTTTTTCTCATCTCCCTTTTTATTAATAGTATATTTAGTTCACCTCATTGTTGCATAATAGGAACTGAAAATTTTTAATCATAGTTTCTGTGGCTTACTGACTTCACTACACTTCAAATTCCCATTTTAAAAGTAACATAGATATCCATATTTTTAAATGTGGAAAAAACAGAGTCACTATAAACAGAGTTCCATTACTGGGTTCTGACAATGCTGTTGTTTGAAACATTCTCCTGCACTAGTTAGAGCTTCCCTTGTCTGGTATGAAAGATTTAAGGTGGAAATAGTCAGTTAAGGAATCTTCTGCTTGTCTGTTGTTAAGGTAGCGCTTGTAGTGTGATATCAGTTGCACAAGCAGTATATTTTTAAGCTCATTTAACATGGTCTTTGGATTATTAAAATCTACAAACCCTGACTTCTTTTAAATAAATAAAAAGAATAGGTGTGAAATCACTGACAGAGTAGCTGTTTTTCATGTAGGTAACCCAAAAAAGAAGAATTTACATAACATTGAATAACATCCAATTGAAAAAGTAATAGAAGTATTACAGACTACATTGTTACTTGAAGTAAACACAGTCCTTTCTTACTTCTGAATTATTCCTACCTAGGCTATAAGATACACTATGCTATGGTGATCCAGTAAAATGACATGCCTGATAGATTTGTAAGCATCTGTTACAGCGTTGCAAGTGTAAATAGGAAAATATGTGTGTGAGCTGCACACATCAGCTGCAGTTCTGACATACTTCTGTGCACATAAGTAAAATTAAGACAGGTTTTAGACATATTATACTGAATACTTCATTAACCTGTTAACAGAAATCATCTAATTTCAGAAACCACAAAGGGACTTATTACCTTGTACTTATAACTCCTGCTTATTTGAATATAATGTGCACATTGCTTTATTAGATAACATAGTAAACCCTGTACTGTGCAGTGTTATTTTCCTCTGCTCACACTGCCTAGACATGTTCAACTGAATTGATTAAGTAGTAACCAAATAAATAGTGAATACAATAGATAGTAAATTACTGATTACCCTCCTCGCCTTTTAGTGCTTTCTAATCTTTGGTAAGTGGGGTTCAACTTTCAGTAAAGTGGCAAAGATGCTGGTACTTAGCCAAAAGTCTTACACCAACATGCAAGTAGTTGTTTTATTGCACTACTAAATTGTGTGGGCATGTGTACTTATTTCCTATGATGAAGAGTTGATTTATTCTCAGCAAAACTTTAAGCCATGGTTATATAACTCATAAAATTGGCATCTTAGACAGTCTTGTGAGTGCCTGCTAATGTATTGTGGGAGTTGCCTTGATGAAGGGGAAGTACTGACAAACATATAGTAAAATTGCACATAATAAAGTAGTTTAGATTTCATTCATTCTACCAAAAATTGTTTGAATTACACATTTGCAGACAGAGGTTCCTAAAAAACACAAATCCTAAATGATATTTTGCATGCTACACATCTGGTTAAGGCAGGGATTTATAACAAACTACCTTTAATCCTTCAGACATTAGTTGTATAGCGGAGTGTTATGCAGCTGATATTTTTACTGAATACTGACAACTGTTTAAATAATAAGGTTATCAGTTTCTTAGTGAGATGGTTGGTAAAAATGAGTTCACCTTGGAATTTCATCTTTATTTCTTTAAAGTAAAGGGCCCATGAGAAAATGTCTTCATGTTCTGCTTTTGCTACTGCTTCAAGTAGTAAAATAAGACAGATTTGTAAATTGTAATTCTTGATGAGAAATTCAAGTAGAACACTAATTAAATAGATATGATAGAGAGATTTCTTAATGCACTGTTCAGCTTAATAGGTTTTGTATTTTTCAGAGTGTCATTACTTTTAACAATTTAATAACAAAGAAGGGAGTCTGCCTACTCTTGTATCTTCCTGCATGACACAGTCTTTGATAAACACTCTATTATAAAGGTTCTAAGGAAATGTGGCTGTGCAGAACAGCTTCAGTAATGCTCAGTCTTGACTATCATTTTGTTCGTTATTCTGTGATGATATTCTCTTAATATGAATTGATATAACTATGCATTAGTATTAAGAAGTTTATAACTTGACCATCCACATGACCACTTATCAGGGTAGATTGCTTCGGTTTCATCATCAGTGAGTGGTCACTATGGTCTAATATTGTCTTTCTTCATTTTTTTTCTTTTACTTTGTCACAACTACATTCATGGGTGGAAATAAAATAAACTGAATCTGGTTATGCTTTCGTTTGTCTCTAATTGAAAGCATGTGAGTGATATGTAAAGATTTATGACTTGTATTGTTCACACAAACATCATCATCTCTAGTGAACACAACTCTAAGGGTTCATTCTATGGACTACATAGTTTTTGTAGTATGATTCTGTGTTCTGAATAGACTTGTCCATATTTATCTTCACTTACTGATACATTTCTAAATCTACTTCACTCAGTTATAATATATTTTTAGTATGTAGGAGGGTGTTTATTTGACATAATCATTAGTATATTGGTCATATCAGAATATTAGAGAATATTAATATGTATATATACTACTCTCAGGCTAAAGAGAACTAATGTTAAGCAACATTTACTATGTTATAAATGAGATTTTACTTTATGAATGTTTAAGTAGTGCATGATAGGATGATTATATTCTGAAAAAGAAGTCTAATCTAAAATTAAATTGTATTACCAAATCAATACTTATTTCCATACATTATGTTAATTCATGATTAATAGTGATATAGGGAACATAATAACTAATATTGTTAAATCTCCAAGATAAGAGAAAAGGTGTACTGGAGCTCAAAAGGGGTTATTTTTTTTGTCTTTCCTTTTTCATGAGGGAAGTTATGGTAGGCAATCTGTCAGATTTCTTCTCATCTAGCAGACTGGAAGTGTATTTCACTTCATGTACATTAGAGGGTTTACAAAAATATTAATATACTTATTGTTATACAAGCAATTTTGGCATTTTTATTTTTTTTATTGTCCTGAACTAAACTCTATTTTAAGTTATTTGACCAAAATTTAATTATTGACTACGAGAATTATTAACACAGTAGTTACACATTTTACATTTGGTATGGTATTACAAAATATAATACAAAACAAATATGATGTAAAGTTAAATACTGAGAATGGACTTGACTATTTTATCCTTAAACACTAACGGTTTAAACAATCCAAGGAAAAGATCTAATTTGTTAAGATATATGAAATTAAATAAAGTACAAGTAGTATTTCTTCAAGAGACTCACTTCAAAACAAATGATACCTTAAGCTGCAATCCTAATGAACAGATGATCTTATCTCACTCCTCTATAAGAAAAAGACTAGGGGAACTTTAATTTTATGGAAAAAATGTCACTATGCCTCAACTCATTTACAAATATGAAGATAAAGAATGACTCCTAGCCATAGTAATAGTAAAATATAACAATAGACTCTGGACATTAGTATATATATATTGGTTTCCAGTTATTGGGGTTGGGACAATAAGAAAACACATGGATCTAATAACTAGAGTAGATAAAGGAAATTTGATTTTGGGAGGTGACCTTGATTGTATATTGCATAAATCAGAGACCACAAGCAACATAAATTTACATGTAAGTTTTATAGGGAAGCTACTTAAGAAATAGGAAGAAAGTTTAAATCTAATTGATACATTTAGTTATAAGGAGAACAATTCATTATTATTTTCACACCAAGACCACAGATTTGGGACACATACAAGAATTAATAAAATCTTCATAACCCAAGAGCTAAATTCAAAAATAATAAAACTTTCCATAATCCCTTGCCCCTTTTCTGACCATAATTCATTAATTCTCAAAATACATACAGATTATAAGAAATTAATTTTTATGTTAAGAATTCCAGCTTACATTACAAAATTACAATTTAAACCTTGGTTAGATTCAGAAGTACACTTCTTTTTAGATATAAACTACACTACTGAAATAAATGTAATTAATCTTTGGGATACTTTGAAAGCCTATCTAAATGGAAAAATGCTTTCATGGTATAAAAACAAGCTGAAAGAGTGGGAATTGGAATTATGTAACATCCAAAAACAAATTACAGATCTCACTATTAATTCATCTACTTACACAAAAAATAATCATAAAAACGCATTGGAAGACTTAAAAGATATAATGAAATCCTAACTCACAAAACTAATATAGCTGTAGAAAGGTTAAAACTTAGTTCCTATACAGTATCACCCAAAACATATGCATAATTTAGCAATAAGATTTAAAAAAATTTGATTGAAAATAATATTACAAGTTTTATACATGAAGGAAGGAAAAAAAAAACCCAAAAAGGTTTTGGATATAAATGATATACTAGATGCATTTACACATTACTTCTCTGACCATTATAATGATATTTCACATATAACTAATACATCAAACTTAGACCTGACATTAGTAAAGGTAAAGGCGATACCAGAAAAGTTAAAGTTACACATTCAGAAACAAATATCTCTAAAAGAAATTACTCAAAAAATCAAGGAAAGCAAAAGTAATAAAACTTCAGGAATTGATGGAATAATTAATGAATTCAATAAGATATTTCCATCTTCAGTAATATAATTGTTTCACAAAACTTAGAATGAAATTCTAGCACAAAACACAACTCCAATTTCATGGAGATGCTCCTTAATTACACCCATCATAAAAGAAAACAAAGACCCTTTACAGTGTAAATCTTATACGCCAATATCTTTACTTAACAATGATTATAAAATCTTCATGTCAATATTAGTTAGAATTAAAAAGTCACTGACACACATAATAAATGAGGATCAAACAGGATTCATTTATAAAAGACACACACATGACAATATACAAAGAATTCTAACACTGATAGATTTTCTAAACAGAAACAACCAAGAAGCTCTAATAGTAGCTTTGGATATAGAAAAAGCCTTTGATTCGTTGAGCTGGGATTTTCTTTTTAAGGCTTTAGAATTGTTTGAATTTCCTACTAATTTTATTACGCTAATAAAGAATATTTATAAAGACAGTTTTGTTTATGTAAAACTTGGGCCATTTACCTTGAAGGCTACTGAAATAGCCAAAGGTACAAAGTAGGGATGTCTTATGTCTCCCATCCTGTTTGCCTTAGGAATTGAATTATTTGCCTCATTAGTATGACACAACTCTAATATATCAGGCATAAATGTATATGGTCAGCTCAATTCAAAAATTATGTTATTTGCTGATGATGTTTTACTCACGTTATCTGTCTCGGAGAAATCAGTACAAAAACTAGATGAAATAGTGGAAAGGTTTTATCATATTTCCAGCCTTAGATTTAACAAGGGAAAATCTAATTCTATACATATGAATAAAAAGAGAGAATTTACCTTAACTACAAACTGTGTGATAGGAAAACAAGTTCCCATAATAAAATATTTAGGAATAACACTGTGATAATTTGGAATTTACGTTAGCCACAAATTATAGCAACATAATTAATAAAATAAAAATGTTAATAGCAAGCTGGAATAAAATGTTCTTGAGATTTGAAGACAGATTACAAATAATAAAAATGACAATACTTTCAAAATTTAATTACATTGCACAAGCTATTCCTATAGTACCTAACAAGAACATTTTGAAATAAATAAATAAAATTATATTAAACTTTCTTTGATATCCAAAAAGAAATAGAATTGCGTATGCACATCATATTAGATTTTGGGAAATGGGTGGAATTAAACTTCCAGATCTAGAATCATACATAAAAGCTTCCATATTAAGAACTATCATTAATTGGATAGATCCTAATTATTCTTCAACATGGAAAATATTGTACACTATTATTTTTCTAAATGAAAATAAAATAATTAAAAATTGTATATTAAGTGAACAAAATAATAGGACATGGCACATAGACTTAATATTCAACATAATATAATAAAACCAACAAACTTAAATTATATAAATGATATTTACAATTTATTCAGAAGATTTATATATACTAACATGGATATTACGATTTGGCTAGACTTGATAATACCCTTTAGCTCTAGAAAGAATTTCTTCAGTAAAATTCATAATCTAATTTTAACTAGATGGGAGGGGAAAAACTTCACTTGTTGGCAACACTGTATAGAGAATCTAGTAGTATTAAACATTCAACAAATTTAGAATAAATATGACATTCCATCAGCAGATTGGTTAATACTACAAAGCATATAATCATATGTTAAGGATCTTAATAGACATCATTGTCTTCTTTCGGCTGTTCCTGTTAGGGGTCGCCACAGCGGATCATCTGTTTCCATTTCTTCCTGTCCTCTGCATCTTGCTCTGTCACACCAACCACCTGCATGTCCTCTCTCACCACATCCATAAACCTTATTTTAGGCCTTCCTCTTTTCCTGTTACCTGGTAACTTCATCTTTAGCATCTTTTTCCCAATATACTCAGCATCCCTCCTCAGCACATGTCCAAACCAACGTAATCTTGCCTCTCTGGCTTTTTCTCCAAACCTTCCAACCTGGGCTGACCCCCTAATATACTTATTCCTAATCCGGTCCACCCTCGTCACACCCAGTGCAAATCTTAACATCTTTAACTCTGCCACATCCCGCTCTAACTCCTGCCTTTTTGTCAATGCCACTGTCTCCAACCCATATAACATAGCTGGTCTCACTACCCTCTTGTAGACCTTCCCTTTCACTTTTACTGGTACTCGTCTGTCACAAATCACTCCTGACACTCTTCTCCACCCGCTCCATTCTGCCTGTACTCTCTTCTTCACCTCTCTTCCACACTCACCATTACTCTGAACTATTGATCCCAAGTATTTAAACTCATCCACCTTCACCACCTCTACTCCTTGCATCCTCACCATTCCTCTATCCTCCCTGTCATTCACACACACATTCTGTCTTAGTCCTGCTGACCTTCATTCCTCTTCTCTCTAGAGCATATCTCCATCTCTCCAGGGTCTCCTCCACCTGTTCCCTACTCTCACTACAGATCACACTGTAATCTGCAAAGATCATAGTCCACGGGGACTCCTGTCTGATCTTGTCTGTCAACCTGTCCATCACCATTGCAAATAAGAAAAGGCTCAGAGCTGATCCTTGATGTAGTCCCACCTCCACCTTAAATGCATCCATCCCTCCCACTGCCGACACCTCCACCTTAAATGCATCCATCCCTCCCACTGCCGACCTCACTGCTGTCAGACTACCCTCGTACATATTCTGTACCACTCTTACATTCTTCTCTGACACTCCCGACTCCCTCATACAATACCACAACTCCTCTCTATGCACCCTGTCATATGCTTCCTTTCGGTCTACAAAAACACAATGCAACTCCTTCTGACCTTCTCTGTACTTCTCCATCAACACTCTCAGAGCAAACATTGCATCTGTAGTGCTCTTTCCCAGCATGAACCCATACTGCTGATCACTAATCATCAAGTCCCTTCTTAACCTAGCTTCCACTACTCTTTCCCATAACTTTATGCTGTGACTGATCAATTTCATAGGTAGGTACTAGGCTATTGGCCCTAGGGCCTATATAAGCCTAGCCAAATGTACCCTGGCTTTCGCCACCCAAGAAAATTATTTTCCTGTGCCACTGTCGAGCAGACAGACACAGAAGTGATCCCCTGGGTGAATTTCCTATCTCCCATCCACTCATCAAGATTTTTCTTGAAGAGTGCTATTGAGGAGCTTTGTTTGATATAGATAGGTAGTTTGTTCCAGAGTATGGGAAGTCTCTGGGACAGGAATCTATCCCTCCAGTATGTTCTGTTTATTGTGGTGATGAGGTTTAGGTCCCTAGAGCGTGTAGCTTGTAGGGATTGGAATTTCTTTAATCCCTCTGTAGTTACTGCAGCTCTGCACATCACCCTTATTTTTAAAAATCGGTACCAAAACACTTTTTCTCCATTCCTCAGGCATCCTCTCATTTTCTAAGATTTCATTAAACAATCTGGTTAAAAACTCCACTGCCATTTCACCTAAACACCTCCATGCTTTCACAGGTATGTCATCTGGACCAACAGCCTTTCCATTCTTCATCCTCTTCATAACTATCCTTATGTCCTCCTTGCTAATCCACTGCACTTCATGATTTACTATCCCCACATCATCCAACCTTCTCTCCCTCTCATTCTCTTCATTCATCAACCCCTCCAAGTACTCTTTCCATCTGCTCAATACACTCTCCTCACTTGTAAGTATGTTTCCCTCATTATCCTTTATCACCTTTACCTGCTGCACATCTTTACTAGCTCGGTCCCTCTGTCTAGCCAATTGGTACAGGTCCTTTCCCCCCCCCTTAGTGTCCAACCTTTCATACAACTCTTCATATGCCTTATCCTTAGCCTTCGCCACCTCTCTCTTTGCCATGCACCTCATCTCCTTATACTCCTGTCTACTTTCCTCATCTCTCCGACAATCCTATTTCTTTGCCAACCTCTTTCTCTGTATACTGTCCTGTACTTCCTCATTCCACCATGTCTCCTTGTCATCCTTCCTCTGTCCAGATGTCATACCAAGCACCTTTCTAGCCAACTCCCTTACTAGCTTTGCTGTAGTTACCCAGCTATTTGGTGACTCTTCACTGTCACCCAGTGCCTGTCTTAACTTTTCCCTGAACTCCACCTCGCAATTACCCTTTTTCAATTTCCACTATTTGATTCTTGGTGCTGCCCTCACACTTCTCCTCTTCTTGATCACCAATGTCATCCTACAAAGCACCATCCTATGCTGCCTGATAACACTTTCCCCGGTCACCACTTTATAGTCTCCAATCTCCTTTAAACTGGCCCTCTTACATAAGATATAATCCACCTGTGTGCATCGTCCTCCACTCTTGTATGTCACCCTATGCTCCTCCCTCTTGTTAAAATATGTATTCACCACAGCCATGTCCATCCTTTTTGCAAAATCCACTACCATCTGACCTTCTGCATTCCTTTAACACCATACCTACCCCATCACTTCCTCATCCCCTCTGTTCCCTTCACCAACATGCCCACTGAAATCTGCTTCAATCACCACTCTCTGACCTTTGGATACACTCATCACCACTTCATCCAACTCATTCCAAAATGTTTCTTTCTTGTCCATCGCACACTCAACTTGTGGAGCATATGCACTAACAACATTCATCAATACACCATCAATTTCCAGCTTCATAAACATCACTTTATCTGACACTCTTTTCACCTCCAAAGCACTGTTAGCATACTGTTCCTTCAGGATAACTCCTACGCCATTTCTCCTCCCATGCACACCATGATAAAATAATTTGAACCCACCTCCAATACACCTAGCCTTATTCCCCTTCCATCTGGTCTCTTGCACACACAATATACCAACCTTCCTTCTGTCCATCATATTGACTAGCTCTCTCCCTATACCAGTCAAACCGCCAACATTCAAAGTTCCAACCCTCACTACAACTGTCCTAGCCTTTCTCCTCTCTTCCTGCCTTTGACCATGCCTTCCATCTCCTCTCCTCCTTTGGTCAACAGTAACTCAATTTCCGTCAGCACCTTGTTGGCTAACAGTACTGGTGGCAGTAGTTGTTAACCCGAGCCTCGACCGATTCGGTATGCAAATATTTACTGGTGTCCACATGAGTCATTTGACCAAGTTTTATGCTGGATGCTCTTCCTGGTGCAGCCCTCCCCATTTATCTGGGCTTGGGACCAGCACAAAGAAATGCACTGTTTAAGGATCGTAATAGTAAAATTAT
The DNA here is from genome assembly GCF_019279795.1 of Protopterus annectens. Lineage (NCBI taxonomy): Eukaryota > Metazoa > Chordata > Ceratodontiformes > Protopteridae > Protopterus > Protopterus annectens. The sequence continues at coordinate 516,456,020 of NC_056743.1, read as the reverse complement.
TAATTCTCTTTATAAAACTAGTCCAATTTTTATAAGTCTAATATCTGAAGTTATTTACGACAATTATAACAGGACAAATCTAATTTCAAAATTATACAAAATATTGATAACATATAAAACTAACCCTAATCCAAGATAATGGAATTTCATAGGAAAAGGATGTCACACTAATCTATCAATTGAGAGTAAAACAAATCTTTTATGTTCTGTTAACATTTAATTTACAAGTATGGAAAATATTTACATTGAAATATATTCACAGGGCATTTATTACACCTGATAAACTAGCCAAATTCAATTCACTTGATAAATCCATTCGTTGGAGATGTTCTTTAAACTGTAAAGCTGATTGGTCTCATATATTTTTGACTGTATTAATATAAAAAAATTCTGGGAAGAAATTACTGTTTTTCTCCAAGCTATGTTCACAGATACCTTTATTTTAACCAAATCTTTAGTTCTCTTAAATGTTAATGATACTATTGGAATGAATAAAAAAGATCTATACCTACTTTGGTCCATACTAGCTGTGGCAAGAAAATGTATAACTAGAAAGTAGAAGTCTTCACAAGAACCTACTCTGGAAGAATTCTTGAGATTGATGGAAGAAACAGCAACATTAGAAATGAAGGTGAAGGAATCGAGAATTTCACCTAAAACATGGACAAACAGTCCTTGGGAAAAATTTTTAACTCTTATTGAGACATTAAAAATGAACCCTAAATAATTGTTTAACTTTATACTTTATTAATTGAATATTATAAATTTTCTTTACTAATTTCATATATTTTATTATTTTTCCCCTCCTTTGTTCAGGTCAATTGTACATAGTTGTACAACTTGTTTATTGATGATTGTATTGTTAAACGTTATTTGGAAAATAAATTATTTGAAAATAAAAAATTTAACATTAATAGTATCTTTCATGAAGGGAAAAGGGAAAAAAAGTCTCAGACATAGGGGACATTTTGGAGGCTTTTAATTATCATTATACAGAGCATCATAAAGATAAAATAAGTACAAATGAATGTGAGAAGTTAGAGAATATAGTTCCCAACATAATAAGAATTCCTGAGGAACTTAAGTTAGATCTACACAACCTATTTCTCAAAAGGAAATTATAGATGGGATTAAAGGAAGTCTAATAAAGCACCTGGAATAGATGGCTTAATTATTGAAATTTATAGATTGTTCCCTTCTTCTATAATCTCTCTCCTACATAAAACCTTTCTTGAAGTTCAAACATTAGCAAATATTCCTCCTTCTTGGAGATATTCTCTAATTTCCCCTATATTAAAAGAGAATAAGGACCCTAATCATTGCCACTCGTATAGACCAATTTCATTCATGAATAATGATTATAAACTATGTATGTCAATTATGTTCAATAGATTGAAAATACCCATATCTAAAATAATTAATGAAGACCAAACTGACTTCATACTTAACAGGCATACACAGGATAATATTAAAAGAGTATTTACTCTGATAGATTACCTCAACGGAGGAAACCATGAAGCACTGATAATAGGTCTAGATATCCAAAGGCCTTTGACTCCTTAAATTGGGGTTATTTATTTAAAGTCTTACAGTTATTTGATTTCCCCCCTTTTTTATAACAATGATAAAGAAAATCAATGAAAATAATCTAGCATATGCCAAATTAGGTCCCTTTACTTCCAAAGCAATCCAAATCACTAGAGGTACTAGACAAGGATGTCCCATGTCCCCTAACCTATTTGCTCTGGCCATAAAAATACTTGCCATTTTAATATGTAATAACCCAAAGATAAGAGGTATAAATATATATGACCAATATATTTCTAAAATAAAGATGTTTGCTTATGATGTTTTACTTACCTTACCAAACTCTAAGGAAGTGTTAGGTGAAGTGGATATACTAACAACAAATTTCCAAAAAATCTCAGGACTCTCCTTCAACAAATCCAAATCAAAATATTTATTATTAAATAAAAAAGAACATACAGGTTCCAGTTAATCATATTACTGGAAACCAAGTTTCAATTCTAGACTATTTAGGAATAGTCCTAGGCAAGAATATAGAAGAAACCGTACAGCTTAATTATGCTAAAGCCATATACTAAATCAAGACATTAATAAGCAAATGGAATAATTTATTTATAACATTTGATGATAGGTTACAACTGATAAAAATGGTTTTATTACCTAAAATATTATATATAGCATAAACCCTTATACTTCCACCTGGAAAGAAAATCCTTAAAGAAATCACTTCAACTCTGATGAAATTCCTATGATACCCCAAAAGAAAAAGAGTGGTATATTCTACTCATATCAGAAAATGGGAACAAGGGGGGTTAAAATTCCCAGAGATTGAAACTTATATAAAGACATCTATAATTAAAATAGTGATGAATTGGATACATCCTAAATAATCTTACAATTGGAAACAGTTATACTCCATTATACTAATGAATGAAAATTGTTTATCAAAGAATGCTTTGGTAACTGACAAAGATAACACGATATGGCACTATTTAAGTTTCAATTTACAGTATAGTACAACAAAATTAACTAAACTAACACTAATAAACAATATTTTTGATGCCTTTAGAAAATTCATTAACACAAATTTAGATATAAAACTGTGGCATAGATTTTTAATACCATTTACTATTACAAGAGATTTCCCTGATAAAACACATACAAAGATTTTTGTTTTATGGGAAAATAATAACCTATTTTATTGGTTGCAATATATTGAAAACCAACAAGCTTTGAACACGCAAAGTATATTGTCAACCTATGGCCTATCCCCTAATGACTGGTTGGTTCTTCAGAGTGTCACAGCATACAATAAGGATCTGTGTAGAATAATACATAACTCATCCTTCAAAACTGTACCAAAAATTATAAACTCGATGTTTGGAATTCTATACAATATCAATGTTAAGAACGAATTATCATATCTATATAACACTTTATCTATAAGACAGCTCCTAAATATTCTTACAGGTAATACCTAACTAAAGGGTTTCAAGTATCATTACCAATGGAAGATAAAACATTTTATTTTCAGTTTAACTTTTTACTCACAATTCTGGAGGATTTCTCGTTGGAAATTTCTACACAGATCCTTTCTGACACTTGAGAAGCTCTCAAAAATGAACCTATCAAACAGCAAGTTATGTTGGAGATGTCATCTGTCCACTAATGTTGACTGCACTCCTATTTTTTATGACTGCACTAATATTAAATCATACTGGAATGAGATTAACACATTTCTTCAAGCTATCTATACTGATATATTTGTTTTGACAATGTCTTAAATGTTACTAAATGTTGTTAATAATAATAATATGAAGAAAGATGACCTGTATTTGTTCTGGACAATGTTAGCAATAGCCAGAAATTGTATAACTAGAAGATGGAACTCTAATGTAGCACCCACAATGGAGGAATTCCTATCATCAGTGAAGAAATGCATACTAATTGAGAAAAGAACTAAAGACTTAAGGAATTTCCTAAGCCATTGGTTAATAGTCTGTGGAGGAAAGTTTTGAATTTGATTGATACTCTACAGATGGAACTAAATTCTTCCTATCATAGTTTATATATTAACTTATTATTCAACTACAGATGTTTTTATCTGAATCCTTTTTGTCAGGCTGAATGTAAAGACTGCAAATAGTTACTGAATGTTATGAATGTATTAAATTATTGTGTTATTTCATCAAAATAAAAATCATTTGAGTAAAAAAAAAAGAATGTGTGTCACAAGCAGGTATGAATCTAGCATTAAACAGTATTCTACCATCTCCAAGGATGATGCCAGAATACCAACAGAAGATGATCAGCTTTAACAGTTAGCTTAGCTAATGGTGTCATTTGTTGTCATTCCATGCTTGTCAACCATGGAGGACATGGTCGATAGGCCACACTGCTTTTTCAGAGATGGTCATCACCTGCCAACACTAGATTTTCAAATATTGGCCAAAACATTATCCACACCTCTAGTGTCTTTTTTAGGAACTGCCAAACAGACAAACCTTCCAAAAGAGCAACTTCTACTCAGGATAAGCTAAAGGTGTTACTGCTCAATGTTAGGAGTCTCAAAGAAATTGTACTCCCTAGAAGCAGTCCTCACCCTATTTGAT
>NC_056743.1:516316881-516444381 GCF_019279795.1 Protopterus annectens | reverse complement strand
TGAGCTTATTCATAACACCATGACAATGGCTGGAAACCTCAGAAAGGGGATCCTAGCAATGTTTCTATGCAGTTTTCTTGACAGAAAAGGTGACAAAACTGTTGTACAGGAATGTCAGAAAAGGTGGAAAGTGAGAAGTGGAACATGTCTAAGGAGATGGGGAAGATAAGTGTGGAGGTGGAGGAAGTGCATACATTTTGTGGGATAGTTGCCCACTTTTTTTAAGAAACTTATAAAGAGAGTATAGAGGGTATAAACATATAAGCATATACTGTACATACAAGTGTACATAAAACACAAAGACCAGTGGGGAGGTACTGACAGAAAGGGGGACTGAAAATGGCTGCACTGGCATTCAGGGAGAGAGAGGGAGGATAAGGTGCAATGGGGAGGTCTGTAAAACAATAAGGTAATGGAGGTGACATGCAAGGAAGAGGAACACAAGGATGGGGAATAGCTGAGACTGAACCCTGGAAGAGGTCAGTCAGTCTCCACCATGTGGAGGTTCCTCAACTGGTCTTGTGTCAGATGTGATGACAGTGCTAGCGAGGCAAGCAACTCAGTCACAGGAATGCTGTCAAGATGGTCAGTGTTGGTATTAAAAAAGCAGTGTACAGTCAGCTTCATCACCTTGGTCAACTAACATCAAGTGACAAATTGCAGCCCCCTTCCCAGCAGACTCAATACAGAGAACAAGGGATCCAGCCAAGTAAGTAAATGCGATTCCTATGAATTTTAGTTGGGCTGAAAAATTACGCTAAAACTTTTGTCAATAGTGGTGGTTTCCTTTTGTACACTGTTAAGCAACATTGAATATTATATATAAATTCAGCGAGTGTCGCCCCCCCCCCCCCCCATATGGGGTGTAGGGGAACTTGCACCTCCTGAAAAAAATGATTTCTCCAAGGTGCAGTGAAAGTTATTTTGACATTATTTTTCTGCAGAACTGCTTTTCACACGAACTGCATTCTATCGATTGACATACTTCTGAGAATAAACACTCCCTCTTCCAGTAAGTGGCCACCGCAAGCCACTGGGTATGAATTCAGGTCACACACTTCCAACACAAGACCCCTGTCACCCTGACATATATCTGATTTTAATTCTGAAATGTCAAATTGAAATTGTCATGCTTGCAATCTTCCCAATGCTTGAATATGGTGACATGTGCCTTACAAGTAACATGCATTATTCAGACGTTTTACATTGAGTACCCTTGATTGCTGGCCCAGGCTAGAGACCCATTATACCTCTATCTATGCATATTGCAGGATTTTATTTTACCTTTCATTTTGTCAGTTAAAAAGAAATAAAATTTTATGAAATTCCTTACAAGTTATAACATTAAAGGGAGATAAAGATGAAACTAAATATGCAGATTTTACTAAAATATTGCCAGATTTTGAAAACTGTGAAAGTGGTAATTTTGCAAGCCAGATTTTCTACTTTTTATACAAGACTCTACAAAAGGTAAAATATTTTGTGCCTTGTATGGTATGTTGCACATAACTTTTACTTTGGAGATTTGAAATGCAACATTTCTCAGTGCTCTATTACAATCTTCACCAACCTACAACAGAATGCAATGCTGTTTTTCCATTCACTATAGTTCATTTTTATACCAGTATATAATATAGGGCCATGTTATATTCATGCTACTCAATACAAAGTCCATAGGTATATACTAGGCTAATAACTACCGGTGCCTTTATAAGTCTACCAAAAATCACAAAAAGTGTGTTGTCACAACCAAAACACATTAAAATTATATTTTAGGTTTGTGTTTGGTGGTATAGAGTTTTACTCAGAGTGATTGCATAAGCGTGTGTATGTTTTTTATTTGTGTTTCATATTATACGGCATTGCCATTTTAAATTTTTAATATTCAAACTAATTATTGTTTTAATTGGTTAATTATTGAATGTATTTAAGGAGGGGAAGTGACACTTTTGGACTGTATCAGAGGAAGTCTCTGGTTTTGAGATGAAAGCGCTCATACTATTTTATTTATTATATTTATTTTATTTATTTATTTTATTTATTGACATTTGTTAATTGACATTTGTTAACTGGGTTTGTCCAACTGGGCTTGTGGCCCATTTTCAGTGGAGACCCGAGGAGAAAAGCTCCAGTAATATATTTTAAAACAAGTAAAATTTTAAACAATATTGATAGAATAGCAATTATAGCAAAACAATTCACATATGTTGGGTTACATGCATAAAGTTAAAGTTGCATTAAAAAGAAGCTAAGTAACAATTTTACATTGATATAGTTCAATAGGTCAACAATAAACATTTTTTATTTGTATTAAATTGTGCAAATGCATAGTAGACGCATTGGAGAGAGAGGTGTAATGAGGTACTAAGTATGGTCCTTTTGAGGGTACATAAAGGGAAGGAAGACTAGGTAGGGTCATGGCAAGGGCAGGTTCCGGAATTGAGAAAATAAGCTTTTAGTTCATTTTTAAAGTGTGAGGTGTGAGAGATTGAACGTAGGTCAAGAGGAAGTTTGTTCCAAGCATGGGCAAGGAAGTGTTTGTAGAGTAGTTTGCCTTCTGACCTTTTTGGGTGGTAGATATCAAGTAATTGTTGGTTAGAAGTACGGAGGGTCCGGGATGGGATGTAGATTGAGACTAAGGAAGATAGAGATGGACAGATTAAACATTTGACTTATCCGCTGGTGTTGGACTGCCTTTTGTTCTTATTCTTTACCTTCATAAGTCTTGCCAAGCATGCCATTTGTATCCTTTTATGTGCCTTAGAGGTTATTTTAAGCTGTAAATGTAAGCTAGAGTACGATTTACAGGCTGCATCTGTACATTAGACACATATGACACCTTACTGTTTTATGTTTGTTGTTTAATTCCTCTCTCTACCTATGAGAACTACTCTAATTCATTTCTACAACACAGTTTTTCTAATAACAGATTACACATGTTAAAAAACTGAATCTTGGAAAATAATTACATGATAGTCTGTTTCTGGATGGCTCTGTAATGCAGGACACATTTTCAAATAGCAGGTGTCTAAGCTGGTGATCTGGCCATAGAAGCATTGCAATAAGCATCTGATGATGGCTCACCCAGACAGGAGGCAGATGGTGCAGGAAGCTATACAGTTCAATTGATACCTGCAGACTGGCAAGGAAAAGGCATGAGCTCAAGGGTCAGACTGGCAAGGAAAAGGCATGAGATCAAGGGTCAGACTGGCAAGGAAAAGGCATGAGCTCAAGGGTCAGACTGGCAAGGAAAAGGCAGGAGCTCATGGGCAAGCTGGAAAGCACACTTCGTTCTACTGAGTACACTCAGCACTTTAGCTGTGATATGGAGGCATGCATCTCCATTTGGGGTCAGCATTCCAGAAAGTATGTTGCTTTTGCTTGAAAGTTGGCTACCTGTGGAAAATAGGGCATACAGAAAATCCAAGCCAATTACAGAGGGTAAGTGTTTTATTCCCTCCATATCACTATATATTTATTATATATATATATATATATATATATATATATATATATATATATATATATATATATATATATATATATAAAATCTATACATACACAAGATGTAGTTGGCAAAATGTAGACCATCCCAAAATAAGATGATGTGAAGAGTATCTGTGGCTTTTAGTAAATGAACATAGTGCTGAATATGCTAAGGCCTAACTGCAAGGCTAAGCATGCCCTGTGTTATGCATTCATTCTATAATATACTGTGAATAAACACCACATGAAAGCCACAAGCTTATTTATGCTGTTTGGTTTGAAAATTGAACATTTTTATAAACACTTTTTCATACCATGGTATTATCATCACAAAATATGTTTACAAGTCTAGGAAAACTTACAGAAGTTATCGAATATATTTATTATAAAAAGCATATGTGCCTTGGAAGCATAGAAGTATAATTTGTGGTGACAAAAATGCTCTAGCTTTAAGCACCAGGAATTCTCTCCCTCTCTTGGATTCAAGCAGGACGTTCTGTATTCCGAAATTTGATTTATTCCTCACTGCAGATGCAAAAGTTGAGAAGCCTGAAAAAGTGCTATATTTGAGTAAATCTCATAAGTGAGGAAGAAGCCTTGAAGGTACATAATACTTTCACTTTTTTCGAGCAGGAGAAAGAAAGAACAGTAACAGTCAGGGAAATATTTAAGAATCATTGTCCCAGTCCGCTTCAATAAAGACATCACACCGAATGACATTTGACGACCTTTATTAAACTTCCATAAATATAACTTGTTAACCAACATTTATTAATTACAACTGAAACATAGTATAGTTGATTTAATCAAAGCATAAACATCCAGATAATGTTAATCAGGACAGCGTGCACTCATCCTGACCCAGTATGCAGCGTCCATACCTCTACTCACTTACTTTATGAAGCAACGGCCCAGTACTCACTTCATTTACCATTGAATGAATTACGCATCCAGCCAAATAAGCAGCATCCTTACTTCCACTCGCTTATTTTATTTGCCAAGCAGTATCCAACTGCTTCCTTTCCTTTTCCAACTTATTGTAATGAACATCCAACACCAGAGGGGGGAACAGAAGAGGGCAAGCCTGCCCCTCTTCTCCACCCACCAGCCTGATCAGGCTGCTCTCCTCCTTTCTCCTACCGAACTTCCAACAACCCACCGGCTCATTAAAATGTATTAAGCCAAGCATCATTCGGTGGACACCGCCCTCTCCAACCAAACTAGATCTATGTTTCTACACCTCCCAAACCCTATCACAATTTTGAAAAAATCCCTTCACCAATGCAAAATTTACCAGCCATAACCTCATAATGAAGCATAACCCTTGAACCTTAAATAGACTCTCACTTAACTAACAGTAATAGTTCTGCAATGATTTCCAGTTCATTATCTGCCACTTGCACTACCAAACACTAAGTCCACACCACGAAAAACCCACACAAAAACAATTGCACCATTGTGTGCAACTGCAGTCCTGTTTAACTGCCCAATGTACCTATTAATATTTAAATTGAAAAACCCCTTCCAATCAGTGCTGTAGCAATCCCCATTACCAACTTTGATATAACATCCAATGACATCTTTCATGTTCTAACCAACAAAACACCCTCCAAATGACTGATATCTCATATCCATGTATATACCTACCATGTAATCCACCAGAAATCTAAGTCCAATGCAGCCCAAAATAAGTCCATGTAAGTGACATACCATCATGCCCAACTGCAACTCGCCCTTCCACCCAACTGATCTCCTAATGATTAACTGAAATTCTGCTTATAATGAATCAATTGCATAGTCATCCTGGCAGCCTACCCACTACCCTTATACTGCAACAAACATCTGACATCTAAGTCTACCTTATTAATGACTTCAATCCCATGAAAGACCACACAATTCATGGCCATGTCCCTCCTGGGAAGGGCAACATGTGTTGCATGTGAAATAAGGAACCTTAACTACCTGAACTTGGCTAAGTTGAAAGCACCATAGGGCCATTAGGCTAGTAGCTGCCCATGATCCTGGAATTGGTTGTGACTCATCCCCCCCAGTGGGAACCCCAGACTACCCATAAACAATCCCTGACCCTGCAATACCCTGCTCTGAACATACAGTTTCCTCCCTTGTCCCTCCATCACCCAAAATGCACTAAATCTGATGTGTCTTATTGAGTACCAATTGAAGTATGAACCAGCTACCATATTGTTTGCCACTTCAGTAAGCAAAACTCAACCCCAGCAGCACCACTACCTTTCAATTCCACTTCTTTAGGCCACTGAGCGTTACAGTCTGCACTTCCTCTGCCTGTGCTGCCATGGCACACCACTCTACCGCAAGAACCTCCATCACTTTTTGAGACTGCTACCTTCATCTCACTGGCCAGAGCCCATACTACTCTTCCCACCTTTTACATTCACTTCTTTCAGGCCACTGATTGCCGCTATTCTGCACTTCCCAGACCTGTAGAAAAAAATATATATATTGCAAGTCCAATACACATATACCAAAAAACTTCTGTTTACAGCCCCTTCCCTTGAAGCACCATCTCTTTCCTGCCTGTTGAAAGCAGTTTACCTACATCTGGCTGAACACCCATACTTGGCCTGTAACAATATGTTATCCTGCGAAAACAGCTTATGCCTTTATATACTAATGACCGAAATTACACCTTGATATGTTATTGCTGAATAACGCATTTTAGTGTTCTTACTTGGGATCTTGTGTTTAATACCAGAAACACTGTTAGATTATGAATTTATAATTTTCTTTTTCCTCAACAAATACTTTGCCAACCTGGACTAGATTAATTCCTTGTGCCACTGAAAACTGTAATCCACCCCCAATGCAAACCTCAGAATCCTCCCCCATTTACATCCTATATCTGACTGCACTCCACCACTGAAACTTTCCATGGCATCACCTGTACCAATTGAAATCCCAACTACAATCTTCCACCAAACCAAGGGGTTGCACAGCACCCCAGCCACCAAATGATGCAGCAGCACACCAGCAATTACCAAAGCCAGCCACCACTAGGAAGCTGGGCTAGAAGGTTCTGCTTTAGCAGGAATTGACTGAAGGGTATTAAATCTGAATGTCAAATGTTGGTCCTTATTTCCTAACTGAAGTCTTTGAGGAATCAACCTTAGCTGTCAGAAATCCCGCAATGTTATCAACAGCCAAAACCTGAAACAAAATTAACTAATTCTGTAAATCTGTACAGTTGATAGGCATGCAGAGAGTCTCCAACCCCCCCCCCCCACTGCCATTACGGCTCCCCATGTAATTAACCAGGTGCACAGAAATAGGCCTGTATGAAGCCATGCCTGGATGGAAATGAACGGAGGTCTACTATAAGGAGTGTTTTGATAACCACTGAAAATGATTGGCACTTCTAAAACTGCAGTGGTTTAAACTTCCCAGATATGTTATGCCTTGTAACAAATTAAATAGTGTCATGTATGCAGAAAGTTTGTGACCATACAGGATTTATTAAAATCGATTGTATGTGCTGTCTTCACAACAGATAACTGTTTTAAAGTATACACTAAATTAACTGTTAAGGAATAAACTATTATTTGTAGCTTAATTTTTTTTTTTTTAAACATATTCTTCCTTGAGAAGAATGGGGCTCCCTAGTGTCCATCAGTTGCCCTATGTGCTTGCAACAACAGTCCCTGCCAAATAGCTGCTTCTAAAGGCCAAAAGCAATTTGTCCTGGTCCGCCTTCAGAACCAAACCCCCCTCCCCCCATACCCGCTAGTGCAACTGATGCAACAAATAGCAGCAACATCAAGACCTTGTCCTGCATCCAACAATCGTACAAATCCACCTCCAGCAGGGCAAAGCTGACACTTACCTCCTTCTTATGCCAGCCCCCCCCCCTTACACAGTATGTTAAGTTGTACCTCAGCAGCCCTACCCAATATCCCAGTGCAAGAAGGGCTGCAAACCAGAACCCCCGAGTCAGGAACACTGTACAGACATTGTCCCCACCTACACAAAGAGCCGGAACTCATAAAAACTAGCAAAGTTAGTTAACAGAATAGCAAGTCTTGCCTGCCTACGCTGAAGGTAAGAGACAACTACAATATACATCCTGATTTCCAAACTGCGATTTGACATGATCGCCACTTAAACACACAATAATCAGAGGCAAGAATCTGGCTGTACTGCATAACACTGTACAACTGTGGCATACTCCTTAATATTCCCTGCCTCTTCATGAAGAAATTGCACAATTATGGCAGCCCTTACTTCATCTCACTCAGGACCCGGGAAAAACAGCTAGCAGCTTCGAATGAGCACCTGCTTCGACGAGTGATCAGCAACACATGGACAAATTTCGCAATCAAAGCCAGTTCATCAAGGAACTAAAGCCCACACCGACCCTGCACACTCAACTACTCATGAAGACACCCAAACCGGCCACCAAACCTTCACTAGCAAACACAGGCACTCCACAAAACTCAGTATTTCGGAAACACCTGCTACTCCAGACATGGCTGTAACCACTCCTGCCTACCATGCAATATTTCTTAACTCTCAATTGCTGTGAAGGCAACTTCGTCAACAGCCCAAACAAAAAGGAAGCTGCCAGCCCTCACATCCCCAATTCAACTACACCATACTGCAGCCCACCGTCAGCAGAAACCAAGAAATGGCACAACAACAAATTAAACCATGTTAACAGCTTCCAACGACAATCACCAGCAAATAAAGCAAATGCTACTACCCGAAAGGCCACCCAAGCAGCAATGACTTAGCCTGAGTAAATAAACTGTCAGGGCCGAAAAACAGTAATCCACCAAGACCTCTCCAGCTCGCCTATATAGCAACGAGTCAGTTTTTTAATTAATAATTGCTGATGCTACTCTGCACATGCACCGGAAGCAACATTTTCCTCAAGGCACTCGCAACCCATGAAATGGCCATCACAGCTCCCTCCGGCCCACAAACCACCACCGAAACAAGCCACGACAGGAAAGACACCCAAAACCCCAGGGGCGAACAAAAGGAGGGGCACAAACACCGCAAAGGACCTAACAAGCTGGCAGCTTCCATGCCAACAAAGCCACCTGTCTTCTATTTATTTATTTATTTTTTTTTAACTTTGCCATTATCCATGTAACTATTTTCTAAGATTCCCCGTTGACAATAAGCAACTGCAAATGGCCACCACACAACCAACCAGGGGACCAAGCCAACTCACCCCAGAGCTCCACTCGAATGCACAACAGCCCAGCAGTGAGACAAAAGGGTCACAGCACCTGCCAAATGACAGCTCGGACCATGCACTCCTCTGGCCAAAATGACCCCACCATCAAAAAAAAAAAAAGAACTCAAACCAACATCCCCGAAACGACCCAACTACTCAACCGCCCCCCTTTTATTGCCTTCCCCACATATGCTAACAATAATTAAGGCCTACCTATCCATCAGAATACATTCAGGTCATCACGGGTGTAGCTTGCCATGGCAAGTTCATGCCAAAATGTGACCCCTTATCCAGTTACTCCTGCATAAACCCCTTAAGCACCTCCCTACCCTTACCTCATTTCCTTCCAAACAATCCTCACTCCAATTTTAACCCTTAACTCCCCTTATCACTCTTAACTCCCATTTATAGTTATCTAACCCCCACCCACGTTGAAGATGTCCCAAGACAAAATGGTTTGTTGCCAAACCTCATTTCTTGTCTTAGAGAGCACATTCCATTCATTTTCCATTTGTTCTGTGCATTAATTTTAGGCAAAACAAAGAATATTTTTATGTTACTGAGATAAATAACTAGGAAACAGACTGTGAATTTGATGAGTTGCATTAATTACTAATAACAGACTAAGTACTTTGTGGAATAAGAAATTAGTAGGGTTACCTTCTTTCTATGAGCCCAAAAGCAGACCAAAACCATACCCCTTGCATTATCCACAACCCTGCCTCTCTCACTCATTTCTCAGCCTACTTTGCCAGCCATTTTATGGCATCAACATGTACATTATTGTGAACTGGAGTGCCTTCCTTTGTCCCCCTATTTTCTTTTTTTTATTAAGTGTCAGTATTCAATGCATCACATTCACATTAGCAATGCTTTTCAATTCAAAAGTTATTCTGAGGCTGCAGGAAAGTAGACCAAGCAGACCCAGTTTTATCAAAGACTAAGAATATGTGTTACACAGCTAAAGTAGTTAACTGAGGAAAGTGACGTGTATATATCTGATGTGCATCATATCAAAGGCAAAAATTAAGAAATGGAGTGTTAATGCACTTCAGAGAATAGACTATCTGTAGATGGCATCCTTATTGGAGAACAAACATTCATGGTCAGGGTGCTAATCTAGAGATAATGCCCACTGAAAAATGAGTCTGTCTAATTCATGGCAGCATATCAAGCTGCTGTGGAGCTTGGATGGAAAATAACCTATCTCTCACCATTATTTTATGCTTGTTAAGCAGCATTTTTGCTGTTTAGCTAGTCTAAAATATACAAAAAAAGAAATTTAAAAAAAAGTGTATGTGTATTTATGCTTGTATGTGTGATTGTATGTATGCATGAGAGTGAGATTGAGTTATTGTACACTCACTAAAGCAGTGCGTTTACTGTTTAGAGAATGTAAAAACTAAATGAAACAGAAAAAAGTGTGTGTGTTTATGTTTCTGTCTGTGTGTGAATGTATGCATTCCTGCATGAATGAAAGTGAGGTTTATGTGAATGAGAGAGAGAGAGAGAGAGAATTGAAGCGTGAAAGCGATTGAGCACTGGAAGCAGCAGCTGTTAAGAGGCTTGTGTACATCTTGACCTCTTAGCTCAAGATATCTGGATAAAACCTAAAATAAAGTGGGAACAAAGGCTCAGAATAGGGACATTTTAAATATTGGTGTTATAAAATCACAAAGTTGCTTGAATAATAAGATTTGTGTAAGCATACATTTCTGAAGCGCAACTGTGTGCGTGTGTGTGTATGTATGAGAGAGGGAGACTGATCGACCAGTGGCAGCAATAAAAAGGTTTACATACCTCTCAATCTCTTAGCTCAAGAAATCTCGATAAAGCGTGACATAAAGGGGGAACACAAAGGCTCAAAAATAGGAACAGATTTTAAATACTGTTCTTATGAAATTTCAGATTTGTATAACCATGAATTTTCTGAAGGAAATACGTCTGATAGTCAAATGTAAGTCATTACTTAGTGACTTCAATCCTCAATGGCTGGTAACAAACAACACATTTTAGGAGTAAGGGACAAAAAAAAAAAAAGTAAATATCTGGTTATTTTTTTAAATGTTATATTTTGGATGCAAAATGCTTCCCCCAACACCCTTTACTAAGGCAACTGAAACATTAGGCGGGAGAACTATTTTATATCAAAAATATATATAAAAATATAGTAATAAAAAATAACTTAAGTAAGTAAATCACAGATTTTACAGATAGCCCATTGTCTAAGTGCAATCATGCCTTTAAGGGTGAAGGTTACTATGTAAATAACTCCCTTCCTTCTGTCTGCTGTGTCGGGCCTTGTAACACCCCTGGGTGGATGTTATTTACACAGTAACACACACCTTGTTGGGCATTATTGCTGGTGTAACCAGCAATAGAAACAATAAAGATAGCCATGGGGTACACAAAAGTACGGTGCTCCTGATATTGAAACTCCATGTGCTAGTCAGGATATAATCCCCATGGCCAAAAAGATGATATAAATTTAATCAAGCCTGCGTCTAAGCAACAGACCATGCTATTGAAATGAACATCACATACTACAGGCAGGAGTTTTGTACCTCACCTGTACCCTTGTATAATATAGAATCCTCTGAATGGCCACAACTTTGGGGGTACTTAGACAAAATCATCAAAACAAGTTCATCATGGAAAATATATTTGTTTGAACAACTAGGAAGAGAGGAAACATTTTTATGCATTTAGAATATTTTCACATATTTATCCATTTCTGTAGACTCACTAGCAGAAAGAATGATTTTTGCAAAGATGTACAAAGAAAAGTGTTTTCAAAAGAATTTGTGTGTTTTTCAAAAGAAACATGTTTCACCAAAACATGCTATGACATTGAAAAGCACTGATGCAGTGAAATCTGAAAATGTATCAAAATCATAGATTCAAGTAAGTAAAAATGCTGGCAAGAAATGTTGATAATTAATAAAAAACGTAAACAGTTCATGAAAATGTAATGATTTATTATATACAAGCTTTCATGTATATAAAACTTTCTCAAGTAATAAATATTGTTCCATCTTGCACATACACCCACACAGATACATATATATATATATATATATATATATATATATATATATATATATATATATATATATTCTAATTAACTCAAATAAACTAATTAACTAAAAATTCAATCATCCTATTAAAATCTTATTTAAAACTCAGTGAGGTAACTTTCTAGATTTTATAATAGGTTTTAAGGAGCAATGCTCATTCAAACCTGGCTATACTACTGCATTCAACCTAGTGATCCATTCATATTCACATACTTCAGTTTTATTGATTTTATATATATATATATATATATATATATATATATATATATGTTTGCGAGATGGATCAATATTTATTACTTGAGACAGCATTTTGTATACGTGAATGCTTGTATATGATAAATCTCTATATTGTCAGGAACTTGTTTTTTTAAGCTTTTTATAATATCTTTCTTTTGAGCAGTTAGTTTTCTTCCTTTTGGGTATATTTGTTTATATATGTTGATAATTAATAACTTTTTGAAGAGGGTTTTTAAAGTGTAAGGACTGAAAGACATGGAAAAGATGGCGTGCGTATTAGTAAAGTCTCTGACAGAAACTCTACGGAAATGAAAACATAAAGTCGAAAGTACAAGAGACTGTCTCAGTTTGTAACACTTAAAGAGGGTAATTCTCTTAATATTATGGGATGTAAGAAATTAGGAAAGGCCAGGAATGTTAAACCAAATCTACAGAATAAAAGGTTACAAGACTTACACTGCTGCAGTGACATCTCTGATGCTATATAACCCCCTAGCAATGTTTCTGTAACTGTGGTGACAACAGCATATATATAAATCCTGGTCCTATCCAAGTAATACATGCCTCAAAGTAAGTATCTGTATGTTTCACGAGTAAAGCAAAACAGGTGAATGGAAAGCTTAAGCATCATTAAAAATGTATTAGAACCAACAGAATGGGAGGAGTTATAGCTACCACTGGAAAGCCAAGCAAAAGTTGCATTTACTAGAGCTACAAGATTTTGAAACATGATTTAAAAAAGCATTACCCATCGGTTACAGCTGAAGTCATCTCACCAATACTCAATGATACAATCTTTTCAATACCAAAAGAAATAGGATTTCTGGGAACTGAAGCAAGATGGAGAATACTGCCCAATGAAAACCAATGAAGACTCAAAAGGAAGACCCACAGCTGAGAAACAGCCAGAGAACTAAGTGCTAATACGTGTATAACCTAGCAAAGTGCTTAATGTCTCAGCTGTGAGACAAGAGTCAAAGTACAACGTAGAATGTGAGTGGTTTTAGTGGTAGGTGAGAGGCATAAAAAGCAGAAAATATAAGCTAAAATGCTACTTCACTATTGTATAATCCTCAGTGGGTTAGACCCATAGAGTTTTTTAGTACTTAAAATAGCTCTAAGAGCAATATTACATGCTTCATCCATCCATTTAGAACCCTTTTTTCCCATTTTTACACATGGGGTTGGGGTGTCATTTCAACAGGGACAATCATCTCTAGAGCCAAGGATCTCTCTGCTGGGTGGCTAGCCTTGACACTGCTTTTCTTCCATACCTCAAGCTGACAAACACACTCACACCAATGGCCAGTTTAGAGTGCCCAATCCAAATACTGCAGGTCTTTGGAATGTGGGAGGAAACCCACAAGAGGCAGGGAGAACAGACTCCATGCAGAAAGCACCCCAGCCAAGAATTGAACCAGAGAACCTCTTTCTGTAGACATTATCTGCCACACTACTGTGCTGCTGATTCGTGAAAACTGCATGTATTTTATGATTAGGTATCCTCGGTTGACTGACCTTGACTAATTGCGTCACCAACCACTACCGTACAGAGTGAGAGTGGTCAGTTTCAACTTATTTTGCAGTAGTAAGTCCCTTAAAAGTTAGGTCTAACACAAACTTGTCCAGTCTGGCATGTATTAGAAACACTTTGGAAATGAATGCTAGTAGTGCATTTGGAAGCAGAGGATAATGTGAGACAAACATTTTTTCTCAAGAAAATTAAAACTCATTCCATTGTGGTCCATGGGATTACAGGCCAAGTATAAATAGAAGAGGCAAAGGGTTTCTGCAAAAGTGCAACGTAGAGAAATGATTACTTAGGGTCAAGTCTAAAGGAGTAAAAGGAAGGAAAAGACCAGCCCTGTGAAGGAGTGCTCTGCCGTGATGAGGTGCCTGTCATCTTTTGGACTACTGTCACTTATACAGTAGTGAGACGTGTGGGAGCTCTAACCCATGTACAAAGGTGGCTCATACTGCATCACATTTTTGACGGTCATTTTTGAAATATTATGCACCTTATGATCCAAACAGGACCGCAGAATAGTTTTTAATAGAGTGTGACTATGTTAAATGTTAACAGATATATAATTTCTAACACAGTATACTGATGTATACTAGAGAAAGGGTAAGGTAAGAATGGTAGTTCTCTTAGTTTTATAGTCATTAGAATAATTACCAGTGGCGGCTGGTGACTTCAAATCAAAGGGGGCTGCAGGAGACAGCTGAATGGGTGGGGTCAATGGGAAGGGGTGTGACCAACTAGAAAGGGGAGGAGCTATGTTCAAAACCACAAAAACTAACTTTAATTAAATATGCTGCCCTGGGTGCCAAACCGTCATTATGAGAGTCCAATCAAGACAAAAATAAGTGTAGAAGAATAAAATACTTCAATGCATTGACTGCATGACAGCTTACTTAATATCTAGATGGAAACAAAAGGCTGTGAGGCATGAAAAAATAAATTACTTTTTAAATACATTACTGGAATGCCTGTCAAAATCAAGTATAGGAAAAATAAGCAGCACTCAACTCAAACCACTTCTCCTTGCACTGCAGTTCTAATTATAAATTATAGTCAGCTTTATTAAAGTACCAAGTAACATGCTGAAAGTAGAAATCTCTGTGATGCTTCCACTTTAAAAATGTTTCTTATCCAAAAAAGACCTGCTGCCTGACAACTATCTACTTGTTTCATGGGGAAAACATGATCAAAGTAAAAAATGAAAAGCAAGCAAGAAACAAGCTCAAGATACATTACTTAAAGGATTACTGTACAAGGTATGGACCACACATGATTGGCATTCTGTTTAGTTTATGAGTAAAGCCTGTAGAGATGACTGGAAGTCTCCAACAAGTGTAATGAGCTTTTTAAAATAATGGAATCCTGTCCTTCAATACCCAAGGCTTATGTATTATCTAGTTAAGTATTCTCTGCATGGCAACAACAGAAAGGCTTTCAATGTTGGCAATTATTTAACAGTATGCTTATTAAAGCTTACTTGCATCTTATGATCTCGGACAAGCTTATCTTATGGTCATTAAAGCATTGCTACTTAAACACAGAGCAACAGGCACTTTCTGAGTAATAAACATAAATCAACAGTACAAAAATATGACAGAAACCAGACCATTCTGCAAAATCAAGGACAGATGAAAAGCCACTGTAGTACTTGTGTCTACCCTGGATGGGGGGACACTCTGCACATGTTACACTGCATAACTACTCCTTGCCTTGCTTGGACACATCCAGAGTCACTACATGGGGGAGTGGGATGCAACAAGTATGTCACAATTTGAAATGTCTCTGGCTGACTGTGATGGTCCTGACACATTTGTCCTACCTCTCAACCTCAGAGCAAGAAATCTGGACAAAGCCATACATAGAAGTGGGACAAAGGCCCAAAAATAAGGACAATTTTTAAATATTGCTCTTATAAACTTAGAAAGATAATAGAATAGGCCTTGCATTAGTATGAATTTTCTGAAGGGTATGAAATCTGAAACTCAAATGTCTGTCATTATTTTCTAACTTCATTCTTTAATGATTTGTCACTAATTTGCCAAAAAAAAACACAATTTTATGAAAGATTGACCAAAAATGTGATGCAAAAATATAAAATAGCCACACAACACAGCTGGGAACCTGTCAAAGAAGGGACACTTTAATATTAGTACTGCTAACTTGAGCAGCTGACAAAATAAAAGTATCTACATGCATTTCAAGTAATCTATAAATTTTATTACAGTTATTTCTTAATTGTAAACCCTCCATGTTTTCTTCCAACATTGCTATTTTGCGGAGGGATTATTAGGGGGAAGAGCAACATTTTGAGCCAAAATCAAGGACAGTTGAGAGGCTGGCTATGCCTAATTCTATAAAGCAATTTATTTGCATGTACCTCTCAAACTGTTAATGCAATAAATCTGGACAAGGCCAAATATACTGGGGGAACATATAAACAGTACTAAAAATTGCTCTTGTATAAACTGAGACAGTTGATAGAATAACAGGTCTTACTTTAGCATGCATTTTTCTGAAGGTTATGAAGTCTGAAACTCAGTGTATCATTATTTAGTGACTTAATTCCTAAATGATTTGCCAGATAACTACAAATTTTATGAGGATCAAACCAAAAATAAGAAGCAAAAATCTATTAATTCTTTGAAAATCTGGACAGTTGGAAGGTATAGTTCAGCTGAGCCTCTGAGTTTGCCGCCCTTCCCTCTCACAAAATCATCGTCAAATGGTGCCTCTGCAGCCATTCCAATGATCCATTACTTGGCTATTTCACTCCATTTACCATAAACACTAATGTGCATACTGCTTTACTTCTGTTATGATTTGGACTTCATTTGAAAGTTTTATTTTGCATTTTACAGCACAAACACTAAGACATCTGCTAAACAAAGCAATGCAGTCTCACAATGAAAACAGACTTAGCATTAAAACTTCTCTACCCTTGAAACTCACATTCATTGAAACAGCATTGAAACCCACATTCAAAGAAAATACCTTTTGCCAGTAGCAGATAAAGATTAATTTTGGGCTGTTTTCAAATCATAGGCCTCTTGCATATGAAACATACATGTGCTCTTTGATACACCTTCCTGATTGTACTAAATTATATTCCTTGTACAATACAGTACAGTTGTTAGAGTGCGTTTTAAATTAGTTTTGAACATTTTTCCAGTAAGCAATGAAACAAAATGCATGCACCCATAATGACAAAACTGCCCAGTTTAGAACATTTCCATCATAAAAGTCTACTCAGACTGCTACAGTCCAATATTATCAGTAAATATGCACAATTCTACAGTCCACCATTATCAGTAAATATGCACAATTCTACAGTCCACCATTATCAGTAAATATGAACAATTCTACAGTCCATTATCAGTAAATATGCACAATCTCTGAAGTAAAAGTCATCTAAATAATTCCACATTAAAGAAATTTGTAACTAATGAAGAAGTTGCTGTTAGCAAACACCTTTATTTTTCATGATTTCATCGAAAAATAGTGTCTGTTGCCCCTGAGGAATAAATTGCCTATATTACATTAAAAAATGATAAGCTAGTAATATTGTGAGAGAAAATGCATGGCAAACTGATAACAGGCTCATAGTATCTTCACCAAGGAGGACATTCTCTGTATGGCAGCATCCACTCATTGTGGGAGTAGAACCCACAGCCTTCTGCATCAACAGCAAGTACACAACCTGTTGGGCTATTAACAATGCAAGCCAACTCAGCATAAGCAGCACTAAACTTTTCTACCCCTGCAGCTCTCAGCTCCTTGTAAAATCTACTCAATACTCAACTGCATCTCAACTTCGCAGCAAAAGAAATCTGGAAAAAGCCAACATTTATTGGGGGGGGGGGGTCAAAAGCCCAAAAACCAGGGACACTTTAAACATTGCTTGTATAATCTTGGAAAGTTGCTAGAATAAAATGCTGTGTTACCACCATACATTTTACTGCCAAGGTCCCTGTGCAAAACTATCAGAGCAACATACCACTATGCCAAATCAGCTGCTTTGTCAAAGAGAAATGCTGTGCTACCACCATACATTTTACTGACAAGGTCCCTGTGCAAAACAGTCAGAGCAACATACCACTACACCAAAACAGCTGCTTTGTGAAAGAGAGGAAGACTGAAACTTAAATGGCTATCATTTAGTGAATTCACTTCTCACTATAGCTGTCAACCTCTTAGTACAAAACACCTGGACAGACCCAGTAATGAGGGAATACAGCCCTCAAACATATTCAGTTCTTGCCATAGCTGTCAACCTTAGCACAAAAAACATGGACAAAGCCAATAATGGGGGAATACAGACCCAAAAATAGGGACAAATTTCAAATATTCATCTTATAAACTTAGAAAATTGCTATAATAAAAGGTTGTGTTACTATGTATTTTCTGAAGAATATGAAGTCTGAAATTCAAATGCCTGTCAATTTTGCTTCTGATGGAACAAAAACAATTTTCAGCAGAGGCCCAGGGAGAAATACTACAGACACATGTCTTTGTAAAATGGCAGGACACCAGAGCAAATCCACACAAACACAGGGAGGAGATGCAGACTCCACACAGAAGGCATCCCAGCAAAGAATCAAACCAGGAAACCTATAGCTGTGAGGCAACAATGCTACCACTGCACCATCAAATATATAAGGAATTAAACAGTCAGAAACCTGAAGTCTGAAATTCAAATGCCTGTCACTTTTATTTAACATTTGTTAACCAGGACAGTCTGACTTGGAACAAAAAAACAATTTTCAGCAGAGGCCCAGGAAGAAATAATGCAGACATGTCTTTGTAACATGGGAGGACACAAAAGCAAACCCACATAAACACAAGGAGAAGATGCAGACCCCACACAAAAGGCACCTCAGCCAAGAGTCAAACATGAGAACCTACAGCTGTGAGGTAACAATGCTACCACTGCACCATCAAACATCAAGCATTTAAATATTTAGAAACCACAGATATTATGAGGAACAGATCAGATCAAATATGAAACAAAAATCTGCAAATGTTTTTACAAATGGTGGTGGGTAGGGAATTCAGGCCCTTAACACCTGCATACAAGGTACAGGGTTCAAGCCTGGGGTATTCCCTACCACACCACCATGAGTCTACTCTAGCCACCAGTATATAGTACCTGGGGCATTTCACACACACACACACACACACACACACACACACACACACACACACACACACACACACACACACACACACACACACACACACACACACACACACACACACACACACACACACACACACACACACACACACACACACACACACACTTGCCTTGTCACTGTACAGCCCACCAATGAGCTAAAAAACTGCTTGGCTGCCACCGATATCCGAACAGCCCCTTTACCTGTATTCCTTGTGCGATTGGTCCTGCCTGCGACTGCTGCAGTCCGGAGCGCCTCCATTTCGAGATGTCATTGCCGCATAGACTTCTGGGCATCTTGGGGCTGAGATTTTTTTCCCCTTATCTAGACTGCTGAGAAAGTAGTCTGAGAGTGTATGTGCATGCGTACATGTCTGGGAATTGATTTTGTGTTTCTCTGTTCTGTTTTTTATTTGTTTTGTAGGTGGGAGGGCTGCTGTTCTGCAGTCCTATGGCACGAGCCACCCCTGATAATTACAATGACATTACATTAGCTAAAAAAATGAATCCAGAAGAAATGTAATCAGTTATTCCTCTTCTAAATAAATTAAACATCAGTCTGATCCCTCTCTGTCTCACACACACACACACACACACACACACACACACACACACACACACACACACACACACACACACACACACACGTTAACGTCTGTATCTGTTACTCATTTCCAACCTTTTCGATACTTAAAATACAACTGTAGGACTAGTCAGTGAGCTAAAGAAATGCATGCTCTCTCTGTGATGGCTATGCTATTGGTAATAAGTTTACTTTGCATGGTAATTTTATAACTGGCATTTATGTGTCTTATTTTTTTAATGTGTCTGCCATGCATGAAGTTAGTATTAATAGTTAAAGTTAAATGTAATAGCATTGTTTCAACAAGAAATACAGAAAGAATCTTTTAAGTTTTAACTGCATGCATTACATTATGCCATCCCAAGATAAATACTGGCACTTTCTCGGCCACTGGCTGAAAAAAAAAAACAAAGATGCTAAGGGATGTTGTGCATTATGTAAATCTGGGACATGATTAGGGAGGAAATTGAATCACACAATAAGGAAAGACAGAGTCTGCAAAGAACTGACCTCACTGGAAGGAAGGAGCAGGCCTTTCTAGTAAATACCTGGCCTTCGTCAGAGGGTGGAGTTTAAGCACTCATCCTGTGAATGCTGCAGTAGAAGGTAGTGAGGTGATGCTAATTATGCATGGGGAATTATGTATATAACATTGGGTTCCTGCTGAAATTGTGAGGACAGGAAATGCAAGTCTACGTACTAGAATAAATGCCAAGTCTGAAATTGTGGTGCCTTACCTTGAAGTATTTCCCTTAATGTGACCTCAAGTTAATACACAGAAGAGCAGACAGAGTGGGGGTCACAACTACATGTCTGTGGGTAGAGGGGTGGCACTCGTCTGCAAAACTATCATAATTATATTGCAATTTGCTATTTTTTTATTAATTATATGGACTTTAATATACTCACTTTTGTTACTTCCAATGGGTCTTGCACTTTTGAAATGCACCTATAACATAGCCCAGGCCATTGTATGCATCATTCCTAATTATATCAAAGTTAGTAGAATACATCATGATTCAGCTTATTATGGTACCGATGACTGGCAGGTTTGTGGTGCAGATGCTGACATTACATTTTATGCTGTAAAGAGAACCATTTATAAATGGCTTACACTGGGTACAAGCTCAGAGAAGCAACACAGGAACAATGAACTACGGCTGAGAATCAGGTGCCAATAAAAAATGAATACATACAAACTGCATTAACATATACAAAGAAAACAGGAATTTTGCAGTACTCTCTTTTGCCTGTTATACAAAATAAATATGTGATAAAAGTGGCTTGGTGAGTGTGCTTTCAAAGGTAACTGCAACTGCAGTATTCTTAATGAGCATCATTCACTGAAGTACAAAAGAATCAGACAACCCCTATTCAGAATTCTGTATGTACAACTGATTTGCATGTGATTAAGGCAAACTGGCAGTTTTTTTTTTCTGATGTCTGTGACCATATCTATCTTTTAGAAAGAGACAGAAGTACCTGCAACATAAATGGTTTTAAGATATATATTTTTTGTACAAATAGGAAAGCATTTCAAAACCAGGCTTAGGCCAAGCTCAGATGGTCAGAACACCAGAATGGTATAATAACACTCTGAATTCAATTCCCTGTGAATAAACTAAGTCCTTTTTTCCCCAAAGGTCCTTGGTCTGAATTGCCTCCCAGTGATAAATATTGCACATGAAACAGTTGCCTCGGTCATCTATAAAATATTTTCTGTACGATTAATCCAAATGTAATTGCTGCAACTGGCTGGCACGTAGTACCCGAGAAAACCGATGACTGCAAAGATTCAGGTTAAAAACAGCTAACCCCCAGATAAGCAATTCAAAACGCCTGACCAGTATTTTACAAGGCTGAGATTAGTTAACAGCGGCACACATTGTTTAGTTTTTGCATGAAATTGTGATTTTAAGGGAAGAGATGATAAGATGGATGAAAAATCCCAGGAGAGGGCTTTGAAGATGTTTGTAAAAGTGAAAGCTTAACTCTTTCTCTTTCTTTTTTATCAGTACCCTTCTTCCATTTCACTACAGTAGCCTGTTTTTATTTGCTCAATTGCAGTGTTTCTTAGATTAAAATCATTTGACAATCATTTCTACTGCAGGCCGGACTTATTTCATATTATTCCATTTTTCACGAGTCATATTTTATCTGGCATAAAAATAAGTAATGCAGGGCAGCTGTTAATATTGCAGCGCAGATCCTTATCTATTCCGCTTATAAGCAACTAAAGGAAAAAAATAACTGAGTTTCATGTTTTCTGATGTTTCTGTTCTCAAAGTAGGGCACAAGACCACCTTTTTTCCAATCATGTTGCCAAAACAGAAACTAGACATTCTGATAATTTCACTCCTGTTTTCTCTCAGACCTTCATCACTCTCAAGAAATAATCCATCCTTTCTGCTTCTATATCTTGATAATTCCCCAGATTTAAATGAATTATTTTGCAGACCGGACAGTAGTTAATTGAAAATTGCTTTTCTTAACACTTTTTAAATGCATGTTTTCTGCTTCTATGCTTCTGACTACGTTACAATCCAGTAGAACAAACAAACAAACAAAACAAATGGAGTTCAGCTGTTAACAGATAAAAAAACAAACCAAATGGAAGAAGAAACCATAAAAATAATTTATTCACAATATAAGTAAACCTGGTGCTCATGAATAGTCTCTTCAAGGGGTTACAAAACTGATTCCAACCTGAAATTAAACTGACCCACGCAACTGACATCAACCAATAAAATTACAAACACTGTAACACTATCTGAATGTGAACATTACATGCAATGCTTATATCGCCATCTTATTTTATTGAATGCATGTAGCAATAAGTGCTGCACATTAAAATAAGCTGTTTCCTTGTGCAGTATCATAACTGTCTCACTGTCCCTGTGAATTGGTATTATAAACCAAACAGCACTTTCTATTCTTTACATACTAATCTCATCCACAACACTGATGTTTTCTAACTCTGCTAACAGATGGTAGAATATAAACTCGCCATCACTTACTGACAGAGAAATATAAGCATTTCTTTGTATTTTGGCATTAATTAATGTTGTTAGGTTATGAACTGGATCTGGCTTCATACCTCTCAACCTCTTAGCGCAAGAAAATTGGGCAAAGCCTGACAAAATGGGGGGGACAAAGGCCCCAAAATAAGGATAGATTTTAAATATTGTTCTTATAAACTTAAAATGTTGCTAGAGTAACATGATTTGTGTTAACATACATTTTTCTGAGGGATTTGAAGTCTGAAACTCAAATGTATGTCATTTAGTGACTTCAGTCCTTAGGTCATCCCAGTGATTTGTCAGAAAACCACTAATTTAATGAGGAATAGGCCAAAAATATAATGCAAAAATCTGGACATTCTGAAAAAATGTGGACAGTTGAGAGAGGTATTCTCTCATCACGGACTGTTGGTGATGGTTCTGTTTAATTCAGTTGATAATTCTGATCATAGATTCCTGCACCAGTTTCAAATGAAATAGTAATTGGTTTGTGTTAGTCAATGTATAGTAGCATAAAATAAATTTTTGTCTCATAGCCAAGAGTATTTGTTTATTTTAAGCAGTTCACATAATTGTCAGGTCAAAAGGAATCTCCGAGAAGAATATTGCTCATTTGGCTTGCCTCAGGTGAAATTTATATATAGCATTTCTGTGTTGTCTTGCATCTGAAATGGTGCTCCTTGGCTATTGAGCAATTTTTATTAATCACACAGCAAAGCACATTTGTTTCTCCTATTCCACTTCACCGTGACTCTCAAGCAGACGACAATTATTCTCCTTCTGTGTTGTGATACATATAAAACAATTTCTAGTGCTTCATCATTCTTACATGACCATTTTTGCATTTGTAAAGATTCTTATTCTTGATGTTTTCTTGTAGTAATGTTCCTTTAGATCGCAATTAATTTCCTCAATTTAGGAGAGAGTTAAAATGCTTATTTTTCTCTTGGAATATATTCAAATTTTCTTCCCTGTTCCACTGAACACAGTATATGTATCCTAAACGAAATAAAAACAAATGAGATGAATAAAGAGTCAGAATGCAGCAGTAGATGAAACCAGATATAGGTAGGCCACATTAGAGGTGGCAATAGCCACGGAGCATAAGTTGTGCCAAAAAAAAAAACAAACAAAAAAAAACGATCTCAATAATTTATAAACATGTCAGTAATCCAAAACTAAAGCACCTCCTCCCACATCGCATTTAAAAGTCTTAGAACTGTCATTGTAAAGCAGTATAGCAGTATTTATTATTATAGTAATAATAGTATTATTTATTTTTCCTTCCTTGTAGATATTAAACTGACCCATGATGTCTGTCTTTATATCATCTTTCGTCTCTATTTTCCTCTTAAAATTCACTACTGCCATAGTTCAATCAGTGGTGTGATATGCCCCATCACCTCTGTTTTTCCTCCAGAACAAACAAATCCAACTTTCTGTTTTTTCATTATACCAAGTTTCTCTGTACTTTACTATTTTATAAATCTTCTCTGTTTCCACTCAATCTGATTTTCCTTCCCTTCTAAGGTTTAAAAATTAAATACAGCTTTCAAGATAGTTCTTGGAGATGTTCAGGACAATAACTAGTACATTTCTTGCTACCATGTGTTTCTGATTTATTGCTTCATGGAATTCATTTCTTCCTTGTAACATCCTTTTTACACTGAACAACATGATTAATATTCAGACAGGTTATTAGTCTTGTTATTTTCTCTCCTTACTCCTACTCAAAATTATTCCACAGGATGTCAGCCATTCAAACAAGTGACATATTTCTATCTAATCAACTTGCTGGTATCTTCAAACCCTTCTAAAGATGGGTCCTACCATATGAAATAATAGTACCAGATTTTATACCACTCACATATAAAGATAATTTCATACTTTCAACAATAATGTGCATATAGATTTAAAAACATTATATGAATCTTTTCCTGTAAATATCACATTAAACCTCTGTCCTCCACTTCCCAACGGTCATCAACTTTTCTGTTTTTTATATATACATCTTTAGCCACTTCAACATCATTGTGCTTTTAAATCATCTTCATAAAATTTCTTTTATTTGTAATTGATATGCATCACTGCATCAGCTGCAATTGGAAATACACTTGAGCACAATCACTGCTTCAGCTGCAATTGTGGAAATACACTTGAGCGCAATCACTACATCAGCTGCAATTGTGGAAATGCACTTAAGCACAATCACTGCATCAGCTGCAATTGTAGAAATGCACTTAAGCACACTCACTTCTTTTAAACATCTGTCTCATTTCAGGCCCAGTCTTTAGTAATAAGTATCATATCTAAAATATTCTCTTCAAGGCTAAAATCTTAACTTTCTGCTGAATCGTGGTGAATGATTGTACATCAGGGATTTTCTTTTAACTTATTACTATGAATGTACACATCTGCAAATCTGCCAATGGAAGTTTTATGTCCCCCATAATTATAGTATTCTTTTCAATCACTGTTAATTATGTTTATAAGAGTTTCATAACCTTATTTAGTAAAATGACATGTCTGCTTCTACATCAGTAATCTACTTCATGTTCTAACTTTAAAGTCAGAGAGTTTATAATCATTTCCTTGTCATCATCATCTGCCTCATTTTACTTATCGCATCTGGAAGTGTTCCCACTGTAAATACCAATCCCATTGCCATATTCTCTTATCCAGTAGGATATATTTGAAATCCAATATTACCTCTTCTAAGTCCTTACCTATTGCTAGAATTTGTTATATCAGCTGGCATTATTCTGCTTTGTTCAATTATCTCATGCAGCATCAGGTCATTTGGCACTGTACAATGTCAAGCCACATTCCTGAGTTGCACTATATGCCTCCTTTAATTATGAAGGCCTTGTGTTCCTTACCTTTAATCTACTAACCATGGCTTCCTTTATAATTACCTTTTTAGTCTTCTCATGCACTTCAGTTTATTATCTAATACTTTTCACTTACTGTCAATAAACTCTAACATTTAAGCTTTATTTTTTTATATTATAATATAACCTTATAGCTTGGTTTTCACACTGTCATTTCCAGAGTCTCTCTCTCCATCTCACTCAGTCGTCTTTGCCATTGCCAAACATGTACATGTCTGTAAATTGCTTCACAATATTATGGCTGAACTAACAAACAAACAGGCAACCATATACCCCTGGATAACATCAGACAATTGAAAAGTGTTTCTGAGGCCATGAATCACATGCACAGATACAGTTCCCAATGCCTACCTACACCTTGTCTAGGCCTTCAACACTGCTGGGATTACTGACAGGCATCCCCAAGTTATCATTAATCCTTATGTAGTTTGCTGAATAGATAACTGGCTATCTGGCAGAACCAATACCATGAAAATCAAGGGTAATTTGCTCTAGCTAGGAAAACATGAATCATTTCTTAGTTGGCATATTCATCTCTGACACTGATATCAATGGATTATGGTTAACCGAGTTGATTGATGACTGCAAACTGTTGAGGCATCAAATCCCATCTGATACTCAAAATTCTCCACAAAGGGATGGACCATGATTGGTACATTATATGAGGGCTTAGCATCTATGTCAAGAAATGCAGCATAATATGTAACATTTTACTTAAATCTGACACCATCATCAGGAAGTCATGTAACTGTGTTGATAAATAATTGTACTTTGATACATACTTTCCTTTTGTAGTTAGAAAATCCACCTGCCTTGCACAACATATCCTTCATGGTATCTCCTCATGGTCCATAGAAGTAATAGTCCCACAGCTGAAGTTAATGCTAAACCAACTCAAGATACCCAATTGTTTCTTTGCAAAAAGATCTTGGGTCTTAGTACTGTTAGTTATCTCTTACTAACAGTACCCTTATCTCTCTAGTCAGTCTTTTACAGTTTCCTGTCAGTTCTTATTTGCTTAGCCTTCCATACTATGAGTTATCCCACACGCATTTTTTCTCTCCTTTACCAAAATAGAACTAGTGGTAAAACAAATACCTACTCCAGATACCTAAACTTAAACTGACACATTAACACCACAAGATAACATAACAGATACTAACCAGATATATATGCTCTATTTTTCAAATATCCTGCCCTTACCTATCAAGCAAAGTACTTCCCTGTCAGTCATTAAAGACAATTTTGATGATTAATTAGAAGATGGTGGACTTTCACTTGAGATATGTGGGAAAAATCTACTTAATGATTGACGGTGTGTCACCCACCAGTACTGGTAATATGTCAGAGCTTTTCAACAGTATTCTTAACTATAATATTAGTAAGAACTTTTGAACATGTAACAAACTATTGTCTGGTTTAACTGTCTCATCTAGTCTACCTAACTGAAAAAATCAAATCCTCCCAGTAATCCGGATGTAGTAGTTAAGATACACATTTGGCCTCCACTAACTCAGAAGTATCAAAGGTTTCATACTACCAAATTATGAAATCAAAGCAATTTTTAACTCTTTATTGTAAGGTTATTAGCATGTTCAACACCAAGAACAGATTTTCAAGAACCTTGTCACATAAACTGTCCAAATAATTACAAAAGTAACTTCTACAGCATGCAAAAACAGTCCAAATAAATAAAGACGTAGTAGTTGTTGTAACCAGAAGTTAAAAGGAACACTACTTCTAAATTAAATTTTTACAGTAAAGCTAACTGACATGGATAAATTTAGAAAAAAAACCCAAACCATTGTAAGTAAGATACTCATATATTTGTATACTGTTACCACTGTTTTCCTCTCAGTAATGGCATTTATGCATTAGAAAATTTTCTCAACAAAGCATACAAGCCGTTTGCTTTTTTAAATATAATTTTAAGTAATCACTTTCTTGACCACCAATAAAATCACTCAAATTAAAACTATTACATTTATGGGCAGTGCCCTCATCTGATACACCTATCAAAAACTATTGATGACAACTGTATTTAGCTTGGCCAAAGACTATCACAGCTATCTGAATGTGTGCCTTATAGTCATCCAGTTTAAGTCATTCACAGAAGATATGGACCCAAATGCCATTAGATCCATTTGACGCAGCCAACAATCCTGTGGGACACTAGAAAACATAAGCTACTGGTTACATAAAAGCATTTATGGGTGAATTTCCAAGTAAATATCTTAAACTGTATAGAGTGAGTGGCATGCTTGAATAAAGAATATATTCCCCTTAGCATAAGAAATTTGGACAAAGCCAAAAAATAGGGGACAAAGGGCCAAAATAGGGACAGATGTTAAATATTGCTCTTGTAAACTATAAAGTTACTAGAATAAAAGGTTTTTGTCTTGCCATCCATTTTCTTAAGAAAAAGAAGTTTTAAACTCATGTGTATGTCATTATGTACTGAATTCAGTCCTCACTGATTTATCTGGAAAAAAAACATAAATTTTAAGAGGAGAAGACCTAAAATAAGAGGCGAAAATCTGGACAGTTGAGAGGAATGAATGCATCATAGACCACTGAGTTGCTGTCAGACTATTCTCCAGAACCATATTGCAATCTGTCTCTAAATGCTACTTAACTAGCTCTTAGGTGCTATTCAGCAGTTCCTATAACCAGCTTACCAAAAGTCTGCGTTGTCAGTCCCTTATCGCTAGTATCAATGTCCTCCATTTAGAAGGCCCTGATTATTAAGGGGCTTAGCCTGAAAGAGCTTATATACAGTTATTAAAGATTAGCTGTCTAGCCAATGTCAGTATGCTATCAGAAAATGTAATTAATTCCATTTGTATTCCTTTAAAAAAATTGCACCAACCTTTGAGGAGGCAATAGTAAATAATTTCACATCCGCATACCTCCATCTCAGTCAAAATCTCCCAGACAGTTCAAGTGCACTTGCTTGAACTTGAAATCTTAACCTGCACGACAGTAAAGTTGTCACTTTTTTGTGACCCTTCTAGTGTCCTAGATTACACATTTTACTAACAAAAAAATAGAAAATGTTTCATTCTCTAACTTACACAGGTACATATCTTGTAACCACAAGCAAATTGAGGTCAAGTGCCTGAACAAAACTAATAACCACAGTAAAATGCAAAACCAGGCACTAACAGGAGGTTAAAATGAAAATGTCCACTGATGGCTCAAATAACAAACAATTTGAATACATTAACTTAACCTTCACAACAGCGTTTTCATCCAAAACGGACTTCATCAGATGTGAAAACCAAACATTCAATTCCCTCCCCTTTTATACTTCCCTAAATTGATAACTGAGTTAGTTTGCAGTAATCACACCATCACAAATTAACCCAGTCATGGTTAACCCCTTAATAAACCAGAGTAAAACCCTGAAAAAACAAAGTTGAGTAGTAATAAAAACAGAATAAAAATGTAGACGCAGAGTTTCTACAATGGTAAATATAAAAATGTGAAACATATATAAAATTGTAGAACATATGTAAGATGCATCCTATATATTTAATATATAAAATAAAAAACATAAAAAGCATACAATATGCTAAAATCAAAAGAAATAGAATTACAAGGAATAACTTCCTAATTGGGTCAGTCTTGACATTTTCTATATTAGATTCATAAAAATATATATTTAAAATGCTGAAACTAATCAAACATCTCCCCCCAATAATGAGAAAAAACATAAACTGCCAATTTATAATTTTGCAGCTCTCATTCTAAGAATGGGGGTGCTGGAAATATGTTCATTTAACCCCAGGGTCTTGTTAGCCTCCAACAATAGTTGCCAGTACAATTCCCTTACTACAATTTTGTTCCCCCATGGGCCTCCCCTGGGATCCATGTCCACCTTCTCCAATACAAAAAACCTCCACTTAGCTAGGGTACAGACTGTGGAATGTTTGTAAAGTGCATTATTGTGATCTTGATTTTTTATGGCATTTAGATGCTCATATATTCTTCTTTTTAGTTTTTGAGTGGTCTTACCAACATAGAATGCCCCACAGTTCCGGCAGGTGGCCAAATATATCACTCCTTCACTACAACAATTGGAGTAATTTTTGGTCTCCACAACTCGGTCCCTATCCGGAATGTACACCCTATCCTGATTCTGTATGTACAGACATTGGGCACATATGCCACACTTGTAGGTACCTAGTCTTTTCCTACGAGCTGGTTTCTTTCCCCTTTCCAAAAGCTCCTTCAGGTTTTTACCTTTTTTTGTATGTAAACCGTAATGGGTTCTGGAATAATCCCTCCAGATCGGAGTAACACTTAAAATTATTCCAGTGTTGTGTTATAATGTTCCTAATTTGTGGGGTGTCAACACTGTAGTACATAAAGTTACTTTCTGGACACCTAACTCCCCCTCTGCCCATATTCTGCATGGGCAATGAATTATCTTCCCTCTGACCTAGTATGGGGCCAAACCTACCAGTTCTTCCCTGCTTGACCTCTGCCATGATTTCATCCACCAGACTTATAGGGTATTTTCTGGCTATAAACATTTCCTTCAATTTGTTACTTTCCAGTTCATATTCCAAATCTTATGAGGTCATCCTAGAACTCCGAATGAATTAACCTTTTAAAATGCTTCTTTTCTGTTGGAATGGGTGTGAACTGGTAAAGTACAAATAGGAATTGGGAAAAGTATCTTTCCTGTATATTACTGATGCAAAGTCCTGCAGTTCTACTTTTTTTCAAAGTAACATCCAGGAAGTTCATTTCCTGATGGGTAATGTGGTGGGTGAATTTTTAAAATTCTATGGTTTGGTTGAGATATTGGATGAATTCATAAAATTTGGTCTCAGTACCCACCCAGAATATACAAATATCATCCAGGTAACATTTGTAATATGTCAAATACCTGGCATATTCAGAGGAAAAAACAAACTTCTCTTTCCAGATCATTAAAACGATGTTAGCATAGGTGGGGGCACAACAGGCCCTCATAGGCACCCCTTTGATCTGTTTAAAAAACTCTCCCTCAAAAAACAGAAAATTGTGGCCTAATATCAACTCCATCAATTCTGTATACACTAAAAAGATATTGTGGTCCAAGTTCCCATATTGATTAATGGCCTCCTGAAACCATTCCATACCTGTTTTATGAGAGATAACATTGAACAGACCTTGTATGTCCAATGTAACAAAAATCAGGGAGTCTCTGTACAATCCTTTGTGGGCACTCCTCAAAAAGTCCCAGGAATCCTTTAGAATCTCCCCCTGGTAGTCCAAATACCCTTCAGCTTTAAATCTAGGTATTTGGCTAAAGGGTAGGTCTTGGATCCATTCACTGCCACAATTGGCCTCAGGGGTGGATCTTCCTGATTTTTATGAACTTTGGGGATCCCAAAGATGGATGGAATTCTAGGCTTATCCAAATAGAGGTACCCAAAGATGTCCTGATTGATTAATTCATCCTGCAAAATGTCTTTTAGAATGAAATCAATCTTGCGATAAGCTAGGTTGATTTCATTCCTGGATTCCCTAACATATCTGGAGGAGTCATTCAACAAATCCAACATTTTACTAGTGTACAAGACACTGTCCATAAGAACTACCCCACCCCCTTTGTCTGGTTGCATAATTCTGACATATTGGTTGTCCCTTAGGGTCTGAATTAGCTGATGTTCTTCCTTACTAAGGCTGAAGTTAACCCTCTGTTTGGTGTCAATACATTCCCTAATACCTCTTTCTACTTATACCTCCAGATTCCTCAGCTGGAGGTGCATAGGAGGATTGAACCTCCTGGGATGAATTTTGACCATTTTGACCTTGAAATAGCATTTCCAAATTCTTTTTCCTCAAAAACATTTTTAAATCAATAAGAAAATCTGCTGTATGACTTTTACTGGTGGGAATGAATTTGAAACCTTTAGAAAATAGGTCAAAAAGTCCAAATGAGACCTCCAACCCACTGTAGTTGTAAATACTGAAATCCCTCCAGGTATGTCATGCACCTTCCACCACAATGTTCCCCCCTGAAGTTTGTCCTCCTTGGTCAGGAGCCTCCCCTAGTATCTCGTCCTGTTTGGGGGTGCCGTCTGGTAATATCGAACTGGTGTTTTCTGTCTTAATCTCTCTGACCACCTGGGTTCCGGAAAATCTAAAGGGTCAAACATCCCCTCTGTGGTTACTGGGTATTCCTTTCCTCTGAACTGGTTATTGTCAACCCCCCAATATGGTTCAGTGGTGGTAGTTGATACATCATGGGCCCTCCCCCAAGTTTGAGCCTGGGAAGGTGCCTGTCGTGGGTAAAAATCCTGTTTTGGTTTTGGACAGGCCCGTTTTTGTTGGTATTCTGCCAGACCCCTGTCTATTTTACCACATTTTGTTTTAAAAATCAATTCACATTTTTCCTCATTTCTTGTATGAATATCAAATACAGGTATTGCCTTTTAATACTGTCCTTAGACCACATAGCTTACATGTTAATGTTCGCATAGGTTTCAGTCAATATTATCTGTGTTACTTGTCTAGTCTGTTTCCCAAAAACTAAATAAAATAACCACAATCTCAAAATTGCAGAACAGAAAGAGCAACTATACAAGGAATGCCCGCACTCCAGTGGCATTTCCCCATTCAACATGTCACCACATCCTCCAGGCATTCTCCCTTTCTCTAATATTTACCAAAACTCTAATATATGATTCATGATGCCTACCTGTCCCCTTCTAAATTTCTAGCCATATCCTGTAGCTGGAAAATGAAGAACATTATCTACATTCCTCAGTGTTATATGTGTTAAAACTTATGTTGTTCTGTTGCCCTTTAATACAAGCAAATGGAAAATACATAAACAGTTTAAACTTCCTTTTTTCTTTCTTCTTCCGTCAATTTTTATTTAACCAAATTTCAACATTTTAGCAAAATTGTTTTACCACCACCCCCTGGAATGAATGAAGGCTACCATACGTTGGCTCCTATATACTTAAATGCCATCTCTCAGTGCTGAGAATCAGCTGAACAAAAGAAATGTCACTAATGGATCTCAATATGAATTTCCCTGTTATAACACTCATGAATTCCTCCTTATTTGTCTTTATACTACTACTTATGAATTCCCTTCTTTAACATTACCCTTTCAGCACTCTATTTATTCATTCATTCATTCATTTATATACTTATTGCTTGCTTTTGTTGACTGGGGACATTTTACTGGGTTGAAAACACCTTTTCTGTGGAGGTCCAGGGAGAAATGCTCCTCAAGTATGACAAATCATTTGAGTATACAATAATGAGAAAAAACAATGACTGAACATGCAATGGTGAGAAAAAAAAACATTTCCAAGATGCATATGAATAGTCAGTGCACAAATATATTATAATCTCAATACAGGCAACACAAGTATATAAAAAAATCATTCAAAGGTATATCAGAAAGAGTATTTAAATAAACAAAATTTAGACTGTGGGTATTTTATAATGGTATAGCAGTTGTAAAATTAACTTTTATAACCATGTAAAGTTGAGGAGAGCATGGTGCAGTGCATGAGGACAGGTAGATGTATAGTAAAGGATGAAACAGAAGATACCTTGTTCAAGTTGTCATTTTAGAGCAGCGTGGAAACAGTGGATAAGGGTAGATTAAGGGGATTAACCCAGTGTGGAGAATGAGCAAAGCTATAATATGATGGTGAGAAGGAAGGTTGACATTGTGCATATAAGAGACCAGATGGAAGTGGAGTAAGGCCAGGTGTATTGGAGGTGGGTTCAAATTGTTCTACCATGGTGTGCATGGGAGGAGAAATGGGGTAGGGGTGATCCTGAAGGAACAGTAAATGTCAAGAGTGTTTTGAAAGTGAAGAGAGTTTGGACAGACTGATGTTTATGAAGCTGGAAATTGATGGTGTGATGATGAATGTTGTTAGTGCATATACTAAGTTGGGTGTGTGATGGATGAGAAAGAAAAATTTTGGAGTGAGTTGGATGAAGTGGTGGAGAGTGTACCTAAGTGTGAGAGAGTGGTGACAGGAGCAGATTTCAATGGGCATGTTGGTGAAGAAAACAGAGGGGATGAGGAGGTTATGGGTAGGTATGGTGTTAACGGAGAGGAATGCAGAAGGTCAGATGGTAGTGGGTTTTGTAAAAGGATGGACATGGTTGTTGTGAATACGTATTTTAAGAAGAGGGAGGAGCATAGGGTGATGTACAAGAGTGGAAGAAGATGAACATGAATGGATTATATCCTATACAGAAGGGCAAGTCTGAAAGAGAGTGAGGACAGTGAATTGAGCCAGGGGAAAGCATAGCTAAGCAGCATAAAATGGTGGTCTGTAGGATGATGTTGGCAATCAAGATGAAGAGTTACAAAGTGAGGGCAGTGCCAAGGATCAAATGGTGGAAGCTGAAAAAGGATGATTGTGAGGCGGAGTTCATGGAAGAGTTAAGACAGGCACTGGGTGACAGTGAAGGGTTACCAGACAGCTGGGCAGCTACAAAAGAGTTTTAACCAGATTGTTTAATGAATCTTAGAATGTGAGAGAATGCCTGAGGAGTGGAGAAGTGTTTTTAAGAATAAGGGTGATGTGCAAAGCTGTAGTAACTATAGAGGGATAAAACTGATCAGCCACAGCATAAAGTTATAGGAAAGAGTAGTGGAAGCCAGGTTAAGAAGGGAGGTGATGATTAGTGAGGGGTGTTGACGGTTGATGGAGAAGTATAGAGAAGGTCAGAAGGAGTTGAATTGTATCTTTGAGAACATAGAGAAAGCATATGACAGGGTGCCTAGAGATGAATTGTGGTATTACATGAGGAAGTCAGGAGTGGCAGAGAAGTATGTAAGAGTAGTACAGGATATATACGAGGGTAGTGTGACAGTGGTGAGGTATGCAGTAGGAATGATGGATGCATTTAAGGTGTTGGTGGGATTGCAACAAGCATCAGCTATAAGCCCTTTCTTACTTGCAATGGTGAGGGACAGATTGACAGATGAGATTAGACAGGAGTCCTCGTGGACTATGATATTTGCAGATGATATTGTGATATGTAGTGAGAGTAGGGAACAGGTCGAGGAGAACCTGTAGAGATGGAGATTTGCTTTAAAGAAGAGAGGAATGAAGATCAGCAGGAATAAGACAAAATACATGGGTGTGAATGAGAGGCAGGACAGAGGAATGGTGAGGATGCAGGGAGTAGAGCTGGCAAAGGCTGATGAGTTTAAATACTTGGGATCAACAGTTCAGAGTAATGGTGAGTGTGGAGGAGGAGAGGTGAAGAAGAGAGTGCAGGCAGGGTGGAATGGGTGGAGAAGAGTGTCAGGAGTGATTTGTGACAGACAGGTATTAGCAGGAGTGAAAGGGAAGGTCTACAAGATGGAAGTGAGACCAGCTATATAATATGCAAAAACAAAGACAATATGTTCACCAAAGATAATGGCTCCAGATATAACAAATCCACGAGCTGTTAAAATCCAAAATCAAACTTCCTTTAATGAACTGATACCAAAATAAAAACAAGAAACAAAATAAAAAGTCCCTTAAAATCCACACGATAAGCGCTTTCGACAATTGTCTTCTTTAGATCGTAATGCAGAAGATGGGACCAGCACTGATCTTTAAAATGAAGGCTTTTAATTTTCTGACCAATCCAAACACAGGTTGAAAAGCTATCAGCCAATCCATATGGGTATTTCACCTCCTTATTTGCATACAAGAGCACAATCACTTCTGTTTCCCGCCTTTTTGAAGACACAGCCTAATATGCAAATTAAGCTGTGTAATCAACCAATCAGATGCATATGCGCTAGTGATTGGTAGAAGATCGTACTTTTTATTTAATCACAATCCTTGTTTAGTAGCTTGCCTTTGCATGACATAACCTGATAGTAAGCCAGCGATCTTTAAAATAAGCTGTATATAAAAAACAGCTTAGAAACAGTCATTATATAACTAATTAACAAAATACGTGAAACCAAGCATTCCAGTGTGCATAACACAACCCTCTGCTGTCAATTCATGAACTGTGCTTTGTTTATAAAGCTCAAAAAATTATTTCATCAAATCTTAGAATTAGCTGTGTGGACGAACAGCCGACGACTCATCCATTAAACCTCTCTGTCAAATCATTTTACAACATTCAGACAGCTTTCGCTATCATAGGAACTTATAAACCTATGTTCACTAGCACATACTAATATTTTATGCTTGCTTGTGGTGGTCTTGAGTATGTTTCTATAAGAATTGGGAGGCATCAATAGTGGTTAACAACATTGGCTATGTAGACTTGAGTAAATGCATTCATATTTACTTTAAGCAGTTTCCTTGCACCCAGTAACTTTGAAAACCTTTGAAAAACTTTGAAAGCTGAACAATGCCCCTCTGGTATGGTAGCCAAAAGTCATTTGTTATCATAATTAAAAATTTCTTTAAATTTCAAAGTGTCCTTGCTTTCTGTTATTATTCGTCAATAATAGTTTATCTGATGCATACTTTTCTTACAGCAAGGTGCGCAAGCTTGAACGCACAACTAAGGGACTTCAATAAAAATCCCTTCAACATGAGTTTGAATAATTTAGGTACCGACTCCCTTAACATCAGTTGTTATATAAACCTAATAAATGTGCTTTAACACACAATTAGAGAACATCAAGAAATGGTCATTTGTTTATGGATTTGATAAATAAGGGGGGTTCCTCCTTTAATGTCAATTGCTTCATGTGCATAGATGTAACTTGGGTCTCTTAATTTTCAGAACTGGTTTCAGAGGGACCACGCTATTTAGACCTGGGAGTTGATCAGCCCTCAAGTTAATTATCCATTTAATCTCCTTTAATTCGGTTAAATTATCAATGTCACCTCTCCTTGGTCCAACAAAAACATTTTCAATAACTTTGTACATAAAT
This sequence comes from Protopterus annectens, assembly GCF_019279795.1. Classification (NCBI taxonomy): domain Eukaryota; kingdom Metazoa; phylum Chordata; order Ceratodontiformes; family Protopteridae; genus Protopterus; species Protopterus annectens. The sequence continues at coordinate 516,408,295 of NC_056743.1, read as the reverse complement.
GTGTGACCACTGTTTGAATCAACATGACAGGCTAATGCATTGTGCAAATCCTTGTTGATGATATCCCTCTGATGTCTTTGTATTCTTTTTTTGAACAACTGGTTGGTTTTTCCTATATAAAATGACGTACAGTTCTTACAAGTTGCCAAGTAAACAACATTAGGCATTTTACAAGTCACCTTGACATTAAAAATGTATTCCTTACCAGTAAGGGGATGCACAAACCGATTGCTATTCTCTATCAGTGAGCAAATATTACTATTGCCACACATATAGGTGCCTTTCCGTCCCATTATTGGGTTCTGGTTCTGTGAATTGGTGCATAAAAGCCTTTTTATATTCTTTCTGTTCTTATAATAGAACTGCGGTCTTTCTCCAATGATGTCTTTTAGCTGCGGGTCCTGGGTCAAAACAGTCCAAAATTGATTGATCACTCTTATAATCTGAGTATTATCAGAACTATAAGCCAAAGCAAATCTAATGTTCGTGTTTGGCTGTTTGACTGTACTTTGTTGTACACTAACCTGAGGATGCAAATCCTGCTCTTTATACCCTCTAGCTCTGATGTTATCCTGCAGAATTTTACTTCTTGGCTTCTTGCTGATTCTCGGTTACATTGTTTGTAAATCCTGTTTCATTAGTCATGATATTTCTAGCTATATGTCTCGGATGCATGCTGCTTTTTTGCAAATAATGATTCCTCCAAGTGCTCTTTCTATAAAGGTTAAAGTCCAAGGTGCCTGAATCATTGAAGCTAACACTAACATCCAGAAAATTAATGATATGCCTCGAACATTCCGATGTGAAAGACAAATAGGAAGTAGTCATATCAAGATATTTATGAAATCTTCTAAATTGTTCTTCATTCCCTTTCCATAGGATAAACAAATCATCAACAAAGTGACCATAATATAGGATGTTTTTCTGCTAAGGATTGTTAATATTTAGTACGAATTGTTGTTCCCATTCAACAAGAACTAAATTGGAGTAACTATTAGCACAGGGGGTGCCCATGACAACCCCCCATTTCTGTAAATAGATTTTTTTCTCCATATATAAAATAGTTATTCTCCAAGATCAGTTCTAATAAGTCACAGATGAGCCTGGTCTCAGCTGTGGCTTTCTTGGTTGACATCAACTGTCTAACAGAATCTATCCCAACATCATTTGGAATTGTGGTAAAAAGATTGTTGACATCCAAAGTTGTTAACACTAGATCACCTTCATTCATTATGTCCTCCATGGACCTGGTTAATTTATCCAAAAAGTCGTCCGTGTCTCTCAACACTTTAGTGTATAGATTTAGCACTTCTCTTAATTCTTTCTCCACATACAGCAATAAGTTCTCTGTGGCCCATCCTTGGCCTGACACAATAGGGCATAATGGAGGATCCTTGATGTTTTTATGTATCTTCAGTAACCCATTGATGCATGGAATTGTGGGTTTAGAAACTTTCAAAAAATCATATAGGTCCATGTCAATTTGTCTTTGTAATACCATATCATTTAGGCAGGAATTAATGTTTTTCATGGCTCTAGTTATTTCTAAGGACGAAATTTCAATGTATGTTTTAGGGTCTTGTAACATTCCCTTCATCTTGTTCACATACCATAGTGTGTCCATCATCACAATGGCACCTCCTTTGTCAGCTGGCCTCAAGATAATATCATGGTTTTGTTGCAAGTTAGAGATAGCCTTCTTTTCATTAAAAGTAATATTTTTATAATGCTTAACACTAGGGTCCATTCTTAGCTTGGCAACCTCATTAGTGCAAAGTCTAGTAAATAGTTCCACAGCAGGATGGCTAACTGGAACAAAGGTACTAGGCTTCTTTGGTTTGACATGTCACCCCATCCTCCAGGCATTCTCCCTTTCTCCAATATTTACCAAAACTCTAATATATGATTCATGATGACTTTGGCACCAGTCATTAGTCTGTATAAGATGTTCATGCAGGATGTTGACATCGCTAGGGGTTTCAGAGACTGATGTGGCAGTTCTAACCAATTTATGCCTTTCATTGCTATGCAGTGATGCGTTCTGAAAGGGGTATGTGTTGCAAGGTTAGCAACTTTGTTATAGCATTGTTCAAATTTTGATTTTTATGAAGCTTGGAGGTTCATAAAGAAGAGCGGGGAGAAGATAAGTGGCAAATGTAGTTTTAGTTGTGTTGGTGAGAATGTTTTTTTGGCTCTGTAAAGCACTGCTAGTTTTTGATGAGTTTTTCTCATCTAATTTTGCATATGCAGGTCAAATGAAAGATTATCATCCACTACTGCCCCTAATAGTTTGCTCTGAGAAGTGACTTCAATTGTTGTATTATCAAAAGAGAGGAGTTTAATTTTTTTTTTATGAGAGAGGGATTTTGGTAGCAGTTTGGTCCTTTCTGAGTTCAACATGAGTTGTGAATTCCGAAACCCTGTTTTAGTGTCTGTTAAAGCTTCCTGAGTAATTTTTTGGAGGTGTACCATGTTGTCAGATGGGCAGATGAGATTGGAATTATCTGCGTATTGTATTAGGTTGGCTGGTTGCATGGAGGTATAGAGGGTGTTGGTGAAAATGTTAAACAGGAGGGGACCAGGAATAGACTCTGGCATGCATGCTGATGGACTTTATGTGTAGGTAGCATCCATCTATAAATTTCCTTAACTGGCTGTCCTGTTGTGTGTCTCACTGCAATCTAAGTTATAGGTGCATTACTTGAAGATCAGACTTCCTTTCCAGAGAAACCACCCCTAGATACGCCCAGCTGGTTTGAGATATATAATTCCTGCAACATATCCTGGATTTGTGCTGGGGCCATAGATAAACCATTATTTCACATTTTCCTCTACATTTAACTGCCTCTTCAAACATTTATTATAGGCATTTCAGTCAAAGTCTCCAGCTCTAATCATCCCCCCTCATGCATAAATAATGGCTTTAGGTTTAACTCCATTGTTATCTTCTATTTTTCTGTTGATTTATTTGACTGCATCCTTTGTCATCAAAATGAAAATATTCACTCTTTCTGAAGTACGTAGTGGTTATGCTATAAATGTATAGCTTCAGCAGGCAAAAGACTCATCCTTTTTCCTTGTAAAAGAGTTATCAGGTATCAGCTCGTCCACATTTTCAGATACCATAACACCCACTGGTGATATGGCAGAGAGAGAGAAACATCAACCATAAGCAAGTCATATCTGGGGTTAATTTAACTATATAAAAAGACACAGTTACACTGGAGTACAAATGGTTCTTGTAGTGTCACCATTAGACAGTATAACTTCCCTGTTTAAAAATCAGATTACTTCTTTTGTTTAAGAAAATAACAAACGTAGTGTGAGGATGTCAGACTTAAAATTTTGCATATGTAGAGAAGAAAATATCTGAGATGTTTGCACTTGAAGATTTTTGGAATAGAAAGCAGAGATGCAACATTTTAAATATTAATTTAGGTTTATCATTTAAAACTATACCTTTACTCAACTACATAACTCTCATGCACGGCACAATTTGTTATTCCATACTTCTATCAGTAGAGTGCAAAGAAATACTGAATACTCAGCAATAACTACAAATATAAACTACAGTAATATGAAATGGTAATCCAATTTATGCAATATCTAAAGCTTTCATATTTTGATGTAAATTAATTTGTCAAATATATTTCTAGGGCCTCCTGAAAAGTAACTCTTGAAACACAGATGCCAGAAACCCTCAAATCCAATGAAGATAAGAATATGTGTCAGGTGAATCAAGAAAAGTTGCGAGGAACTGCTACCAGCATCATAACAGCTGAGGGAACTGGATATACTCCATATAGTATGGTACCTGCAGCTCTTTAATGTAGCTGTGTGGGATGTGATGTATGATTATCAGGATCTTACAATAATTTGTCCCCGACTATGTGCATGTAATGTCTCCATTTTAATTATTTTTTTTGTATCATGCTTTAACTTAAACTTGCAATACTTGTAACTAACTGACATTTTGTTCTACACTTACATTTTGTAATTGTTAAATACTTGTCAATGTACCTTTTAAAAACCCGTCTATGTACCTGTTTATTGTGGAGCTTTTCTCCCCAGGCCTCCACTGAAAATGGACTTGTACTGAGACAGTGGACTATCCTGGTAAACAAATGTCAATAAATAAATAAATAAATAAATTGTGGCTAGTGCAGATTCTGTATAAAGATTTGTATGGACACTAACAGTACAACTTACTCACCATTCTAACTGTGGAGTCCTAGGCCCACTATAGCCATCCATGATCTGCACTGGTCAGCACCACATAAAGTGAGTTGCAGAAGTCCAGTACTGATTAACACATGTAGAGCAAAAATAAGATCCTTATGGAGATGAGATGTTATATTCTGGACATATTTCTAAAGTGGAAGAAGGATGTATTTACCACTGCTACCAGTGGTGTGATAGCAATATAGTCTAGGTACTGCCTAGACTTTTCACCTGGGAAACAAAAATCCATCTTGTATCCCACAATAATAAATCTGAAATAACAGACAAGTAATTTAGACATAAATGACTTAAGTCAACTTATTCACATCCAGCAAAACATGTAATCTAAGCAGAGACAAGTTAATTTTATATCATATCTATCTGCCTAACAGGAGGAGAGGTACCCATGAAAATCATGAACACTGTAATGATATGGGAGTTTTATCTTTCATATTAAATCTGTCAAAAAAGTAAATATACTGCAAAAGAAAGTAAGAATTAGTCTTGAACCTCTGGCAACCTGCGCATCGCCTAATAAAATCAAGAAAGCCATTAGAAACGCTGATGGATGATAAATTTTCATGCCAATCCTCTGTCCTTGGACACCTGTCTCACTTTTCTTTTCAGAGCTCATGTTTATCCATCCATGTTCAACCTGAAAACCACACCTTTTCCATTTATCATGCTGCTAACCTAACGTGGTGTATTGCTAAGTGTAACTGCCTGCAATACTGAATGCACTCAAGTCAAAAACAGCTTTAAAGAAATGCACACTTGCAGTATTAGCCTTAGGATGCCAAGACTAATTCTATAGTTTTAAAGCATAATAACTTATAAAACTTTACATTTTTTTGCCAAGTATGTCAACTGAAGGATTGTTCTAGATTCCAAAAGACCAACTCTCAGTGTAAGTGACTTAGTACTGTGACAAGATTACAAAACACATGCTCTCAGTGTAACTTTGCTTACACTGACAGCAAGTGATTTGGAATCAGGGCCATTGTTGCAGAGAATTCCTGATTTTCTGAATTATAATCAGTGCCCTGGCTCACCTAGAATGGCTCGCGAAGAAGTCACTGTCTCTGTCCATTCAGCTTCACAGAGATTCAGTGTCCATCACTACTTGTAGCTTTTCGTCTTTTCTTTTTTATCTTCAGGTATTCCTTCTCCTACTTATCTAGCTTGTACATTTTATAACACCATTTCTGCATTTTTTCTACCCAATACTGTCCAAGGCTATATCCATAACAACCAGTCTTCTTCCGTTTACACTCATCTGGCAGTCCTTGATTACAAAAATGTTGGCAATGTCACATTTCATAAGTTTTTGTATCTTTTCTCAAAAATTAAAGTCCAGAATATGCCATATCTCAAGAAGATCTAACGACAGCTTTCAGATCTGTGAATATCACAGTATCCACGTAATTGTATGCTATTAAATTCTGACACTTTCAAACCTTGTTTAGATTAGCTATGTGTGTATGTATATGTGTTTGAAACTTTCTAACCTTGTTCTCTGGCGTATGCGTATATACATTTCTGTATGTATGCATGCATTTATTTATTTATTAATGTTTTGGGACTGGGAAAATATGTTAAGGGAAAAGGTGCCTATTATCAGAAAGAAAAGGTCACTGTATCTGACCTCTTTTTCTTGAATGACATGTTAATTTGAATTTTGGTAGTATAAGCCTGCAAGTGCTTTATTAGTTTACTGGCCAGTTTTTGCTTTTTGCCAATGCAGTCTCACTGCAGGCTCCGATATTCATAAAAAATCCTTTAAATTTAAGTAAAATGAAATTAAAATCATTGTGAACAGCATCAAACTGCAGTCAATGTTTTGTTATTAAAACAGTGCATGCATTTGCTATTTGGTAAGTGAAGCACCATTGCAGATTTTCTATTCAGTACAATTTAGCCATCAGAACTATAAAAAATCAAAAAGATTGAATAAATAAAATACATGTGCTCTAATTTTCTTGTTGATTAATAACTACAGAGAACCATTAATATTCTCTGCCAGTTTTATGGTTAATGAAATAATTATTAGGCCAGGCCGTAAAACTTTTGTTTCCTATGACCTTTGTTCATTTATTCACTGCAGACACTTCTAATAAGTATAACAATTGCAGTTGCTTGTACACCGTTTAATTCTTAGACTCTGGTTACAACTGAAAGAACAACATTTAGAATATTATTTCTTTTCTAAAGGTTAAGATACAAGAAGGACTTTGTGGATTCCTTTAAATGTCAAACTAAAGATTAAATATGGCAAACATTTTAAAAACTCTTGACAGAAAGAAGCAGAATAAATACTTGACCTTTTTTTTCGTTTAAGGTATTTGTATGGTTAGAAGTAAATGGACTTACAGTTCATGCTTGAAATTTTCAGGGTGAATCTCAGCTATACGGCCCGACACATTAAAAAATATAATCATTTCTAACACTATATCAGTCACTTCTTAAGAAAAATGCATGTAAGGTAACAAATAAGGCATGTTGACTCAGATAAGCTATCTCAACCCCTTTATCTCATGACTCCTGCATACATTTTACAAAAAATGAAAGTCTGGAATAAATCTAAAAATAACCAATTCCATTTATTGAGATAAAAGAGAAACTAGATGTGTAGTACAGTTCCTTTTCTAAGTACATTTGGCTAGAATTGGTGTGGGTGCAGAGAAGGAAGTTTTGATGACTAGGTATGAAATACAATGTAAAATGTGTTACACATAAACCAGTCTTGGATTTCAGACTTAAGACACAGAAGGGGTGACAAACATGGTCAGCAAAAAGGAGGGCAGATACATGTTGTGTTGCTTGAGGGTACCAGTGACTTATCAGAAGAAATGGATAGGACAGTAGAAAGAAGGGTCAAAGGGTAGAAGAGACGAGAGACATCATGATGAGGAGGTGGAAGCAGCATTCTCAGCTGTCATGTGTGTGCCAGCAACCAGCACACTGTGGAAAGAGAGGATTAGGCATTATAATGGCTGGTTGTAACAATCCATAAGGATGAAGGGGCTTGGGACTAATAGGAGGCTGGCTGACATATGGCAAATAAATCAGCTCTGCACCAGGAAGAGACTTCATCTTTGCACAAGAGGGGCAGTGGTACTCAGGACTTGGACATAAAGGTACAACTCACTGATTAAAACTTTAATTAAAGGACATAAAGGTACAACTCACGGATTATAACTTTAATTAAAGAACATAAAGGTACAGCTCACTGATTATAACTTTAATTAAAGAACATAAAGGTACAACTCAATGATTATAACTTTAATTAAAGGACATAAAGGTACAACTCATGGATTATAACTTTAATTAAAGGACATAAAGGTACAACTCACTGATTATAACTTTAATTAAAGGACATAAAGGTACAACTCACTGATTATAATGTTAATTAAAGGACATAAAGGTACAACTCACTGATTATAACTTTAATTAAAGGACATAAAGGTACAACTCACTGATTATAACTTTAATTAAAGAACATAAAGGTACAACTCACTGATTATAACTTTAAAGGACATAAAGGTACAACTCACTGATTATAACTTTAATTAAAGGACATAAAGGTACAACTCACTGATTATAACTTTAATTAAAGGACATAAAGGTACAACTCACTGATTATAACTTTAATTAAAGGACATAAAGGTACAACTCACTGATTATAACTTTAATTAAAGGACATAAAGGTACAACTCACTGATTATAACTTTAATTAAAGGACATAAAGGTACAACTCACTGATTATAACATTAATTAAAGGACATAAAGGTACAACTCACTGATTATAACTTTAATTAAAGGACATAAAGGTACAACTCACTGATTATAACTTTAAAGGACATAAAGGTACAACTCACTGATTATAACTTTAATTAAAGGACATAAAGGTACAACTCACTGATTATAACGTTAATTAAAGGACATAAAGGTACAACTCACGGATTATAACTTTAATTAAAGAACATAAAGGTACAACTCACTGATTATAACTTTAATTAAAGAACATAAAGGTACAACTCACTGATTATAACTTTAATTAAAGGACATAAAGGTACAACTCACTGATTATAACTTTAATTAAAGGACATAAAGGTACAACTCACTGATTATAACTTTAATTAAAGGACATAAAGGTACAACTCACTGATTATAACGTTAATTAAAGGACATAAAGGTACAACTCACTGATTATAACTTTAATTAAAGGACATAAAGGTACAACTCACTGATTATAACTTTAATTAAAGGACATAAAGGTACAACTCACTGATTATAACTTTAATTAAAGGACATAAAGGTACAACTCACTGATTATAACATTAATTAAAGGACATAAAGGTACAACTCACGGATTATAACTTTAATTAAAGAACATAAAGGTACAACTCACTGATTATAACTTTAACTGATTATAAATTTAATTTAAAACTTCAGCTTGGCAAGCTAAGAACTTGGTTATATTCAACTGGACGTATAAGAGAATTTAAGTACCTTTTTATGCACTTTTACTTTTAAAAAATACAGTATTTAAATTGATTTAAACTGTGTATGAAGGAGTGTTGAAGGAATTTTTAACTGGTTATTCTGCTCTTCAGTAACTTGAACTAAAAGCTAGTGTTGGCTGAATTTTGTTATTTGCTAGTAATTACAGGTGTGGGGGTAGCCACATTCAGTGATTTCCTGTCCTTGCATATTTAAACTGGTGCATGTGAAATAATTCCTGCTTTAAAACTTCAGCTTGGCAAGCTAAGAACTTGGTTATATTCAACTGGACGTATAAGAGAATTTAAGTACCTTTTATGCACTTTTACTTTTAAAAAATACAGTATTTAAATTGATTTAAACTGTGTATGAAGGAGTGTTGAAGGAATTTTAACTGGTTATTCTGCTCTTCAGTAACTTGAACTAAAAGCTAGTGTTGGCTGAATTTTGTTATTTGCTAGTAATTACAGGTGTGGGGGTAGCCACATTCAGTGATTTCCTGTCCTTGCATATTTAAACTGGTGCATGTGAAATAATTCCTGCTTTAAAACTTCAGCTTGGCAAGCTAAGAACTTGGTTATATTCAACTGGACGTATAAGAGAATTTAAGTACCTTTTATGCACTTTTACTTTTAAAAATACAGTATTTAAATTGATTTAAACTGTGTATGAAGGAGTGTTGAAGGAATTTTTAACTGGTTATTCTGCTCTTCAGTAACTTGAACTAAAAGCTAGTGTTGGCTGAATTTTGTTATTTGCTAGTAATTACAGGTGTGGGGTAGCCACATTCAGTGATTTCCTGTCCTTGCATATTTAAACTGGTGCATGTGAAATAATTCCTGCTTTAAAACTTCAGCTTGGCAAGCTAAGAACTTGGTTATATTCAACTGGACGTATAAGAGAATTTAAGTACCTTTTATGCACTTTTACTTTTAAAAATACAGTATTTAAATTGATTTAAACTGTGTATGAAGGAGTGTTGAAGGAATTTTTAACTGGTTATTCTGCTCTTCAGTAACTTGAACTAAAAGCTAGTGTTGGCTGAATTTTGTTATTTGCTAGTAATTACAGGTGTGGGGTAGCCACATTCAGTGATTTCCTGTCCTTGCATATTTAAACTGGTGCATGTGAAATAATTCCTGCTTTAAAACTTCAGCTTGGCAAGCTAAGAACTTGGTTATATTCAACTGGACGTATAAGAGAATTTAAGTACCTTTTTATGCACTTTTACTTTTAAAAATACAGTATTTAAATTGATTTAAACTGTGTATGAAGGAGTGTTGAAGGAATTTTTAACTGGTTATTCTGCTCTTCAGTAACTTGAACTAAAAGCTAGTGTTGGCTGAATTTTGTTATTTGCTAGTAATTACAGGTGTGGGGGTAGCCACATTCAGTGATTTCCTGTCCTTGCATATTTAAACTGGTGCATGTGAAATAATTCCTGCTTTAAAACTTCAGCTTGGCAAGCTAAGAACTTGGTTATATTCAACTGGACGATAAGAGAATTTAAGTACCTTTTTATGCACTTTTACTTTTAAAAATACAGTATTTAAATTGATTTAAACTGTGTATGAAGGAGTGTTGAAGGAATTTTTAACTGGTTATTCTGCTCTTCAGTAACTTGAACTAAAAGCTAGTGTTGGCTGAATTTTGTTATTTGCTAGTAATTACAGGTGTGGGGTAGCCACATTCAGTGATTTCCTGTCCTTGCATATTTAAACTGGTGCATGTGAAATAATTCCTGCTTTAAAACTTCAGCTTGGCAAGCTAAGAACTTGGTTATATTCAACTGGACGTATAAGAGAATTTAAGTACCTTTTTATGCACTTTTACTTTTAAAAATACAGTATTTAAATTGATTTAAACTGTGTATGAAGGAGTGTTGAAGGAATTTTTAACTGGTTATTCTGCTCTTCAGTAACTTGAACTAAAAGCTAGTGTTGGCTGAATTTTGTTATTTGCTAGTAATTACAGGTGTGGGGGTAGCCACATTCAGTGATTTCCTGTCCTTGCATATTTAAACTGGTGCATGTGAAATAATTCCTGCTTTAAAACTTCAGCTTGGCAAGCTAAGAACTTGGTTATATTCAACTGGACGTATAAGAGAATTTAAGTACCTTTTATGCACTTTTACTTTTAAAAATACAGTATTTAAATTGATTTAAACTGTGTATGAAGGAGTGTTGAAGGAATTTTTAACTGGTTATTCTGCTCTTCAGTAACTTGAACTAAAAGCTAGTGTTGGCTGAATTTTGTTATTTGCTAGTAATTACAGGTGTGGGGTAGCCACATTCAGTGATTTCCTGTCCTTGCATATTTAAACTGGTGCATGTGAAATAATTCCTGCTTTAAAACTTCAGCTTGGCAAGCTAAGAACTTGGTTATATTCAACTGGACGATAAGAGAATTTAAGTACCTTTTATGCACTTTTACTTTTAAAAAATACAGTATTTAAATTGATTTAAACTGTGTATGAAGGAGTGTTGAAGGAATTTTTAACTGGTTATTCTGCTCTTCAGTAACTTGAACTAAAAGCTAGTGTTGGCTGAATTTTGTTATTTGCTAGTAATTACAGGTGTGGGGGTAGCCACATTCAGTGATTTCCTGTCCTTGCATATTTAAACTGGTGCATGTGAAATAATTCCTGCTTTAAAACTTCAGCTTGGCAAGCTAAGAACTTGGTTATATTCAACTGGACGTATAAGAGAATTTAAGTACCTTTTTATGCACTTTTACTTTTAAAAATACAGTATTTAAATTGATTTAAACTGTGTATGAAGGAGTGTTGAAGGAATTTTTAACTGGTTATTCTGCTCTTCAGTAACTTGAACTAAAAGCTAGTGTTGGCTGAATTTTGTTATTTGCTAGTAATTACAGGTGTGGGGGTAGCCACATTCAGTGATTTCCTGTCCTTGCATATTTAAACTGGTGCATGTGAAATAATTCCTGCTTTAAAACTTCAGCTTGGCAAGCTAAGAACTTGGTTATATTCAACTGGACGTATAAGAGAATTTAAGTACCTTTTTATGCACTTTTACTTTTAAAAAGTACAGTATTTAAATTGATTTAAACTGTGTATGAAGGAGTGTTGAAGGAATTTTTAACTGGTTATTCTGCTCTTCAGTTATTCCCACCCACCTGCCCTGTTTTTGTTTTGGTGTTAATCTTAGTGGCATTGAAACTGCCAGCCCCTCAGCCTGCCTCTGGGCCCATCTCATTTGCTCACTCAACTGAGTGCAGTGAGATCATATTCTGATTTCAGGCACTCCTACTGTGTACAAAGAGAGCATCTGGGAAATAGAAAAAAAAAAAAAAATTAAGCTTATTTCCTGCCTTTCTTGTTAAGTGGTACAGACTATTTGTAGGCTTCTGAGCCCCCAAGCCCTTCTGTGTTTGAGGGAAGCCTTCTAGCTTGTTTTTTTTTTTCTGTAACTAGCCAGTTTTCTAGTTTCAGCACTCAAATCTGTTTCTTTGATCTCAACACTTGTTCAGAAAAAAAAAAAAAATTGCATCTGCTTTTACTGTACTTGTGTTTTTACCTACTTCTTTTTACTTTTGCATTATCTTAAAATACTCAATTGTATTTATTACTGCTTGGTGTAACTCATTCTAAGCCTTTTGGTTTAAACACTTGGGCTTGGACCAGTTAGTTGTTTTGCACTGAGAGGTTTGTGGTCTGCACTGTTGTGGCAGAACAGGTAGCTTACATCCTTCTAGGTTGAGAACTGCTGATTGAGGGCTCAGTGTCTGTTATTCTAAAAGTGTATTAATTCTGGTTTAAGCACTTGGGCTTTCAAGCCAGTTATTTTACATTAAGAGGGTTCGTGGTCTGCACTCTTGTGGGAGGAGAGGCTGGACTCTGCCCTTCTGAGCTGGGAATTTCTGGTTAAAGGCTTATAGTGCATGCATATCTGAACTGTTTCTTACTGAAGTTGGTGCGCCTTGTTTGCTGTGGCATAGACTGGATTCGGGCCTGCTGGATCTAGCTTTGTTTGTGTAACTTGAGCACTAATCCAGACATTCTCTAAAGTATTCAATGGTATTTATTACTGCTTGGTTGTAACTTGATTAAAGTGTAGCTATCATTCAAGTCTTTTGGATTAAGCACTTGGGCTTCAGACCAGTTGTTTTACATTAGGAAGGTTTGTGGCAAGCACTGTGGTGGCAGGACAGGTAGCTTTCATCCTTCTAAGTTGGGAACTGCTGATTGAGAGCCCAGTGTCCAAGTGTATTAGTTCTGGTTTAGGCACTTGGGCTTCAGGCCAGTTATTTTACATTAAGAAGGTTCGTGGACTGCACTCTTGTGGGAGAAGAGGCTGGACTCTGCCCTTCTGAGCTGGGAATTTTCTGGTTAAAGGTTTATAGTGCCTGAATATTTGAACTGTATCTTACTGAAATTGGTTCACCTTGTTTGCTCTATCATAGACTAGATCCAGGCCTACTGAATCTAGCTTTGTTTATATACTTGTTGCTTGTTTGCTTGTTATTTCCTGGAAGCTAATTCACCTAATACGCAACTTCTCAGCTTCTGTGGATCACTAGTGATATCTGCATTGCTTACTGTACTTATTTCCTTGTTTCACTTGAAAGAAAGTTACTGTTTGTCGTTTTTGCATTTAGTTACTTGTATCACATTGCACTCAAGTTACCTGGTACTTGCTCACTAAAGCAATTATATAAGTCAGCACTAAAAATTAAAAGCACTACACCCTCACTCCCCACTGGCCCTTGTTTTCAATTAAGGATTTCCCAATATTATTCTAGCATGTCCAAAGGTCAGTTGTCAATCTCCTCTCCGGTCCAGCTGGTGAATCTGGGAATCTTGAGGCAATGTTATAACTGCCTCATGTACACAGACAACCCTCTCCTCCTCCCACATAACACAAATACTTGCGAGAGATGCAGCCATTTAGGCAAACTGGAGGCTGAGCTCTCTCAACTCAGGACTGGCAAGACCAGACAGGAGGAGAAGGCAACTACACACACCACAAAACCAGCCTCACATAATGCTACCACTCCACTGAATCAAACACATAAACACACAAAGACATACTGGAGGCTCTGAGTAAAATTTACCTAAACAGCAGAGGCCTCCAAAGCAGACACCCAAACAACTGCTACCTCAAGACACCCCACAAGCAACACATAAACCACAAAAGCAGTGTGCAAAGCAGTCACAGCCCTTAAGGCCAAATACAACACCAAACATACTTGTCATAGGTGACTCCATAGTCAGACACACTGACGTCCCACTCACCAGGCTGAACAAGGAGAGGGTCACAGTAAGCTGCCTATCGGGCTAGAATCCGCCACATAACACAAGCACTGGGTCACTCCACAGCAAGTACAAATATGACACAGTCATTGTCCATGCTGGTGTGAACGACCTGAGACGTACTCCCTGGACTGCATGAAAAGAGACATAGAGGAGCTCTCTGATTATGTAGCCCAGGCAGGTATGACCCTAACCCTGAGCAGTATCCTTCCTTCACCAAGAATGATGCCACAATATAGAGACAAGATGATCAGCTTTAACAATTGGCTTAATGTCTGGTGTCATTCAAAGGGATCCAGTGTCTGTCTGCCTGGGATGACATGCTTGACAAGCCACGCTGCTTCGCAGGGACGGCTTGCACCTGTCACCCTGGGATTCCGGATATTGGCTAAGGCTCTTGCCACCCCATAGTGCCTTTTTAGGCAAGGCTCAAATTCTAAACCTACCACCCTAGAAAACAAAAATGGGAAGAAATTGAGGGTAATGCTGCTCAATGCCAGAAGTCTAAACCTCAAAATGCACGCACTCGAGGCCCTTCTCAGTATGGAGAACATCGATGTCTGTGCTGTAACTGAAACCTGGTTCAAGGCTCCTGAGAGCACCCGGCACTATTAGGTTTTACCTCATATCATGCGTTCGGCCCCAAAACCCGGACCACTCCACAAAAGGAGGGGTGTATCCATATTCATAAAGGAAACTCACACCTCCAGGTTGGTGGCAATGCATGAAGCTTCGGAAACCATCCAGGTGCAACTAACAATAGGCAAAACTGCTCTACAAATTGTAGCATGCTACAGGCCACCCTCTCAAACTCAGGAACCCCACACAGCCTTCCTGAAGACACTGGAGGGTATAAATGTATCTCCAAACACCATCATATTGGGTGACTTCAACTACCGAATATAGACTGGGAACATTACTCAAGCCCTAACTTTCTAGCCCAACGGTTCCTGGAGTTCATAAATTCAAATGCCATGGAACAGCTAGTCACTGTTCCCACGAGAGGAGAAAATATACTAGATCTCATTGTCACAAACATGGGGACAAAATGCTCCACACCGAAGTATATCCTCATTGGTGAGATCTGATCATAAACTAATCTCACTGGAAATCCACATCCGCCCCCACCCCAAACAAAAAGACCATAGTGAAGAACTTCTCTAAAGCAAACTTCACACTACTCAAGACTGGTGTGGTATCCTTCAAGGCCCCTGAGTCAGAGGAAACCACAACCCAAGCTGCGGAAGCCCTTACAAATGCCTTCTATGAACACCTCCAGGACTGCATGGATCAGGCAATCCCAAATAAAACCAAGACTCTTTCCACAAAGGGCAAACGTCCAGTCTGGTGGACCCCAGCCATTAACAAACTTTACAATAAGAGGAGAAAGCTATTACATGATAGAACAAAATCCATAAAAGGGAAGTCACCCCTGATCATTATTAGTAAAAATTACGAGCACTCATAAAATCAACTAAGGCCAATTTTGAGAGAAAAATTGCCATGGATTCAAAGGACAATCATAAGGCCTTTTTCAGCTATGTTAGGAACCTGGGTGGAAACTCACAGATATGCTCAGAATTAGTCCAAAATGATACAAAATCACTGAACCCACAGACATTGCCAACATACTGGCAGACAGGTTCAGTGCAAACTTCACCCCTCTCCCCTAAAGGAGAGATAACTATCCCAGCCGAGTGTAGCCTCCCGGACATCTCAAATGCGCAGGTGAAAGCTGCTCTCTCTAAAGCTAAAAACACAGCATCAATGGGACGGATGGTGTCCCCGGCTGTGTGCTACACGAGCTAAATGAGGAATTAAACCCGCACATAAGGCAGCTGTTTAATCTCAGCCTTACCACAGGATACGTGCCCAAGGAGTGGCGTGACGGCAACTGTGGTCCCACTCCACAAAGGTGGCCTCTACGGACCCTGGTAATTACCGCCCCATAAGCTTAACAAGTCTAGTCTGCAAAGCTATGGAGAGGATCATAATGGAGCTCATAAACAAAGATATAGGGACTTGCAGACATTGGACCCGACCCAGTTTGGCTTTGTCAAGGGAAGATCATGCCTTTTGAACTTGGTCGACTTCTTGAAATAGTCACCAAGGCCATTGATGAGGAAAGGCAGTCCATACAGCCTACCTTGACCTTGCAAAGGCTTTCGACACAATACCCCACTCGGGTATTGTAGAAAACTTACCAGCTTAAATGTAAACCCATATGTCACAAGATGGGTTGCAAACTGGCTTAAGGACAGAACCCACAGGGTTAGAGTTGCTGGCGCTGTGTCAGACTCCAAGCCGGTCACAAGTGGTGTCCCACAGGGCTCGGTCCTTGGCCCCTATTGTTTGGCATCTACTTCTCAGAAGTACAGGCCAACATGGGAGGACTTTGGCTGACAAAGTTTGCAGATGACTGCAAACTGGGCCATAGTAGAAAGTGCATCGACACTGATATCCTTCAGAAGGGACTCACGGAAACAGATAGCTGGTGCCAGAGCCATGGCCTGAAGTTAAGCGCCAAAAATGTATAGTCATACCCTTCGGGAAAAACAAGGTAACCCCAAGCTACCATATAGGTGGCAATCCACTAAGCACAGAAGAGGTTATCAGGGACCTGGGGACCCAGGTTGACAGTGGCCTTTCTTTTGACACTCACATTGCTAAAGTGGTTAGAAAGACCTTCTACATTGCCCACCTGATCATGAAGGATTCACATCCAGATATAGTGAGGTCATTGTTCCCTGTACTCTTCACTTATCAGACCAATGATCGAGTACAATGCCCCATTCGGGATGTATCTCACCCGACATCTGCAGCAATTGGAGAGACCCCAAAAGTTCCTCACCAAAAGGATAAAGGGACTCCAAAATCTGTCATATGCTGCCAGATTGAAGAAACTCCAGCTCTATTCAGTCGCATACCGTCTGCTCAGAGGTGACATGTGCCTGACATACAAGGCCATGTCCAACCCGAATTAATGGACATGCTCCACCTCAAAAATCCAAATCCACCAAAACCACTAGAGCAAGCGACTTAAACCTTAGCACGGATATAAATAGGACGTGCTGGAGGGATAGATTTATCACTCAGAGACTCCCTATGCTGTGGAATAAAATCCCGGTCCATGTGAGGCAGAGCACCTCGCTGACTCTGTTCAAGAGAAATCTAGACCTGTGGATGGGAGATCGTAGGTTTACCCCGGGAATCATCTCTGGGTCACTGCTGGACAGAGGCACAACAAACTAATGGGCACAGTATTTTTTCATATAAGGGGTGGCGTAAGCCACAATAATTTGGGCTAGGCTTATAAATGCCTTAGGGCAGATAGCCTAGTATAAACCTATGAACCTATGAACCTATGAATTAAAGGACATAAAGGTACAACTCACTGATTATAACGTTAATTAAAGGACATAAAGGTACAACTCACGGATTATAACTTTAATCAGCCATGGCCTGAAGTTAAACGCCAAAAAATGTATAGTCATACCCTTCGGGAAAAACAAGGTAACCCCAAGCTACCATATAGGTGGCAATCCACTAAGCACAGAAGAGGTTATCAGGGACCTGGGGACCCAGGTTGACAGTGGCCTTTCTTTTGACACTCACATTGCTAAAGTGGTTAGAAAGACCTTCTACATTGCCCACCTGATCATGAAGGGATTCACATCCAGATCTAGTGAGGTCATTGTTCCCTGTACTCTTCACTTATCAGACCAATGATCGAGTACAATGCCCCATTCGGGATGTATCTCACCCGACATCTGCAGCAATTGGAGAGACCCCAAAAGTTCCTCACCAAAAGGATAAAGGACTCCAAAATCTGTCATATGCTGCCAGATTGAAGAAACTCCAGCTCTATTCAGTCG
Organism: Protopterus annectens; assembly: GCF_019279795.1. NCBI lineage: Eukaryota > Metazoa > Chordata > Ceratodontiformes > Protopteridae > Protopterus > Protopterus annectens. Next base: position 516,390,421 of record NC_056743.1, on the reverse strand, counting down.
CATACCGTCTGCTCAGAGGTGACATGTGCCTGACATACAAGGCCATGTCCAACCCGAATTAATGGACATGCTCCACCTCAAAAATCCAAATCCACCAAAACCACTAGAGCAAGCGACTTAAACCTTAGCACGGATATAAATAGGACGTGCTGGAGGGATAGATTTATCACTCAGAGACTCCCTATGCTGTGGAATAAAATCCCGGTCCATGTGAGGCAGAGCACCTCGCTGACTCTGTTCAAGAGAAATCTAGACCTGTGGATGGGAGATCGTAGGTTTACCCCGGGAATCATCTCTGGGTCACTGCTGGACAGAGGCACAACAAACTAATGGGCACAGTATTTTTTCATATAAGGGGTGGCGTAAGCCACAATAATTTGGGCTAGGCTTATAAATGCCTTAGGGCAGATAGCCTAGTATAAACCTATGAACCTATGAACCTATGAACATAAAGGTACAACTCACTGATTATAACTTTAATTAAAGAACATAAAGGTACAACTCACGGATTATAACTTTAATTAAAGAACATAAAGGTACAACTCACGGATTATAACTTTAATTAAAGGACATAAAGGTACAACTCACGGATTATAACTTTAATTAAAGAACATAAAGGTACAACTCACTGATTATAACGTTAATTAAAGGACATAAAGGTACAACTCACTGATTATAACTTTAATTAAAGGACATAAAGGTACAACTCACTGATTATAACTTTAATTAAAGGACATAAAGGTACAACTCACTGATTATAACTTTAATTAAAGAACATAAAGGTACAACTCACTGATTATAACGTTAATTAAAGGACATAAAGGTACAACTCACTGATTATAACTTTAATTAAAGGACATAAAGGTACAACTCACTGATTATAACTTTAATTAAAGGACATAAAGGTACAACTCACTGATTATAACGTTAATTAAAGGACATAAAGGTACAACTCACTGATTATAACTTTAATTAAAGGACATAAAGGTACAACTCACTGATTATAACTTTAATTAAAGGACATAAAGGTACAACTCACTGATTATAACGTTAATTAAAGGACATAAAGGTACAACTCACTGATTATAACTTTAATTAAAGAACATAAAGGTACAACTCACGGATTATAACTTTAATTAAAGAACATAAAGGTACAACTCACTGATTATAACTTTAATTAAAGGACATAAAGGTACAACTCACTGATTATAACGTTAATTAAAGAACATAAAGGTACAACTCACTGATTATAACGTTAATTAAAGGACATAAAGGTACAACTCACGGATTATAACTAATTAAAGGACATAAAGGTACAACTCACTGATTATAACTAATTAAAGGACATAAAGGTACAACTCACTGATTATAATGTTAATTAAAGGACATAAAGGTACAACTCACTGATTATAACGTTAATTAAAGGACATAAAGGTACAACTCACGGATTATAACTAATTAAAGGACATAAAGGTACAACTCACTGATTATAACTAATTAAAGGACATAAAGGTACAACTCACTGATTATAATGTTAATTAAAGGACATAAAGGTACAACTCACTGATTATAACGTTAATTAAAGGACATAAAGGTACAACTCACGGATTATAACTTTAATTAAAGAACATAAAGGTACAACTCACGGATTATAACTTTAATTAAAGAACATAAAGGTACAACTCACGGATTATAACTTTAATTAAAGAACATAAAGGTACAACTCACGGATTATAACTAATTAAAGGACATAAAGGTACAACTCACTGATTATAACTTTAATTAAAGAACATAAAGGTACAACTCACGGATTATAACTTTAATTAAAGGACATAAAGGTACAACTCACTGATTATAACTTTAATTAAAAAACATAAAGGTACAACTCACTGATTATAACTTTAATTAAAGGACATAAAGGTACAACTCACAGATTATAACTTTAATTAAAGGACATAAAGGTACAACTCACTGATTATAACTTTAATTAAAGGACATAAAGGTACAACTCACTGATTATAACTTTAATTAAAGAACATAAAGGTACAACTCACGGATTATAACTTTAATTAAAGGACATAAAGGTACAACTCACTGATTATAACGTTAATTAAAGGACATAAAGGTACAACTCACAGATTATAACTTTAATTAAAGGACATAAAGGTACAACTCACTGATTATAACTTTAATTAAAGGACATAAAGGTACAACTCACGGATTATAACTTTAATTAAAGAACATAAAGGTAAAACTCACTGATTATAACTTTAATTAAAGGACATAAAGGTACAACTCACGGATTATAACTTTAATTAAAGAACATAAAGGTACAACTCACGGATTATAACTTTAATTAAAGGACATAAAGGTACAACTCACTGATTATAACTTTAATTAAAGGACATAAAGGTACAACTCACGGATTATAACTAATTAAAGGACATAAAGGTACAACTCACTGATTATAACTTTAATTAAAGAACATAAAGGTACAACTCACGGATTATAACTTTAATTAAAGGACATAAAGGTACAACTCACTGATTATAACTTTAATTAAAGAACATAAAGGTACAACTCACGGATTATAACTTTAATTAAAGAACATAAAGGTACAACTCACTGATTATAACTTTAATTAAAGGACATAAAGGTACAAGTCACTGATTATAACTTTAATTAAAGGACATAAAGGTACAACTCACAGATTATAACTTTAATTAAAGGACATAAAGGTACAACTCACTGATTATAACTTTAATTAAAGAACATAAAGGTACAACTCACGGATTATAACTTTAATTAAAGAACATAAAGGTACAACTCACGGATTATAACTTTAATTAAAGAACATAAAGGTACAACTCACGGATTATAACTTTAATTAAAGAACGTAAAGGTACAACTCACTGATTATAACGTTAATTAAAGGACATAAAGGTACAACTCACGGATTATAACTTTAATTAAAGAACATAAAGGTACAACTCACTGATTATAACTTTAAAGGACATAAAGGTACAACTCACTGATTATAGGGTTAATTAAAGGACATAAAGGTACAACTCACTGATTATAACGTTAATTAAAGGACATAAAGGTACAACTCACTGATTATAACGTTAATTAAAGGACATAAAGGTACAACTCACTGATTATAACTTTAAAGGACATAAAGGTACAACTCACTGATTATAACTTTAAAGGACATAAAGGTACAACTCACTGATTATAACTTTAATTAAAGAACATAAAGGTACAACTCACAGATTATAACTTTAATTAAAGGACATAAAGGTACAACTCACTGATTATAACTAATTAAAGGACATAAAGGTACAACTCACTGATTATAACTAATTAAAGGACATAAAGGTACAACTCACTGATTATAACGTTAATTAAAGGACATAAAGGTACAACTCACAGATTATAACTTTAATTAAAGGACATAAAGGTACAACTCACTGATTATAACGTTAATTAAAGGACATAAAGGTACAACTCACTGATTATAACGTTAATTAAAGGACATAAAGGTACAACTCACGGATTATAACTTTAATTAAAGGACATAAAGGTACAACTCACTGATTATAACTTTAATTAAAGGACATAAAGGTACAACTCACGGATTATAACTTTAATTAAAGAACATAAAGGTACAACTCACTGATTATAACTTTAATTAAAGGACATAAAGGTACAACTCACGGATTATAACTTTAATTAAAGGACATAAAGGTACAACTCACTGATTATAACTTTAAAGGACATAAAGGTACAACTCACTGATTATAACTTTAATTAAAGGACATAAAGGTACAACTCACAGATTATAACTTTAATTAAAGGACATAAAGGTACAACTCACTGATTATAACGTTAATTAAAGGACATAAAGGTACAACTCACTGATTATAACGTTAATTAAAGGACATAAAGGTACAACTCACTGATTATAACTTTAATTAAAGGACATAAAGGTACAACTCACTGATTATAACGTTAATTAAAGGACATAAAGGTACAACTCACTGATTATAACTTTAATTAAAGAACATAAAGGTACAACTCACTGATTATAACTTTAATTAAAGGACATAAAGGTACAACTCACTGATTATAACGTTAATTAAAGGACATAAAGGTACAACTCACGGATTATAACTTTAATTAAAGGACATAAAGGTACAACTCACGGATTATAACTTTAATTAAAGAACATAAAGGTACAACTCACTGATTATAACTTTAATTAAAGAACATAAAGGTACAACTCACTGATTATAACTTTAAAGGACATAAAGGTACAACTCACTGATTATAACGTTAATTAAAGGACATAAAGGTACAACTCACTGATTATAACTTTAATTAAAGAGGGAAGTGGCGTAACTAATAGATAAGAGGCATGCAGCTATGCAGGTATTAACAGAAGGAAAAAAGGGGACAGAAAATATTAGTGGAACAAATGAGAACGATTCAGACCCTGACCAAGAATGGCTGGGTAGTATCACGATGCAATGAAAGTGTGAGTGATGTAGTAGGGGTCAGTGGATATCGCTGCATCACAGAAACATAAGTCAGTGGGGAGGGGAGCTAAAGATTAAGTTATCTGGGTATAGGCTGTTCACTAATGCCAGAGAAATGAGGAATGGAAGCTGCATAAAAAAGGTTATCAAATGTGAGGTCAGAGGAGAAGGAACACTCCTTCATGAAGCGGGCAAGAGAATGGGCAAGGTAAAACCTTTGGCTAAGTGCCTTTGCAGTTAAGAAGTGAACTGGGGAATGGATACAGTGCGTCCCCAGCCCTCTGATACATCAAGGAAAGAAGACGATGATGACTATGAAGAGAATAAAGGAGGATACAGGAAGAGGAGAGCAGTAATTGGTGGTGATCTGAATCTGCCAGCACTACAATGGTAGATTATGTGATGCCAGGTATAGATACAGAGTGGGAGATGGCTCAGGTTTTGTACTATTAGATGTTAATCCAAGTGGTTAAGGACTAACAGAAAGGATACACTTCTGGATACAGTCTTAACCAAAGTGATGAGTTGAAGGGATAAACATGTAAAGGCAATATTAGGTATAAGGGACCCCATACTTGTTTTATTTAGAGATTCTCAAGGCAAGAATGTGAGGAATAAGATGAAGGTGTGGCATTCTAGGAGTACAGATTATGCTGAGCTTAGGAGAGGGTCAAAAACTGAGCCAAGGGACTGGGGACAAATATAAGGGAGTAAACAAGCTATGACAATGAGCCAGAGATGTAGTGTATAGGGATAGAGAAAAGAACATGAGGACAGGAAAAAAGAAAAAAATGAAGACTTGTGACTAGAAAGGAAGGTAAGTTTAGCAATTAGTTGTCCAAGTTTGACTAGTGGTTCAGGCACCTGGTGGAGACGAATGATGAGGTCTATACCTTCTCACCTCTGCTTGAGGAATGAGAGGGGCAGGTGTGCCTGAGCACAGTCTCCATGATAAAATCCCCACTAGAGACTGAAAGTCACTCAGTGTTTGTCTATAAATGGGGTAGAGTGAACTGAACATGCATCACAAAGGCCCGCTGCATGCCAACCCATCTGATGCATATGCGCATTGAATCATGGCTGTAAGAAACCCCATGTATTCTTGTTCACATCCATGATCAGATAAATCAGCAGAGAGGCCAATCAAGTTAAACGGACAGAGGAAGACTGGAGCAAAAATAGCAATAAAAAAGGCATGTCCTTTTGCCAAAAGTATGCATTTTGTAAAGGAGACGGAATTTTAGAAGAAAAGATCAAAACAGCTGAACTCAACTTGGAATAGCATTTAGCCAACAGAAGTAATGAGCTTGGTACATCCAAATGTACCTGGGCTTCACTGCCCCAAAATCTGCCATTCAATGGTGGTGTAGTTACAAGTTGTGTGATGTCCAGTGTGGAGCCCCATAGCACTAGGGATATTTATTAGCTAACTTTTTAAGCTGAGTAGGTAGCAGTTGGTATGTGGTGATTGGTTCTTTGGATATAAAGAGCTAGACCTGAGGATGGTAGGACTATCGGCTGTAAGTTGAAGTTCTAACAGAAAAGGACAGAAAGTACTTTTGTTTAAAAGTTTGAAGATAAGTGATCCAAGCAACAGACTAACACATTGTTGTACTTGTAGCCATCTAGCTTTTGAAAGAGCACAACACTGATATTCAGCCCTAGGGGATAGGGTTATGAATTTGCATAGCTGATTGCTAATGGTTTGAAAACTCTGGAGGTTCTTTTTACAGGCAGATGCATTACTGTCAAGGTATGTTCTAATTTGGAAAGGAGAATTCATATCCTGATAGCACTTTGGGTAGATTAAGTGAGAGCACAGCAGATACATGATTATTGAGGCTAAACATCACCTGAGGACGACTCTAGTTGGACTTACATAGATCAGAAGGAACAAAGAAGGCAATGCAGTGGGTATACCTATCAGTAAAGTGACTTGACCCTTGTACAGTGAAACCAGGCAGATTTATTATTGCCAGCTTTTATGTTGTTCCTTTTTTTCTTCTAAAATTCCCAGTCTCCTGACTTTAAGGGAACATGGGCAAAACTCTTGGCTAGGATTATAAGCGTCTCTGGGCCAATAGCCTAGTATCATCCTATGAACAAAGAGGTCTCTGTGAGGAATGTTTTATTTTTTTCTGGCTGTTGTACAAGAATCACGTTTAGAAAGGAACACAACATTTAGATGTACACACGTGCTGTAACGTGAAAAGGCCTCCCTGAAAGGTGAAATTGATTGACTTTGATAAGAGCTGTATTTTTACTGAATTTCCTTTATTTGTCATTAAATTTAATTTTGATGTCATAGACCTGATTCCAGTGGTTGCCTGGTTAGTCAGAAACTACCACATAAGCCACTATATATTTTTGCATAATAATAAATTACCCTACCCATATAATAAAACATTCCTCTTCACTTTCCCTCAGTCGTGAACATCCAGTACTAGTTTATGAAGGACACAACAGGTTGTATATTTTAAAACTATGCAGTACAATATGAAATACAATTAAAATTAAAATGACACAGTAAAACACATAGAAACTGCATCTGCAGCAACACTCTTAGAAAGCAAGCTCAACCAAAATCTAAACTCTATGCTGTTACTGGCAGATATACCTTGCTTTTGAGATAAAACAAAGCTTACTGTATTAAAACAAAGTGACCTAACCCCAGAAAAAGGCAACATACTAGATAGCAGGCATAAGAGTTTCCAAACTAAAGGAAAATCTAACCTCACAAAGGAAAAAATAGACTTTTCCATTTAAAAATGGACACTAAAATTAGAAGGAACCGAAAAATAAATTAAAACAAATATGCAAACAAATCTCAAACCCAAAAGAAAAGAACCAACATCTATCACTTATTACAATATAAACTTAACAGACAGAAACAAAAGAAAGTCAAATCTGAATATGTTAATGAACTTCATTTAGAATAAGTCGTCTTACCCATTCATTCTTCCCCCAAAAATACACTTGAGACTGAAAGTGAAAGCAGTAACTTCAAAATAAAAAAACACCTAGCAGTTTCATAACAACCTTAGATAAAATAGACATCTTGTCAGTATACTCATTGAAGTCCTCCAGCAGCCATCTTCATCTCTAAAATCAGATACAGATATGGCAGGCAATACTGCAGAGGTACTCTCAACTGTCCAGATTTTCACAAAATGTCCAGATTTTTGCTTCATACTTTTGGTCTGCTCCTTATCAGATTTGTTGTTTTCTGGCAAATCATTGAGGACTGATGTGACTAAATGATAATAGACAAATGAGTTTCAGACTTCATATTGTTGTGAAAATGCATGCTAACAGAACACTTTTTATTCTATCAACTTTGTGCCTTTGTTCACCCATTATTTTTGTCTTTGTCCAGATTTCTTTTATTAAGAGTTTGAGAGATATGGATGTACTTATTCCTCTACCATAATACCATAGTCATCATTCCTATCAAATGCTGCATCAGGCACTGAATGCGTTTATGTTCACCCATCAGATGGAAAAACTTCGACTGGCATATGCCACCGAATGTGCCGTTCATTGAGCTGTTCTGATTAATATCACATTACAGTAAGGATAGGGAAACTGTCCCTTCCACCACGGTAGTACAGTCTTGGAGTTGGTATATATAATTAGCAGGGTGTGTGGGGGGGCGCAGAACCACACATGAAGAGGTTCGATGAATGGCATTTATGATGAAATGCCGTTCATTACTTTTCCCGTTCATTACATGAATATAGACATGTGCTAAATACCAACCTAGCCCTTTATGATCCCACTACCCAAATTAGTTCTTTGCGTACATCAACACTAACATTAAGAAAAAAATAATGTAAAAATTGACACCCTGAAATAAAAACAAAGCTGTAACTAGTAAAACACTGATCCAGTTCCTACTTGCCTCACTTTTAAACAGCTAAATGGAAGCAAACATTGTAAGTTAAAAAAGTTTAAAGATTGTCTTGAAGGACACGTGTCAGTGATTATCTGCATTTTACAACTATTAACTTACCTTTGTAAGGAAGAACTTTGCAAAAATTCAAGTGTTGAAATTTTCAAGGTTAACTACAGACCAGCTTGACATTATGAAAGAGGAAGGAGATCCTGGCAGAGATATTTTTGCCAGGGAGTAGATTGAAAAATTTGTTAATCCAATAATAGATACAGTGGTTCAAGAAAAATATTTTGATTACTCATCACTTTCAAGAAAATGAAAAACTCATACAGTTTATGCTAAATTTTCAATCTGCTTTTTTTTAACAAATTTTATTTATGCTAATGCCATAATGAATATTCAAAGTCTGATAATGTTATAACACGTTCAAGGCCAAAATTATAGACTATTCAAGTCAAAAGCCAATGATATAAGTATCCTGTTTGAACCAGGTATAAATAAATCTTTTAAATATTTCTAAACTCTCAGCTTGCTTTATAAGACTAGGGAGACCATTTCATAATCCACTGACCTGATGAGGAAAATGAGTTACAAAGGTGGTAAATGAGCCAAACAATAATTATTTATTGTTCCGTGAGAGTGTTGGACAAAGTTTTCTAAATTAATTCCCTTCTTAATAGCCATTAGGCCAAGGTAAATAAGTGTGACACCTGTGCACTGGCCCAGTAATCAAGGAGCCTCAATCCTCACCATTAGCACCAGTGAGGGGCGTGCACATTGGGAAGGATAACAAGTGCACACACAGTAAAGTACAATTTCCCTTAAGAGCACACAGAGATCACAGTCAGTCTGGGGCTAGTTTCTCCATTTCTCTCCAGATCTCCAATAAGACTCCCCACTGGCACAGCTATAGGGTCCAAATCTCAGCCTAGTTGTCAAGCTAAAACCTCAACCACCCTCTCTGCCTGACCAGTGCTTCATGTCCCTGCCTAAGTAGCTCTCACACACACACACACACACACACACACACACACACACACACACATGCACACACACACACACACACACACACACACACACACACACACACGTGCGCGCACACATTTTAAGATTTGATTTATATCCAAACCCACACACACTCCTGGGGAAGGCTGCCACAGGATCTCCAGCTGTACCCCCTTTTGGCCCAGACTATAAGGTGGTAATTATTGCCACAACCGTTAATATCAGCTACTAATAAGGCCCTTACCAAAGGGTGTCCAATTTTACTGTGCAATATTACTATCCCATTAGTAAGTGTGACCCGAACTTTTAAGGCTATTGGAGTGGCTTAGTACAGTATCATGTAAGTACTTTAAAGCTTAAATTATCTGTACACAAAACAGCCACAGTTGAAAGATTTAAACATAGTTAATAATAAATAATAAAATCACAAGACAAATCTTCTCATTTCAACACAGTGCTAGTCAAGAGTTCAGACACAGGAAATTTAAAACAATACTGTAAGATAGTCTGACATAAATATAGATATCAACTAGTCTAATCTTACTATCTTCTATCTATTTCTAAGAGAAACAATGTTCTAAATAACTTACATGCATACAGAGCAAAGGCAGAGTGTTGGTGATGTTAGTTCTGAAGACAAATGCAAAATGCTATCTCGTCTTCTCTGAGATCTCTTAAATTGATAATGCAACACTGCTGACTCATTTTAAATTGCATCATTCTTGACACTTCCCTGGCTCCCAGGCTAACAAACTCAAAATTGACATTTTGCTTTGTAATCTTACACCTGGTCAGGAAAGCACAGCAACAAAAGCCATTATACAGGTAAAATCTAGCAATTAACGCTGGTCTCAAAACAACAGAAATAATTCCTTTGTCCAGACATCCTGTCTTCGAGCCTTGAGATCAAACAGTCATAAAATGCTTTCCTTTATCAGATTTCTTCCAGCAGGGTGCACTGTGTTTACATTTTTGAAGTTCAGAACATATAACACAGTTTTTCTAACATTTAGTTTTCTTACATTTGTAAAACACCCTGTGGATTATACTAATATTTACAATGACATAGAATTATCTACAAAATTCTATCTTGCTGGGCTGGCAGCCTTTCAGTTTTTCACAATAAGGATCTCACAACAACTATTTACTTTGTAAACATTTCAGCCGTTTCTAAAATGTTCCTATATGCATCTTATTAGATATAAAAAACTGCAACATTCCATGAGCCATCTTACTGCTGACTTGTAAATGGGTATTGGGTATGGAAAAGTAGTATCCCTGTTTAAGATGATCCTTAATATAGACTTACATGCTAAGAGAATATTCTAACTAATAATTGGAAGGCTGTCCTGGACACAAGGGAGATGAATGAATTGTAGGTCTAAAGCCTACATTTATGAGTAAGAGAAACATTTTTGTAGCATTTCATTGAGACACTGGACATGCAGAAATCAGGGTGAGACACTACCAACATAAAGGATACTTTTCAGTGCAAATGGTACTCTCATTTTTCTGGACAGTTAAGTAAGACTTATGGAGTAAATGAATGGTCATGTCGAATAAGAGCCCAATGATGTGCATATTGCTTTATATGTTGCAGGTGAAACTTTTTACATTAGGGAAAAAAACTCACAGACTTTCCAGTGGCTTTTATGGACATATAAATATATATATATATATATATATATATATATATATATATATATATACACACACACACACACACACATATATATATATATATATATATATATATATATATATATATATACATACATACATACATACACATACATAATATATCAAAAATAGAAATAAAAACAATGCTTTATTCAAACACATCAATGTCCCTAATTCTCCCAAAATCTTGCTCTTTGCATGCATGCAGATGCAAACTGACACTGGTGGCAGAAACAAATTTGAACATTTCCAGGTATATACTGGCAGGTAAATATATGATGCTGGCAAGCCATTTAGACTTAGTATATATATTAATAGCAAAAGTTTGTAAAAACTAAGACCCATAAATTTATTTACCTCCCTGTTTAGCTGGTACATATCCTTCACGTTTTTTTTTATTTAGTTCTTAAGACATTTTAGGCCAGTAGTTGTAATTATAATCCATGAAAATCATTACAAACATTTTCCCCAAGAATCAATAAAATCTGTGCATAGCCTACACATAATGTATCTGTGTACATGGCCACGGTTCCTCCCCAACAGTGCTTCATACAAATTAATTAAGGCTAGCTGCTGAGGGCGATCAAAGTTACATGGATATTGAATCCGTGCAAGTAGCAGTGTAGAGGCTGTCCCATAATGGTGGACTGTCTAGACAATGGTCTGGACAGGTGGTAAGCAGAGGACAGTATTTTTTTTTAAATTGTATGTATGTTTGCTCAGTGCGGTGCTGTGCTTAGCAATGTGGAGCTGTGCTTATACATACGCATCTGAAATTTGCTATATATTTAAAAATAGAAACCGGATGTAATCAATTGAATTTTTTTCTCCTTGTTTGTATGGTGCAGTGTGCTGCTTAGCAATGCTGAGCTGTGCTTGTAGATATGCATCTGACATCTGCTACATATCTAAAAATAGAAACCAGATAAAATCAATTACATTTTTTTGTGTCTCCCCCTGTTTGAGCAGAGTGGTGCTGTGTTTAGCAATGCCATCATACATCTAAAATTAGAAACTGGATGCATTTAACTGTTGCAGTTCTGCGGTGCTTAGCAATGCATAAACCTGCACAACGCTAACAGGTATCATAGTAGTATATGTGAAGATATACTGCTTCCCTGCACTATTCAAGTGGCTAGATAGGTTGGGTCATGAGTTTCAGTGTAGTAGGTCTTGGGTTCAAGTCCTGAGCATCATATGTTTTACATGTATTGTTTTGACAAATGAGTCAGCTGACTGAAACATCAGTGTAATTTAAAATGAAAAAATTGTGAAATTTAGCAAAGCTGCGCAGTGCTAAGCTCTGCTTAAACATGGTCTGTGGTCTACTCCATTTGCGGGATGCTCAGTTTCACTTAAATGGCTTGAGCGAGTTTGTGCAATGCTAAGCAACATGCAGCTTTTTGAAAGCTGCAGTATGATGTATAAGGGCAGGAATGCAGCCAATATAAAGGCCAATAGGTGGGAATTTCACACCATTCACTGAGATTCTCACTTGGCTGTTGATATGCCTTGTGGTGTTGGTGAAGGTGATCGCTTTTGGGTGCAGAGGTGGGGTGTGCAGGAGTCCAAAGTGTTTGTTGGACTCCTGGCAAAAAATGATGAACCCCTGTTGCTGCAGGGCAACTACCATGGCTCAGAGTGCAAGTCTGAGGCATGGGACTGGTTGGCTAGGGGAAATTACCAGTGCTACTGGTATCCTCAGCACTGGTGAGCAGTGATCACCACTATGATGACCTGAAGTGTAGGAAGAGGGGAACTTTAGACACCTGGGTCTAAGAAGCTTGGGCTGGGCAGACCGTGCAGATATGTATGTTAAGCAGCACTTTGGAAATATACAAGATGAATCTCTGCCAAACTGGTATGTATAATGGATTGATTCTCTTTCAACAGCTGCAGAAGAGAGATCTCACAATGTGCAGTCCCATGCAGGGCGCCTGGCCAGGATGAGGTGAGAGTGTGGCAAGTAGGGAAACATCACAGTAATAACTTAATGCACAACATAATCTTATAATAAATTAGTTACAGAGTGTGCAGTCTTAACAGTCAGGTATGAAACACCCAGGACATGTAACATGCAGTACTGTGAAGTATAGCTTCCAAACATCGGTTAATGTTGGGGTCTACCAAAATTAATAGTCAATGTTCTAGTCTGCTCATTGTCTGAAATATTGCACAAAAAAACAAAGACAAGCAAAAAATTATTCCACGACCTTGAAGAAAGGAACCGGAGCTCTGCTAAAGTCCACAAAGATATAATTTATTTCTGAAATGTTCCAAGAGTCACAGATAAAATCACACAAGCGCTTTCGCTCAGGCAATCCTGAGCTTTATCAAGTAAAAACAAGTTGCAGTGTGTGGTAGCCTCCATTAAATTTTTTAATATATAACTTTAAATTATCAGAGCACTTTAACATCAGATTTTATTAATTAATTGTATAATTGCTAGGGTATTTAATGGAGGCTACCACACACTGCAACTTGTTTTTACTTGATAAAGCTCAGGATTGCCTGAGCGAAAGCGCTTGTGTGATTTTATCTGTGACTCTTGGAACATTTCAGAAATAAATTATATCATTGTCTGAAATATGCTGTAGGCTGCACTCAGTTAATGGACAGGGTATACAGGTTATTTATTAAACGACTTACACAGCTATCCATGGTCTACTTGCCAGATGTGAAGAATCAATAATTCTAAAGGGTGATGGTGCTTTCTTGTGTGATGTTTTCAAATAACACATGTTCACCATTCCTGTATTCATTGCATGTGTGTTCTAATTTTATTTATTTTACATTTGTTTACCGGGATAGTCCAACGGGATACATGTCCATTTCCAGCGGAGGTCTGGGGAGAAAAGCTCCACAAAGACAAAACATTCATTGATTATACAAAAAGATGAAAAAACAAACAAAACTCCACATAGACAAAACAAATTGTTTACACAAGAAGTTAAGCAAAACCAATAGAATATATGAAAACAGAGTGATTATTTACATTGTATACATTGGATATGTAGTGTTCCCTAATAGGGAGTTTCCAATTCTTATGGACAGAAGTCGTTACAAGTTAGATTGGAATATAGAGCTAGGTGGCATAGTTACATGTAATGATAATTACTGATTATGCTATCAGCTTAGTCAGGATTGGTGCAAGGGCATAGCCAGTTCACTTTGAGATGCTGTTTGAGTTTTTTTTTGGAGAGACTTTTGGAGGATTGTAAAGTTAAATAGTTTGGCAATGAGTTCCAGGTTTTGCCAATAAAGTTGGTGAACAGGGATTCATCAGCTGAGTTATTAGCTTTGGGGGTATGGACCAGTAATTTATCGGCTGACCTTAGGGCTCTTAGTTTGTTATATGGCTTAATAATATTCATTAGTGAGGGGGTATCCTCAGGGTGGTTCAGAACTTTGTGTGCTATTAAGAGTTGATTGAATTGTATTAAGATGGGCAGCTCTAGCCACTCTAGTTGTTTCAGGTTCTGGCAGTGGTGGGTTCTATAGGTGGAGCCAGTGGTGAATCTGGCAATATGGTTGTAGCTAATCTGACACCAGTCAACTGTTAAATGTATAGCAATAAAGACTGCAGCAAAAAGTGTCTGAAACAAATTTAGTTCATTATCCAGAATAAGATTCAAGCCTTTGTTCTGCTCATGTTGTCTGAAAGATGGCTGTGAATTCCACATAGGCAATAAACATGGTATATGAGTACAGTAAGTGAAGTCCTGGCCATCTATCCATGTGTCTAAATGCTCGATTAAAAGGAAAAGGATTGTGCTTTGATAGGTAATCTTTCAAATACATTATTATTCCAGTATTCACTGCATGTGTGTTCCATTCAAACACCAGTCAACAGTTACATATTAATTAATAAGTAGTTCACCAGCAAATGTCAGACATAAATGTAGTGCAATACCCAGATTAAGGGTCAAGTGTGAGTTCTGATATTTTCCTGAAATATGCTGTAGATAGCACACAGTGAAAGAACGGGGTATAGGTCAACAGACGACCTCAACAGCCAGACATGTGTGCAACCAGCAGATTTCATGTGACATCAATCACTAGAGTGTAAAAGGAGATGGTGCTTTGATAACTACTGTAGGCGACTAAAGTGCTCATTATGCATGTGTTCACTGCATTTGGTTTTCAATGTGATACCACACACAGCTATGCATGTGTGTAAATGTAGGATTTTACATAAAATGTCGCAAGAAAATCTTAAAGGTGCTATTCTTTTCAAAATTCATTATACTGAAATAAAGTGCACATAATTCCAACAGTCACTGCTTGTGTCTTCTAATCCCATGGCAGCCAGCTGTCTCATGTACTTAGTATGCACGAACATACCGCTCCACTGCCATGCTTTTGCAGAATATAATGACTAGTGCCCAATATGACTGGCCCTCGATTAGCAAATACATGGCATTACTTGGAATCCAATTTATTAGCAAATCCATTTACAAAACACCTTGGTACAATGGATGAGCACAGTATGTAAAACAGTTTCCTGCAGATGTGTACCTGCATTTGTTAGCCAATGGCTCATACTTTTCCATGCTAACAGGCTGAGAGGTATGTGTATGTAACATCATCTAATCAAGAATGGTAGTCACTGTACTCAACTGACACTGCACACCTGTAGAAGTATGTAGTAGTAGTCTTTGTAGTTTTTCTCTCTCCCCCCACCCTTTATCTTTTTTAATTTATTAATGTTATTTATTATTATGATTTGCTATTAACATATTTTTTAACTGTTATGTTGGCCTTATGTATTATTTCATATTGGTTTGCTGTTAACATACTTGCCTTTATGTTATTTATTGTGTTCCTCATAATATACATTAATATGTATTTTGAGCAATATTATCTTTCATTATGTTAGTACTAATATTTGTTTGGTTATTACTTATCTTACCTTATGTTTATATTTCATTTACTGCAGCATGACAAGGTAAGCCAGTTCCAAGTGATCCACCTTCCTTGGCTCCCCTGACCGTGGCACCGGGGCCCAGCAAATCTGGGCCGCAGCCTGGTGGTGCCTCCTCTGCTACCCCTGCACTGCCTGTGCTGTTGAGTAGTTCTGTCCCACAGGCTGAGGCTGTACCCCTTCTGGGAGCGTAGGTGGAGGGGTGATTTTGTCACCCATCAAGAACTGCTAGGTATTGGGTGCTCCGCTGAACTGTCAGTGCATGCCTGCGCCTGATGGAGAGCATGCTGTCACCTCAGATGTCAGCCTCCACCACTGCCACCACAGGGGCAGTGAAGGAGCAGTGTTTACAGTCCCAAGGGTGAGGACTTGAGTCGCACTGCTACTGGGTGGATGCTCATGGGACTGGGATTCCACAACACCCCCCCATCCAAGGTGTTCACCCCACCTCTTGTGCCACACACCAACTATCTCGGCTGTCTTGTCCGTCAAAGCTTCCTCACCTTCCCAACTTACCTCCCCAACACATACCTATGTCCCTTCCCCAACATTCCACTCTCAACTTAAAAAAAAAAAAAGGGCACCTGTCCCACAGTAGTCACATACACAGATCTCCATTTTGCACATGTCCACTGGACACACATAATTTGGTCCAACTGACTTGTCAATCTACTTATGTTGTCATTACCCCTATATGGGTGCGACAATCCAAATTCAACAAAAATATCTGTGAAAGTGCACAGTTGTTGCTGTTCAAGAAATGGATAGCTATGGTTCTTTCTATAGCCATCCTGCACATACCTCCCTGCTTTTCATTATGTTTTTTCCCCCTGATTTCACCCCATTTCACCACTGTCCTATCTCCCCATTTTTCTTTTCTTTAAAGATTTTTTTGCAAGACGCGGTGTGGGGTGATGCATCGCTTAACCCTTCTAAATAGTGCTACATTGATATATGCTTTTGTAAAAATATTAATCATTGTTCAAAAAATACACCTGCACCCTATTTTGAACCCAGGCCCATTGCAGCTGCAGAACAGTGGCTCAACCCGCCAAGGCAAACAGCTGCTAATTAACACAAGTGTTTTAATGAAAATATAGTAATGCTCAAGTTCTCATCATTAAGCACGTTTAAGCAATGCTGTCCATAGCTCCACACCACGCAAACCAGCTTAAAGAAATATAGAAAAATATTACTGTAATTGGTACTCTACTAGGGAAATACATCATTATAAAGCCATACCATACCCATAAGAATGAACGTAAGTGAGGTATCTAAAAGCAGGTAACTCTTCAATTATAAGTACAACATATAAAAATATACTTGCTAAAACATTAATGTAAAAGTAGGATTTTTAACTGGGACTTTATTAGAGAAATAAAGCACGCAAAAGCCATACATGCAATAATACGTGTAAGCATTCCTCAAAACCTCATAAAGCAAGAAATCTGGACAAATCCATAAATAAAATCTGGACAAAGGCCCAAAAATAAGGACAATTTTTTTAAATATTGCTCTTAGAAACTTAGAAAGTTGATAGACTAACAGGTTTTGATTTAGTATGAATGTTCTGAAGGACCTGAATTCTGAAACTCAAATATCTTTCATTATTTTCTAACTTCAGTCTTTAATGACTTACCACTAATTTGCCAGAAAACCACAATTTGTGGAATGATATCTTCAACATGTAAAACTACATCTGTTATATCAGTGACACTGTAGCTCAGACTGTAAAATGTATTGAGAACAATTATTTTTGGCACACATGATCCTCGGTTCAACTTCAGCTGCCTCTACCATTGAAAATATATGTCTGTGGATACCAACATTATAAATTGTGATATATATGTCTGTCTTATCACTTATTTATCCACTAAAAGCAGTACAGATGGAATGTCTGCATCTAAGTAATAGAAATCAAAGGCTATAGTTAGGACCACTCAACTACTTCAAGTACAACACTGAAATTGTGGCCCAGTAATATGACACTGCGACCGACATGACTTGGCAGTTGTCCAGCTATGTAAAATAATGGTTAATCTACCCCCTTACCTTTCTCTAGGACACACCAACCATTTTGCCTTTGATTGTGGTACTGATACTGTTGGCTAACATACTTACCTTAAACACATGCCTTAATTTCCAGTGGAATGAGTACCTCCAATCTAGCTCTGCCTCTACAACAAGGCTGCCACAGGTCCTACACTTACTCTTACAGCTTGTTGTCCTCCAAAGTGTTCAACCTCTCTGCCTATGCCTATTGCCTACAGCATCAGTTCCATCTCCAGCTTCAGTCAGTAGCACACACATCTGTATGTAAAACATAGCTGCTACAGACATACTCTCTGCGATGACATACTATCTTTTTCCAAGTAATTTTCAGCACAACAGATGATAAAGGGGTTGTAATCTACATTGAGGCCTTGTATCTTATTCAGTGGATACATGTGATTGGCTGATTATACTGCAAATCAGCTGTGTTGGCTACAATTAGCATTTCAGAAGCACAAACTGGTTAAAAGTCAATCACTTGGAAATGAGAACCATGTTAAAAAGGCAAACAGCTAGCTAGGGGAACCACTGTATATGAAAGGTACTTCACAAGGTGAACTCATTGGCACAACCTTTCTTTATCTCTACCTATCAAAGAGAGGAGCATTGTACTCCATCAGGTATGTAACCATTTTGTTTACAACATGATGCATATGTGTGAATATACTCAGGGGGCATGGGGATTACAGCATTACACCTTTCTGAGAACGGTAATGATGACATGTCACTGATCTCCAGATTTGTTACACCTACATAGGAGGTACAATACATTAAGGGTAGAATGTTTTTTGTTGATCTCCTGGGAATGTCCCTTTATAGCTGTTGTAAGAGCACACTGCTATTCATTTGGCACTGTTATTTTTATGCATTATAAGGGGGGTTACCCCTAGGGGCTAGACTACAATGGAGTCCTGTGTTGGGTGTGTGATCATACATCAGTATCTATCATGGAACAAACATGAACAGCTGACTATTGCTACTATCCTAGTTGCATCCACACCCTTAGTATGTTCGCACACTGTAGACTATGAGATGTGTCATCAAGCAGTGAATACTGCCAGTCATCTGTTATTGCTCTCTCTACATAGTTTACTCCCACATATGTGATCCTGACATGTGTCCCCATTTAGTTGTCTTTCTGTAAAGATGTATCCATAACACAGGGGCCCTTTTACACATGCTGAAAAATGACATCATCCTGGAAGCCCTGCATCAAAACCATCAACTCCTGCTGTCCATGGGTAGGCAAAACAGGGAAAAGAGGGCAGCACTGTAGGCTGATCTGGTCGGTGATGTGAATGCTTTCAGTCACCAGAGTGGACATATGAGCAGGTGCAACACCATGCAACTGATATGATCAATGATGCACCCAGAAGAGCAGCAGATGTGGTCAGGGATTGTAGGGTCACCGGTGGAGGGCCTGCAGTGGAACAACCGCAGTCAGTCACTGAGGAATTCCTGATGAACCTAGGAACACAGGACAGCTTCCAGGCATCCATCACATGGTACTGTTGTGGATGTGGGTACCACAGTTTCCACGCAAGAGGAGCATCCAGGTATGCTTAGCTGGATCAGCATTGAAATACTGTAGCATTCAGTGTGTTAGGGTGTACATAGTTTTATGTGGGTGTCAGCAGTTTGTTTTTTTGGGGGGTTCTTAACTGCAGTTTGAATCTCATTCTCAGATTTTCACCAACATACCAATTAACATAGTAGCTACTGTAAATGTGAGATATATGATGTACTACCCTCTTATAGTGCAACATGCAGTGGTGTTTACATTACTTTTCCCTCAAATTTTCACAGGACTGTCAGGAATCAGACAAGGCTGTGCTCCTGCTCCTGGTAAACACAACGTGGGTTTGTTAGAGGTACAGATTTAGTGCAATGTATTCACTAAAGTTATATCCCAGGCTTGCCGGCTGGATTGATGTACTGTCTGCACGACTGCCAACTACACAGATATTTTCTGATTGTATATAATTTATAGTCATACCTATGCATTGTAGGTGTGACCACACTGATAGTTTTGACAGTATTGTAAAGACATTACAAATTACCATATGTGTCAGCTGTGTAGAGTTTTGACAAATGTCAACAGTGTCCATCATTGTTGCTCATGAGATTCTTGTTTAAAGAGCTTTTATTTCCAAGTAACTACAGATGCTTGTTAGGAAATAATGTCCTCATGTCCTACTGTATGAGGTTGTGGGTTATACAAGTGTGTAATAGTGACAGCAGTGTATACAGCTTAACATATATTGCAACATAGTACTGCAGAGCACAGTACTGCAGGTATTAATATACTGCTTTTCCCTATTTTATCACAGGTGACTAGGGGGGTTTAGTCTCTGTCCCCTTCACAACCTGTCAGTGTCTCTTCAGACTCTAATGCTGATGGTGGCCAAAGTGAAGCACAGGTGGGGGTTGCAAGAGTTGAATCTGTCCCAGAGGTTTACATCCCTCTTCTGTCCTCATTATCACTGTACAGAGTCAGTATGTCTACATATACCCAGTCCCTGGTGGCCACTGATATTGGACAGTCAGAAAGTGGGGATATTGAACAGGAAAGTGTGGCAACTATGGCTGCAGTGAGTGTCGATACTGGCCATAGCCAAAGAGATGGTGAGGTTCCAGACAGACTGATTGATAGTGCTGCTCGTAGGAGGCCTGCTGTCATTCCACCACCTGTTGCAAGGTGTCTCATTACGTGTCACTTGGCACATGTTTTGGGCAATCATGGATGCACAGCCACATTCCAAATGGAACTCCAGATGAATGCTCAGGATTATTGATGCAGCGCAGTCTGACATCTGTGACTGCCTCCACCATGTTGCTGATACCCTTGATTGGTTGACTGATGCAGTGGAAAGACTTTGGTCTGAGACAGACTGCAGACTGTCTTGGAACACACACTATCTATGATGGAATGTCTATTTGGAGTTGAGCATCAGACTCATGGACGTAGGTCAGCAGCTACATCTGCTGAGAATCCACGTGGTTGTGCACAATCATGTTCTGTAGTGGCAGTACATCCAGCTCTCTGGAGGGGTGTGTGCTGTCCACACCAAGATGTGGCAGGCCATAGGCTTTTGGTCCTGGCATTCTCATGTTGAACACGGTCCCAGCGGACAGCAGTCACTGTCAGGTAGTAGCCCCACTTCTAACCTTGGGCACTGAGGTGTCAGTGCAGTTTTAGGCAGAGCCAGTTCCCATGTTCAGAGGTGGAGATGATGAACTGTCAGCTCTACCATGCATGGTTCAAAGCTGTTCAACATACACAAACATAGGGCTAGCACTGAGCTTGACTGTGTTCACACGCACACACACACACACACACACACACACACACACACACACACACACACACACACACACACACACACACACACACACACACCACTTTTCACAATCAGGTCAACTACAGACACACAAAGCAGATTTCCTTGGTCCATCTTGCCTGCTTCCCTTCCTGACTCACATACATGCTTTCAACCTATTGGGTCAGTCTAGGCCTCCCGCGCCCCGACACAACACACTGTACAAGTTATGATACCTGTGCCACATCCTTGCCATCAATGCAGAGAAATGAAGCTATTTGTCTGATGCACATGGTGACTATACAAATCACTATGTATTTGTTTAATCCATTGTTGCCTTTGTCGTGCCACTTGTACTGGTCCCTGACAGATACTGTATGATGACACCTGGAATGACAACCACATTATTCTGTGTACCTTATATTAGATGATGTCATAATGGATATATATTTACACAATGAAAGGTGTCTCATGGACCCGTTTATGTTTCAGTTTCAGGATTCTGTGGGAGAAACCTATGGGTACACAGTAACAATATGCCCATAAACATCAGAGCACAAGATGGAATGTCAACACTGAAGAAAAATGCCTTCAGAAAGATACAGCAGTATAGGTGCATGGCTCCATAGGCTCATGTGTGTATAACAAGCTAACAAGGACAATGGCTTTATTCAGCCTACGCATACATCCCTAATCTCTGAAGAGGTCTGATACCCTTGATAAGTGTCAGTATGGTTTTGGCTGCTAACAGATCTCTAAGCTGTGATGAGGGAGATGAACCAGCTGCAATTTTCCTGTGTCCATTACAGACATGTTTACTATACCAGTTATGATTGTCTTCTTCCACATCCCACTGAGTAACGTCCACACGATGTGTGTTACAGTAGAAGTGTGCTTCACATGGATGGGAAGCCTGTTACATATAGACTGTAGTGTCTGGGTTAAATACTTGTCTCTCCATCATGTAATGTTTATACCACAGTGAAGGTGTAGGTGTGTAGAACAGGTAACACATGTGTTAGTCCTTTCTTGGATATGCTGGAGGTACACAGTGGGATCTGACACCTCTCTGTATTGCACCTCCCCTCCAAAGCATGTAAGAGACAGAATACATATTTATGGCCTTGACACGGTCTGCGTAGGATACGTTATGTACACAATGAATTTGTTTACTATGGGACCTCTGTGGCTGCTACAGTTGCCAGATACGCCTGTGTGGTGACATAGCAAAGGTGCCATTGCACTCAATGATAGGTGTGTTGAGTGCCAAATACAGTATAACAATATACTACAGTGCTACGTATTTATCACCTGCACCACAGAGCTTATGACAGTCTGGGATTTACATACCATACTTTTCTCTATAGGTTGTACAACATTGAATAAATCCCAACATCTTACTGACCAGTGAATGTCAAAGGCTAGATCACTCCCTGTGTCCATAAGTCTATGATTAATGGCTCAACTCTTTGCAGTGTGCAAACAATACAATATTTTCTAGGGGTGGATGACTTCCAAAAGGTTGTATTATGCATTCCTTGGCATTTACTATTTGTCAATGGCTCTGACAACAACTAAATACATGTGTCAGCCCATCCTGGATAACTGTTGGTTCTGTGTGGGATTCAGTGATAGCTCCTAATTTGCAATCATCTGTAAATGTAGTCAGTCAGAGGGCAGTGGCAGTGGCTGTGACTGCAGAGAAGGGAATGGCTATAAGGGGTAGTCCATGAAAGATTTCTGAGGTACGTCCAGTGGTTTAGCAGTGGACAACCCAATGCTATCTTCCTGGATAATGACTGTCAGACACATAGCTATCCACCAGCTGATATACTGGTCTGTAAATAACCTATACAGTTTTTCAGCAGTTCCTGATGGCCTAATATTATCAAATACCTTGTCAGGCCATGGCAGGTGGAGTGAGTCATATCCCCCTCATCCATTGCATATTTTAACACTCATTGAGGTCCACTGGTTAGGGTAGGCATGATCTGCCCTTGAACAAAACTGTTTGGTCCAGTATCTGTAGCTGTACAACATGAATTAGAGATCCGGGGACAGTGCTTGGCACTGCATGCTAGTTGTCCTGTGTGCAACTAAGTATTGCAGTTACTTCCATCACGTTTTCCAAGAAAACAGTCATCCAAGGCATCTGTCTGTGTACAGACCACAGGCAAATAATGGAGGGGAAGGTAATACATACACCCTGTGAAGGTAAGGAGGGAGGTTTTACACAGGTATTCTGCATTTGGACACCATTCAAGCAGTGTGTAATGAAAGGACACAATTACCTTATGAAGAATGTGGAAAGCCGGGTCTTCCCTAAATTGCTGGTGCCTGGCAGCTACTAATGCTTGTCTCACCACACCCAATCTCTGTCCTGAGATACTATGCTCCAATACTTCTCCTCTCAGCAGAAACAAAATGTTACTTTGAAGCTCATGATAAGAAGCAGGACACGGCATGTTTAATCATCCACATAGTTGTCCCACGTTATGCAAGGCTCTGTAGGCTTCACATACCCTTTTCAAGTCAGTTGCCTCGATTAGCAATCTGATCAATCAGTTGACTTTTCCATGTATTATGCCTTCTTTTCCAGGGTTGTTAGTATTTCACTAGGGTATTGACCAGATGTTGATTAGGAGCACAGCTGCAGCGTCACAATATAATGTTCAATGTCTGGTGACACAGATGTCCAAGGTTGCTCAAACAAGCACCACAGTAGTGGTGATCCATGTTAGGTGCCAATTTCACAGCAGTTCATGCAGCCTGCCCTTCAACAGGTTAATGGTGGAAATCTGCATGACATGGCTCTGAGGCCTACTGTACAGGAGTGGTCACCTTTGGCCAAAGTGTGTCCACCTGCCACATGTTCTAGGTATGTCATACTGTACATGCATGTGCCCAGAAAGCATGTCTGTGTTCCCACATCATATCACACAACATCCAGTTTGCAGTCTGGTTGCTTGACAGGCACTGTAGACTTGCAATGCTGAAGTAATGGTTGCAAAGTTGAATGAGTCCTTTGTACATGCACAGACATCCACATCTTCACTGCAAGGAGTGCCTGCAAACAGGGTATTTCAGGGTGTCAATCCCAAAGGTGTAGCAGCATGACCCTAAACTTTGCTAGAGTTGCAGTGTCACATTTGTAGATATGGTACTGCGACCAAGCCTAATAATAGGATTATGGTTAATCCAAGGACCACATGCCTGGCAAAGCACTGTAATCACTCAATCATGCTATCGCATACTGTCAGGTGTTGTTACCTATAACCTGTAACCTATGTTGTTACATAAAGGTGACAACATGCTACATTTTAGCATCTGTTATGACACTGCCTAACAATGGCCTGCTGTGACGTACAAACAAGCAAGACTCGATTGCTAATGGCATTATCAATGACTGCTGATGAGATGGGGAAAGTGTACCCACCTCTCTACTCCTATGCCAGACAAACAGAACATGTGAGAGATGTGTCTATATTACAAACATTGATTCCATGGTGTCTCACACACCAGTCAGTACCATATGGCAATAAGCATTTTGCCAACATGCACACTTCACCTCCTGTTCCACCCACATCACACACACTTGTATGTGTGGACTCCTTACTAGACATATTCACAAACAGACACCTCAGAAACCCATATGCAAGCTCAGTACACATACCACCTCTAGAGACAACAGTACACATAATAGCTCAGCTCGTGCATCACTCTCTCACCAGTCAAACACCTGAGGTAAAACACAAAATCAAATCTATTATTCATAGGTCTCAAACTGAGTTTTTTTTTTCTTTATGGTTTATTTTTCCTCTTTTTCTTGCTGGTTTTCTTCTTTTGATTGGCTCTATACCAGCAGTGAGCCTTCAGTGTGAGCTCTGAAGAACTTTCAGCACCCTTATAAGGAAGGAGAATATTGTAATTACTATTTTTATAAAAGACAAAAATAGTCTTTTATTGTCTTTTATTTCACCTAAGATGGATAACCGTAACATTTCTATGAATGAGGAATCTACTGGTAATTTAACACAGCTTTTAGCAGTGTTAACACAGGAAGCGGGTGATATTCAAACTCAAATCAATGAACTACGTTTACCAAGAGGCATTGCTGCCGACAGTAGGTTGGCAGATGTGACTGGAGCTCTAACCAATCAGGGGGACTTTTCAGATCGAGGTTCTGAAAGAGGAAATAAGAATGAGGGCAATAATGGCACTGCAGAATTCTGTGGTGATTTGGAATGCATTAACAGGGACAATCTGAATTTCCAACAAAGGATTAATGATGAAATATGCTTCAACAAGAATGGAACGATAAGCAAGAACAGGCAAGTGGCCCAAACTTTTCAACACAAACTTTATGAACTAGAAAACAAGTTATTTAAAGTCAGGGGCTTGCAATGTGACAATTTATATTTATGTGAAACCATTAAGAACAAGCATGTTCCAAAGGAACTCAGACTTTTCAAGTTTCCAAATGGGTTAAAAGCTGAAATTTGGAAACAAATGAACTTTTGAATATGTTTGATAGATTTGGATGTGAATTCGTGTAATTTATTATTAAAATTAACAATGTGAATATTAACAAGTACTTGGATGAAGTAACCACACTGAATGATGAAATTTTCAATTATTTATTTGACAGTAATGTGACCAAGTACAATAATATTTTTAAGAAAGTAGAAAATTATGTTAAGGGAAATCTGGAAAGGAAAAAGAAAAAGATGGCTAGGGATGACAATGAATATTGTAATAAAACTGCTTACTCTTTACCTAATGCCTATTATGATGTGCATGAAAGTAAACGTAGAGAAAGAACAAATCAGAATACAACAATGAGTATGGTTACAGAATGGGGAATTCACAGGAGGGTGAACCGGAGGATTATGATAGGAATTACCCCTAAGAAATCAGAAAGGATGGAAAACAGAAACAAAGTTTTCTTTTCCACAATCCCGCACCCCTAGAGGGGAGAGAAAGGCAGGGGGAGGGGTATGAGGTTTAACAACTAGACTCCCAAGAGGAGATTGGGAGGAATACTTCTGAAGAAATTGTTTGTAGTGAGGGCAGGGTACTGTCCTACAGAGGTTTTAATATTTTTAACTACACAGATTTAACTATAGACAAGAACTTTTTTTCTTTGTTTGAGAAAGGGTTTAAGTTTGTGCCTTCACATAGTTTAAATGTGGTAGACATGATCACTGAATTAAAGTTCTTCACTAGACGGTTAAACCTCAAATTATATTTTAAGGGACAAACATTAGATAAGGAGAACAACTATGGTTCAAGTTTAAGAAAGAGTTGTTTTAACCCCCCCACACACACACACACACTGCTTTCATCATTTGAAGGAGTTTGTTCAACAGACATTTATTTTTCACTTAGTACTGAAAATAAAAAAAAAGAATAAATACAGTAATATAACTAAGGAAGAGATGGACCTTATAAAAATGATTTGGGAAGAAGAAGAATTAAGGGTGATGAAACCAGATAAAGGTGGAGGGTAGTCCTATTTACTAAAATGGACTATGTTAACATCATGTTTGAAATTTTTTATGACACAAATAACTATCACGAGGCTACAAGAAATGAGATTTATATTGCACACAGGAAAATTCAACTATTATTACAAGACTCACATTTTCAAAATGTCATATCAGAACAAGTATATGAATTTTTAAAGTCAGATAATGTATTAATCCCAGTAGCATTTGGGATACCGAAAGTTCACAAATGTGTGACCAAAACCACATTTAGAGTAATTATTTCTGCACAAAATGGACCAATTTATTAATTCAGGATATTTATAGATAGAGTGCTGAAAAAGGCAATAACACCCCTTAATTATTTATTAAAAGACTCTTTGGATCTACTGTTCAAAATTGAACAAGGTTGGTATATGGACCAGTTTTGCTTCTCTACAATAGATGTTAAGGATTTATTTACTTCTGTTCTCCACCAAGAGGGGCTAGTGCTATTTCATGAGGCAATCCCTAAGCTCACCAACCCAGATGATACACTAATTTTATAATGTTACTTACAGAGGTTATTTTGGACAACAATTATTTTACCTTTGAAGGGGTTTATTTCAATCAACTGATATGGGTAGCGATGGGTGCAAGCTATGCACTCAGCTTTGCAAACTTGGTCTTTCTTGCTTGGGAGGCAAGGCATGTGTTAAATAATGTATATTCTACTAAATGGATTGGTTATTTCCAGTTTTTGGATGATATACTTATTATATGGAAGGACAAGAACCAACACAATGTGTCATTTTAGACTACCTGAATAGTATTTCACCATATTTTGAATTTACAGGTAACACCAATGACAACTCTGTTGATTATTTGGACATTATACTAGCTAAGGACATTGTGAGAAAGAAGTTTACAACAATTTATAGGAAAGAAATATATTCTAACGACTATTTAGATTTCCATAGTTGCCATCCTAGTCATACTGAAAGGAACATACTTAATGGAAGCTGGTTAGGGCCACCTGTATGTGTTCAGAAACTGAACGGTTTGAAATCAAAGTAAACAAAATTAGTATGGTTTTACAAAGAGGATACCCTGAAAAATGAGTGAAAGATTTGTACGGGCAGATAAAAACAGCATGGGGTAACAGGTACAAACCCCTGTTGTGTAGCACCAGTGGACTGAAGAATGGGGAGGACAACTCAGGAAACAGTACAGACTTCAATGGGGGGATGGTGATACCCTACACTTGTAATAGTAATCATATCAAGGACATTATTTTTAAAAACTGGACGATATTTAAAGGGAATTCTAAGATTTTGAAATTTTTAGGTAATGAACCACATTTTATTTATAAAACAGAGAGAAATTGTAAATCTCTTTTCAAACAACGTATAGGTGGGAGCATCATAATCAAGGGCACCACAAGTTGTGGTGCCTGAAGGCAGTGCAACATATTTGGAAAGGAAGCACTATTACCCTTTGAGGTATACCATTTGTGGTTAATCTACATAGGGGAAATTGCAATACCAAGGGACTAGTTTATATAGTGGTCTGTGAAGGATGTGGGCAGTAATATGTAGGTAGAATGGAGAGATGACTAAAGAAGAGAGTATACGAACATTTGTACACAATACAGAAGGCAAATACTAACAATGGACTGTTTAGACATACCATTGAATGCCCCAACTATACTGGATTTAAATTTGGAATTTTAGAGGTTTTACCTGTGGACCCTCGAGGGGGATGGTGGAAACTATTGCTAGAAATAAAAGAATTCCAATGGCAAGTAAGATTAAATGCTGTCCAACCCCCGGGTTTAATTGAGAATATTTCCATACTCCCTATTCTAAAGAAGAGAGCATTAGAATTGTGATTTCTGAAGTTGTTAGTTAAAAAGGCATCAGGGGCTAATCTTGTAACTAGTGTAGTCCAGATACAGATTTGCTATATCCAGGACTGTTTGTAAGCTTCTGAGCCCCCCAAGCCTATGTTGGAGGAAAGCCTTCTAGCTTATCAGTGGGAGTGGTAAGCATTAGGTAGCCTATCTACCACAAGATTGGTTTCTGGCCCAGAAATTGTAGTTTATTGGCTGTTTAGGCAGTTTTTTCATCTCTTTCAACCTTCTGGTTTAAAAGCCCATGTTTGCACTTGTTTCCCACCCTTCCTGTAACTAGTCTAGTCCAGATATAAATTTGCTGTATCCAGGACTGCTTGTAAGCTTCTGAGCCCCCCCCCCCCCAAGCCTTTCTGTGTTGGAGGAAGGCTTCTAGCTTATCAGTGGGCGTGGTAAGCACTAGGTAGCCTATCTACCACAAGAGTGGTTTCTGGCCCAGGAATTGTAGTTTATTGGCCGTTTGGACAGTTTTTCCATCTATTTCAACTTTCTGGTTTAAAAGCCCATGTTTGCACTTGTTTCCTACCTTTCCTGTAACTAGTCTAGTCCAGATACAGATTTGCTGTATCCAGGACTGTTTGTAAGCTTCTGAGCTCCCCAAGCCTTTCTGTGTTGGAGAGAAGCATTCTAGCTTATCAGAGGGAGTGATAAGCACTAGGTAGCTTATCTACCACAAGATCCAGGTACAAATTCTCAGTTTTAGCACTTTAATTTGTTTATTCATGCTCAGCACTTGTTCAGAACCTGTTTTTATCACTAAATAAGCTACAAATTACTGCAGCACTCAACCTTTCTCTTTACCGAGAGGAAAGCAGTTTTTGTACTTACTTTCCTCACTTGCTTAGAGAAAACAGCTCTTATACTCACTTTCCTCACTTGTCTAGAGGAAAGTAATTTTTTATTCAGGCACGTACAAGGCTCAGCTCCCACTGTTCTCTCCAATCTGATGAATCTGGGCATCTTGGGGCAATGTAGCAATTGCCTCATGTACACAGACAACCCTCTCCTCCTATCACCCAACACCACAACCTGTGAGAGATGCACTTATCTAGCCAAATTGGAGGTAAAGCTCTCTCCAACCAAGACTGAACTTGACAGTCAAGAGGAGAAGTAAACACTTGCACCACACCACACTCATTACATAGTCCCACTAAACCTACACCACCAAAATCCACACATAGAAACACAAAAACATTTGCAGAGGCTCTCAATATTAATCTGCTCAAGCAACAGAGACCTCCAAAGCAGAAACCCAAGCAGCCTCCACCCCCAACACAACCCAAATGACACATAGCCCACAGACTCAGTGTGCCACTCAACCACAACCCATAAGGCAAAACTATGTACCCAAAACACTAGTCACAGATGACTCTATAGTCAGGCACACTGATGTCCCACTCACCAGGCTAAACAAGGAGAAAGTTGCTGTCAGCTGCCTGTTGGGTGCCAGGATCTGCCAAATAAACCCACACACTCAGGTCACTCCACAAAAAGTACAAATATGACTCTGTCATGATCCATGTTGGTGTGAATGACCTGAGATGTACCTCCCTGGACTATATGAAAAGAGATATGGAAGAGCTCTCCAATCTTGTAGCCTAGGCAGGTATGACCCTAGCCATGAGTAGCATCCTGCCATCACCCAGAATGATACCACAGTACAAGGACAAAATGACTGACTTCAACAATTGGCTAAGCTTCTGGTGTCATTCTAAGGGGATCCATTATCTGTCTGCTTGGGATGACATGGTTGACAGACCATGATGCTTTGCCACCCCTGGGATTCCAGATACTGGCTAAGGCTCTTGCTACCACTGTAGTGCCTTTTTTAGGCAAGGTTCAAATGACAAATTCACTACCGTAACAGGAACAGGCAAGCAAAAACTGAGTGTAATGCTACTCAATGCTAGAAGTCTAAACCTCAAAATACACTCCCTCGAAGCACTCCTTAAAATAGAGAACATCGATATCTGTGCAGTGACTGAGACCTGGTTCAGGGGTCCAGAGAGCACCCCTGCATTACCAGGCTATAACTCATACCACACTTTTTGGCCACCTAACCTGGACCGGAACACCAAAGGCAGAGGTGTGTCCATATTCATTAAGGATATCCACACCTCCAGGCTAGTTGCTCAGCATAATGCATCCGAGGTTATCCAAGTGCAACTAACTCTGGGCAAAACTGCAATCTAAATTGTAGCTTGCTACAGATCCCCCACCATGCCCCAGGATTCCCACTCCTCTTTTCTTGATATACTGGAAAATATTAGGGTTCAACCAAACACCCTAATAATGGGCAATTTCAACTACCCCACCATTAACTGGGAAAACTGCTCATGTACCAACTCCTTTGCTCAACGTTTTCTGGAATTAATAAATTCCTATGCCCTGGATCAACTTATCCACACCCCCACCAAGGGCAACAATATCCTAGACCTAGTCATTACCAACATGAGTGACCGGTGTTCCACAGCTGAAGTCAACTCCTCGTTGGTCAGATCTGACCATAAGCTAATCACCCTAAATATCCACATCCTGCCCCCACCTCCCAATTAAGGAAATCAAAGTAAAAAATTTCTCCAAAGCCAACTTCATGCTTAAGACAGAAGTGGTGAACTTCATGACACCCATCCAGATGGACAATACAGTTATGACTGATGAATCCTACACAGATGCACTCTATAAGCACTTACACAAGTGCATGGATTGTGCTATCCCAAACAGAACCAAGACACTATCTTCCAAAAAAAGGAAGCCAATCTGGTGGTCCCCTGCCATAAACAAACTCTACAACAGAAGGAAGAAACTGTTGCAAAAGGGAGTAAAATCCCATGAGTGGAGGAGTTACCTGGACAGCCTCAGTAAGAAGCTGAGATTCCTTATAAGATCCTGCAAAGCTAGCTATGAAAACAAAATTGCCACTGATTCTAGGGACAATAACAAGGCCATTCTATAGCTATGTCAAGAATTTTAATGGCAACATCCAGATCTGCTCTGAGGTACAGCACAACGGCGTGAAAATTACAGAACCAACTGATATTGCCAACATCCTGGCAGATAGGTTCAGTGCTAACTTTACCCCCCTCTCACCCCCTGAAGGGCCCATATCTATACAGGAAAAATGCAGAGTCTCTGTAATCACAACGCAGGTATAAACTGCATTCTCTAAAGCCAAAAACACAGCATCCATGGGACCGGACAACATCCCAGGCTGCGTTTACACAAACCGGTTCCCCACCTAAGCACCATGTTCAATCATAGTCTCACATCAGTCTTTGTGCCCACTGAATGACACACCGCAACAGTTATCCCACTCCACAAAGAGGGAGCCTGGGAACTATTGCCCTATTAGCCTGACGAGCCTGGTCTGTAAGGCCATGGAACGTATCATCATGGAAAAGACATTGGTAACATCCAAAGTATGGACCCCACCCAGTTCGGGTTTGTGAAAGTCAGATCATGCCTCCTGAACCTGATCAATTTCTATGAGGCAGTCACCAAAGCTGTAGACAAGGGTAAGGTGGTTCACACAGCCTATCTTGACTTCGCCAAGGCTTTCGACATCCCCCATTCTGGAATTATAGCTATACTCACTAAACTAGGTATAAATCCTTATGTCACAAGATGGGTTGCCAACTGGCTCACTGACAGAACCCACACTGTAAAAGTTGCAGACTCCAAATCTGTCTTCAAACCAGTGACAAGTGGAGTACCACAGGGTTCAGTCCTGGGACCTCTCCTGTTTGGTATCTACTTCTCTGAAGTACAGGCTAACACAGAAGGTCTTTGACTAATGCAGTTTGCAGATGACTGCAAACTAGGAGCCATAGTTGAGTCCCCAAATGATGTGGACATCCTACAGAAGGGCCTCACTGAGACAGATGCCTGGTGTCAGAGCCATGGCCTCAAGCTCAATGCCAAAAAATGCATTGTCATCCTCTTTGGTAAAAACTCTGTACCCATGAACTACCACACAGGTGGCAGTCTACTTAAATCCGAATGTGTGAGAAGAGACCTGGGGACCCAAGTGGACAGTAGTCTCTCCTTTGATAATCACATCGCTACAGTACTCAGTAAATCCTTCTACATGGCACACCTCATCCCTCTACTTGACACTCATTAGACCCATTATAGAGTACAATGCCCCTTTTGGAATGTACCTCACAAGACATCTGCAGCAGCTGGAAATGCCACAGAAGTACCTCACAAAGGGGATTACTGGCCTCAAACAGATGCCCTACACTGACCGTCTCAAAAAACTCCAGCTTTACTCCCATAGCATACTGCCTACTCCGAGGTGATCTCTGCCTACCATATAAAACTATGTCAAACCCAGAGCTGTTAGACATGCTACACCTAAATACATCCCAATCCCTTTGAACTACACGCTCTAGGGACCTAAACCTTGTCACCACAATAAACAGGACATGCTGGAGGGATAGATTCCTGTCCCTGAGACTTCCCATACACTGGAACAAGCTACCCATCTATGCCAAGCAAAGTTTTTCATTAGCACTCTTCAAGAAAAATCTTGATAAGTGGATGGGTACTAGGAAATGCACCCTGCAGATCACTTCAGTGGCTCTGCTCGACAGGGGCACAGGAAAATAACTTTCTTGGGTAGCATAAGCCAGGAACCTTGTTGACTAGGCTTACATAGGCCCTTGGGCCAATAGCCTAGTACCTACCTATGAACCTATTTATTCAAGAAGTAAGGGTATGGTATATTTTGCTACCATTTTTTTATTCCCTCAAATGATTTTAAATGTTGTTGTTTCTGTTTGAAACTGAGACTTATATGCTCATATCTGCATTTTTAGCAGTCACATGCAAGTATGAACTTTTACTAATGGTACATGTGTAAACCATATATTTTAGAATGTATTCAGTATTCAAATGAACATACATCTTTTTTATTTTTCAATAGGTTTGTGTATGTATATAAGATTCTATTGGCATGAGATGCAGGAATTGTTTTGGGTATATAAAAGTAACATGACAATCTTATTTTAAAGTTTTTATAGTAGCATATAGTTAATTGGGTAGGTTTATAATGAAGTTGTATTTATACTGTCTGTTCTGATGAAGTCCCAGTATTAAGTGTGGAGGGACGAAAGCACTTGATGGAGTGGATTTCAATAAATTTTCTTGGATTTTATGACTACTCTGCATTTTTTGAACTCACATGTGTGAAGTTCTCAAACTAAGGTTTTTTTCTTTATTATACATAGGTGATTACATCGTGATACACATTGATGTCCCTGTCACCAGGCTACATATGGGAAAGGTCACAGTTAACTTTCTGTGACTTGACACAATACGCCATACCACACATTGAAGCAAGTCAATAACTATCAGGGAATGTAATGATAATGTCATAGTTCCTGCTGGTATGTACAACTTGGGACATATGTCACCGGACTGTATGCAGACACATGAGTGAACTTAGGCACACTGTGTCTCTGGTGGGTATGCTGATAGCTTTCACCTGCATTTGACCCTCACCTAGGATGATGGCTCAATACACATGCAAAACGATGGACGTCAATAATTGCCTTAGTGTGTTTTGTCATTGTAAGGGGATCCACTACATGTCCGCCTGGGTTGACTTGCTCAACAGACCTCAATGCTTTGTCAGAGATGGTCTTAATCTGTCACCCCTGGGATTTTGTGTACTGGCCAGTGCTGCTGACACCCCCACAATGCATCTTATAGGCTCTGTCTCAAGGGAAAACTTTCCAATGAGAACGCCATCTTCATACATCACAGTCATGCTGCTACATGCTAGGCATGCCAACACTAAACCCCACTCAGTTGAAGGTGTCCCCAACCTTGGAATATGCAGACATTTGTGCAGACAGACACCGGGGTCAAGGCTGTGGACAGCAGCACAGCCATACCAGACTACATGTCCTTTCACATGTTCAGACATCAAACTGACAGAGTGCAAGGTAATGCAGGCGGTGTGTACATATTCATTAAAGACAGATACACATTCAGATTGGTGAAACAGTGCAATTTCCTGGAGACACTGCAGGTGCTATTCACTGTTGGAAGGGCACCTAATCGAGTCATTACCAGCTACAGGGGAAGCTCTAGGAATCCAGACACCCATTGTGCTTATTTGAATCTACTTGCATCTATCAAGAGACATCAGTAAACCATGGTTTCAGTGACTGTAAATACCCACCAACTGTGTTGGTTAGTCATGCTTAAGCTCACTTGCCGAAAGGTTAGTCCACGTCCTTAACTGCAATGCCCGGGACCAGTGTTGTGACATCCCCACAAGGGGAGCCAATGTAGTACATCAGGTGTTTACCAAATATGGGTGACCACTGCAACCCCTCCACTGTGAGGTCCTCCCTGGTGAGCTCTGACCACAGATCAGTCTCATTAAAAGTATCACACCTACACACCCCCCTTGCATAAAATACAGTAATAAACTTCAACAAAGCAATTATAACCTCCTATGGGATGGATTACATAGTTTGAATGCACCCTCCCAGATGGACAGGCAAGTATGTAGAGCTCTACACCAATGCTTTATGCAAGCACCCAGTACAACTGCATAGACTCAGCTTAACTGACAGGAGGAAACAAGCTCCTCATAGCACAGTAAACCTGCCTGGTGGACAACTGCCATTAGCAGGCTGGTCAAAAAGAGGTGGAAATTGCTGTGTGACAGCTGGAGTGAGGGAGCCCCCTAAAATGGAGGCATGCCCTCCTCAAATAAAACAAGCACACAAGCACACAAAAAAACTGAAAAAACAATATGTGACAAAATTAGCCTCCCCCACAAAGGACAACCACAATGCACAGCGTGGTTACATGTGTAACCTCAGAACAAAGGCTCAGATTGTTGGTGAACTCGTACTTACTGATGCCGCATATAATGAGTCTGTAGTCATTGCTAACCTGTTGTCCCACATGTTCTGTGTCAACTTCACTCCCCTGTGCCCACCACATGTACCACATGACATCCCTGCAACCTGTCCCATGCCTTCTATATCTACAGAGCAAGTCATAAATGGCCTCTCTAAGGAGGAAACACATCATCTATTGGACATGACATCTAAGCTGCATAGGAAATTCCTTATAATCATAGTTTAATCACTGGCTGCATCCCAGGTAACTGGACAATGGCAACTGTTATCCCCTTGCACAGAGGTCATGCATCCACCGACCACCAGAACTATAGATCTATTCACTTGAGAAGCCATATCTGTAAGCCCATGGGGCAAATCATCATGGAGCTGATCAGCAAAGATATATGTAATCTACAAACAGTTGACCCTACACAGTTTGGATTTCTGAAAGGAAGATCATGGGCGTTAAACCTGGTGGACATGTCACAGGCAGTAACCAAGGACCTGGATAAGGGGACATCTGTGTGTACAACCCCCTGGAGTTAGCCATGCAGTGTGACAATATCCCCCACTCTGGGATCATTGAAAAAATCACCAAGATAGGCATCAACTATAATAAAAGTATAGGGGGTCACTAAATGTTTCACTGATGGAAAACATACTCAAAAATAGGAGAATCCACCTCCAATAGCGGATCTGTAACCAGCAGTGTTCAACAGGTCTCAATCATGGGTCCTCTACTGCTTGGAATCCACTTAACCACAGTACAAGGACAAAGTGTATGTGTGTGACTGACAAGGTTGGCTGATGCCTGCAAACTGTGAGTGGCCATATAATCTGTGAGTTATGTCAATATCCTACAAGAGGGTAATGATTAAAAAATGCCTGTTGACATACTTATGGCCACAAACTCCATGCAAATATCTACGTAGGATCAATTCTATCAGTAACACCTATGCACAACTGTAGTAGCATCTGATGTACATACTCGGGGTGACAGACCTGGACACACTGGCCTGGCCACACAGGTTTACACCTAAATTTACCTTAGATCACCATGTCTCCCCAGTGGTAAGAAGGGAATCATATGTTCTCATGTCATAAATGAGGGCATTGTCACCCGAAATTGATGTAGTCATAACCTCCATGTACTTTTACCTCAACACACCAATACTTCAGTGCAATGGCCATTTTGTCAGATCTTTCCAAACACTACTGGCAGCTGCACACAACACAAAAGTCCATCACAAGGAAACTTCAAATCTTCAGTATCTGTACAATGGTGATCATCTGAAATCACTGTCATTGTAGCATGTGGCATATAGACTACTCAGACATGATCTCTGCCTTGCACACAGGGCAATGTCTGACCCTGCTTAATTGGAAATACTGCATATCTGTAGGTGGAATGGTACACGGATTACTCACTGTAAGGTCATTAACCTGGTATGTGACATTACCAATACATGCTGGAGGCAGTGATCTGTCCAGCAGATTTTAACACACCTTTGAAATAGACTCCTACCTAATGGCTAACAGAGCACCTCATTTACCCTCATCAGATGCCATCTGTATGATTGGCTGGATGACTGTCATTTCACCATAGGGCTTTTGCCTGCATCCCTGGTAGACAGGGGCAATATGTGCTGATTGTGTAAATAATGGTAAGAACTTGGCTAGGACTGTAAGGGCTCTAGGAACATTGGGCTACTAAAGTTCAATGATCCTATGTTTCCATATGCTGATATAAAATGTTCTAACATCCACACACACAAAGCTGGCTACAATGAGGATAGTACCACTTCCAATTAATGTTTACAGGACACTGCACATCTCACACACACATACACACACACACACACACACACACACACACACACACACACACACACACACACACACACACACACACACACACACACACAAACTCCAAGTTGGCTGCAAGTAGATTAGAACTACCTATCTAATGGTACACACTACACATCACAGTACATAATGCATGCACCACAACTCAAGTCTGCTATTAATCTCTCTTTAGGACATCTTATGCTAAATGTAATCAATAGGCCTTGTTGTGGTCAGGCATTCAGAGGCCCCCATCACCTGCTCCAGCCAAAATACTGCTAATCCCTACCTCTTTCTCAGTCAGTGAGGTGATCATATTTATATTGCAGGGAGATACACAAAACACAAGTTTGCTGCAGTGAGATTAGAACCCCTACCTATCTAACCTTACACACTATAGGTCACAGTAGTTATCACACACACCTTGGCAGAAGTCTAGCATTAGAATGGCAGTTGGTAGTCTTAAGGTATATGACATCAGCAGGCCTTAAAAAAGATGGGAGTTTGGAGGCCAGCATAAACTTACAGGGCCAAAAAGTGCAGAACCATTGCAGTTTGTTAGTCAATGAGAGATTCTCAGTTGTTTTGCAGGAAGATGCATACATTCACACACACACACACACACACACACACACACACACACACACACACACACACACACACACACACACACACACACACTGGCCCGGAGTGAGAGTAGAACCCCTAACTATCTAGTCTTACACACTATAGATCACTGTACTTATCATCTGCACCATGGCTGACATCTGTTTTATACATGACTGCAAGCAAAATACTTGGGGATTAAATAAACTAGACTCATGCTGAACAGCATCTGTGGCCTGCAGAGTGATACTGCTTCTTACTGTTATCTGCATCTAGTAGCCTAGCAGACAGATAACTTATTTATCCTACCTATGTGGCTACAGTTGCCATTTTGGCCATATGTGGCTGTATTTGGATGGGCAAGTCTGTGGGCAAGAACAAAATGCCCTGTCAATTCGTGCATAGACAACATTATACATTATGCCACCTCTTCACTTGTTGGTGTATGTGTGGTGACATCTAGCAGGCTCAGGGGTCTGTAAGTGCATTATCTACTGTTGATCCCTTATGTTTGATACTTTGAGCAATATTATATATATCACAGTGCAGCTTTATTCACCATTATCAGGGTATGTGGGACAATACAGATGTCCACACATATAAACATATATATTTATGTATATAACAGGGATGTATATATAAAGGCAGGTGTGTAAGTATGATTTTATATATATATATATATATATATATATATATATATATATATATATATATTTGTATATACATAGAGAGATAGATATACTATCTATGGGAGAGAGAGAGAGAGAGTGACAGACCGACATGTCTACATATATATTTGTATCTATAGACATAACTATATATAACAGGCCATTTTGAGTGAGGAGCAACAGAATTGCGCTCTGCTTAACTAAGTGTATGAGTATGCCCAGTGGGATTTTCACTACTTATAAAATGACTCCAGCCCACACCTACCTGTACTCCAGTCCGGGATTGTGTGTGTTACAGAAAATGACATCTGTCCCTGTTTCTTCACTGCTGCACTTCAGTCATATTGTCTATGACTTTCTAAAGCTGTCTGATGTAATTAATATGTGACAGAGGTTAATAATATTGCATCACACACAGACTGGCATTATGTGAAACACAACATAATACCTCATATCCAAAAGAAGTGGATACTTCTAGATTAAAACCATCAATGCCACACATGCTAATTGCCCTAGTCCACTGAGCCACACAAGCTGCCTGACAGAGAGGGGTCATTCATCACAAAATCACCTGCATAAATACACAAACAAACTTTTCAAAATTTGAATATCATATGATTGACACCATATAATCAAATGAGTGCAGAATGGGAGAATTTCCATTTTCTGCACTGAAGTGCGATCTCGGAGTTGGTATATTTAAGTAGGGGGTGCAGGTGATGTTTTATTATATATTTAAAGTTTCAAACTTTGATCATATGTTGTTCAACATATGGGATTTGAAGTTTTGAAACTTCAAATATATAATATAGACTCGCATAAATATATATGTTATTCCTGTGTTAAGTAAGATGTACAATGTATGATCAATTTCTAGGTTACTGTCC
Organism: Protopterus annectens; assembly: GCF_019279795.1. Lineage (NCBI taxonomy): Eukaryota > Metazoa > Chordata > Ceratodontiformes > Protopteridae > Protopterus > Protopterus annectens. Next base: position 516,350,758 of record NC_056743.1, on the reverse strand, counting down.
TGAGACTGCCTCGATTGCTGGTGTACTATTGATGAGTTATTGTTACACCAGTTATAAGGGAACACTGCTGTGTTGGGGGTAGGGAAACAATGCAGCATCTTCTGCTGTGATACACACCAGTTCAAATATCATGTAACCCCACTGTCTAACATCTCCCTTGACTGATGTACCAGTAATTTGTTGCAGTAGGACTGCATGAATATTCCATGCATGAGGTCTAGTGAACAGTAAAGGAAAAAATGATAGTGGATTTGGTATCTGTAGTCCCATGTGGATGTTATTTCTGTCCAAATAACCTACTATATTTACTTGCATAAATGTATCAGATCCCTACAAACAATGCCATATCATAATAATCCTTACAAGTAGTGTGTAGGTTAGAGACTTACCTTGCAAATGCAGCAGTTGACAGAACTCTAGTTCAGGCCTGACACTGTCTGATGCAAGCAATACACAGCCAATACATGGATAGGTACAGGTTGTGTGGGTTGCCTGGCATCAGTTTTAATATATGTATGTTAGGAGGAGTAAGGTGTCAGTCCCTAGGTCATCAGTGAATGCACTATGCTTTGTCTTTTAGCCAAAGCGATGGTTTACTGAGCATGCCTATCTCTGCCTACAGGGACATGAGCAGGGGTTCCTCCTCAGAGTCCTCCTGTGACTGTGGCTGTAGTGACCTTCTCTTTGCTGATCCTGCTGCAGTGGTTTCCACAGGATCAGATTATGTAGCAGAGTACATACTGTGAATGTATGTGCACATGTGGCTGGAGAGTACTGCAGGACTCCACCAGATATATCTAGGCAGTGGAACTATGACTTCGGAACCCCAAACACACATTCTATGATGTTCCTAGTTTGTGCGTGTGGCTCATTATGGTGTTCTTCCATAGGTGTGTGTGCATTTCTGATGGGTGTCATCATCCACTTTTCCAGGATGTAGCCAGCATCCCCAGTAAATGGCTGTGTGGGGTGTTCCCCCTAGCAAACATCCGGTACAGCTGTGATGTGTGCCAGATATGGGAGTGTGTTAACTACCAGGGCTGCCAGCACACACATTCATGATAATCTCCTGGGCATTGCACATGACCTGACAGTTGGAGTGTTACCCCTTTGTGGTTAACAGAGATTCTACCCTGCTCACCAGGTGGTGTATTGATGTGTACATGAGTGCAATCTATGGCATGCAGTACTTCAGGGTAGTGTGCAACTTTGTAGAACTGTTGCATGTTGCTGTCCCTTGTCTCAGAGTAGAGGAGAAAAGATATGTGCTCACTGGCATGTGGTAACACAGCATCCAGAAATAGGTTAAGTATCCTAGATGCAGATGCCTGTGGCACCGCATCATATCCCCAGTTGGCCTTGGAATGTACCTGTAGCTACTATCATAAGGGCTACACATACCTTTGTTTTCACTGGGATGGGTTCCCCTTGGTTGGCTCTGTGTGTTGTCTGTGTTGAGGGTGGCAGAGCTCCGTGAGTTCTTGTAGTATGTCCCTGTCCACCCTGTAGCACTCTACAATCTCCAGCATGTGTAGCTCTTGGAAGGTTAGTCTGGGCCTGAACACTCTTCTTCTTCTCTGCCTAGGCCTATTGTCAGCAGCAGCAGCAGCACTGACTTCAACGCCTAGCACATGCAGATGCAGCAAACCTGCAGCAGCCCCTGGCATTATTTCATTTGAAATTTTCAAGTCTGTTCTCCAAAGGTCCGGAGTATTGGGAAAAATTAGAATGCAGGATGTATGCATACTTTCTACAGGTCTGCTGTAGGTCCAGAATGTGTGATTGTCTAACTATGATGCATTTTACCTGCCTAGAATGCAATCATCATCATATAATGGCTCCATTTTAATAAGCGATGCAGCATTATGCACGACACTGCACAACATAGCTTATAAAATGGTCAAAATTAATAAATTAATATATCTGGTTTTAATGACTTGCTGCTTATGTCGTCACTGTCACCTGGGTGATATTTCCACATGAAACCACTCAGCAATGCAGCACACCATGCAAACTCATGCACTGGAGCTTAAAAGTGCCTAGAAATAATAGGACACAGCCCCTGATATCATCCACATCCATTGTCAGCATGGTCTAAGAACTTACAGGAAGTGGATATTCTTACACACTTATTCCTTTTTGCTATTCAAGAAATCCAGCTCATCTGCATATATACCCATGCTGACAGCCTGGCAGCTACACAGTTCATAGCCTTGTGACCTGGGCAACAGTGGTGATGCACCATAACAAGGAGCCGAAGGAAGGTCCTATAATACACTTCTGTCAAATGTTATAAAATCTTTTTTCCCTCTTTTTTTATTAAGCATGTTTATGCACTGTGGCATGCAGTGCAAACATACTGAGATTATTAAAAAGATATTAATTTAACGTATTCCCTTCCTCTTTCTGACATCCATAATAATAGTTTTGTTCATATGTGTACATGGTATAATATTTCTGAGGGATTTATGTCCATATTTCTGCAGTTTTCCACTTCCTTCTGTCTGTGTTGACTCCTGTACATGAATTTATTCCACGGACACTGAAACAGTCTGCACAGATGCCTTTCTGCTTGTTGGATCACTCAACCTGCCTCATCTGAACAAGATTGACTTGCTTGAGGCAATTTGCATTCCACAGAATTTTCCCTGTTTGCGTGTGTATGCCTGTTAAGCAGCGCTTACTGAATCTAAAGATGTTCTCGCTCGTGTACGCATTGCAGGATGATGCCTACATGAAAAAAATGGTGTAGAATTTATTGAATTCTCCCGTCTGTCTTTAAGAAACGTTGACTTTTAATGTGTGATTAATTTTTTTAACATGTGACTTATTAAATAATTTATTTGAACCATCTACACTTCTGAGTGTGGTTATTCATTTTGGTTGTTTTATTCCATCACTTCATACTTAACCAGATGACCTATGTATAATTCTATGAAATATAAGCCAGGTACAAGCAGATTTTCATGGTTCACAGTAAGGAACATGCAATAAGATGTGAATAATTTATATTATTTGTTTACAAGATTGTTTGAGGTGAATATTTCATAGTTAAACAATTATTTAGCTCAGTTACAATTCCGGCCTAGATCACACAATAGTTTCAAAACTGCTGATTTGGTATCGTGGTATGTTACTCTAACTGTAATGGACAGGGTCCTGGGTTCAAGACTTAGCAGTGAAATCATCATGGTAATACAGCATTTGAGTGGGAGGTTTCTATAATGGTTAAGGTGTTTACCTTACAGACACAAGGTGCAGGGTTTGATTCTTACATGGGGTAAATGGCTAGGCTTAAAATGGCCCACAAGAGCAGTTAGCCTAGTATTAATCTATAAACCCACTCTATGAATGGTTCTTCCATCTTTGGCTTAAATGAATGTTCCTGTTAACCCATCTGTACATTTGCCACTGAAAGACAATACTAAGATGCATTCTCTCCTAGATTCAGAGCTGGATTTATTAATTAAAGCATTAGCAAAGAAAACAAAAGATTCTCAAGTAAAATTTAACTGTATATGACAGCCTTTATATAACTGAATCCATCTACAGAGAACTTGTCCATAAAGGGCTGCAAATTTATAAACTTCCAAATAACACTGAAACAGTCTGACCCTACTTTTTAATATGGTATGGCTGCAATTACAATTTGTTGTTATGCATTTTAACAAAGCTAAGCTTCAAGATATCAACACTGCCATTTGTGACAAGGTAATGACACCTAAAAATTCCATTACTTATAAATCCAAATGCAATACTAGTTATACAGTGTTATTTGCATTAAAACAGTTCAACACAGTCGCAGTATGAATAACAGAAAGTCTGAAGAATTAATTCAAGGTCAGAATATTTACAACAGTGAGACATTATATGCATAATGTATCCAATGAACATGGCGGCCTGGCTTCAGGAGACAATCACAAAGCAGGACATTTTTGTAGAGAATATGGAGGTTCCATAAGTTGGATCTAGCAGATCCTACTGACTTGCTTTGAAAAAGAATAGAGCTCTTCAAACTGGTCTATTTAAAAAAGTGCACTTTCAGCTGCCAGTCAGTTGGGGGGGGGGCAAACATTTTATTTATGTTTTTACACCAAGAAGAGCTAATTAAAGACAGAGTGCATTATTTAAGAGTCAGAAAATAGTGAACTATATTGAATATAAGTACTACATCTTTCAGCGAAACTCAAACTGAAGTCCTTACTAAAGATTACTTATTTATCTCTATTGAAACAGCAAATTTAACAAATGCATTAATGGAATTATGACTGAACAATATCAGTGTTAATCATACTAAAGTTATGTTCATCTCTAAAAGTACTTTTCATGCACCATAATACTTTGTCTTTGCATTACATCTTTTTCAGTTAATAGACCATACAACAGTTTTTCCAATGTACCCCCAAAGTTATTGTACATTCTTCATGAACTAATAAGGGTGAGCGAATGGTGATCATGGACCAAAAAATAAATAAATAAATAAAAAAAAAGATTAGTTTTAGATTATTGCTGCACTATTGTCCAATACTAATAATTACAAGTATAATCCTTATTTGACAGCAATGATGCTTATGCAAATTTGATTTGGATGTTTTATATCTATTTTCTGAAAAATGTTATAGACTTTGAAAAGTGCAAGACTGTTAAGATAGTGCACCTTACAGGTAATTATTTTTAGTGTACCCAAAACACAATGGCAAATTTCAAAACTCCTTTTTGACTAACTGTTTCAGCAAGTGGAGCTACATCAGAACCATTTTGCTTTGTGTTTGAATGCCAAACTTAATCATTTCTTTAGGAAGCTCCCTCTTGTATCAGAGAATAGTGGAACTTCTTAAAATATTTAACAATATTCCACACTGAAGGGACTAGCAATATGTTTGCTACAACAGATGTGGTGTTCCTTTGATATGTTTTTATTTAGCTGAGCAGAGAGGACTCATTGACAAAGGCATTTATTAATACATTGCATTTAATAATAAAAGTTATAAGCAAGATAAAAAAGATAAAAAGAGCAATGTGGGTTCCTGCCATTGCCAGTCTTCTTGAGGGATACTGGAGAAACAAATTTTAATAAAATGTTTAGATGTGTACATTTTTCCAAGGGGATATACAGGTGATTAATTTGTTGTGTGGTCAGGTTAACAAGAGCATTTCAATCTTTTTTATTATTTCTAACAACAGTGCTAGCTTTTTTTATTAATAAATATATTATTCTAAATTCAGCAATTAATATTTTAGATATATCTCTGAAATATGACTTTATATCAAATTCCTTCATGTCCAAAGTTTGCAGGATGAAACATGGGTCAATAATTATTTGTATTTTTCTAGCTGTCTCCCTACTTTTGTACTGAATATTGCAGACTTTCAAATTTTTATTAGAGGATAATTTGTTAGGGTGAAATGAGTGTTATCTATCATTATATTCACCTATTTCTTACTGATAAACATTCCTCTTAATCTCACCTTTGCATAGCCCCATTGTATATCGTAAGAATACCAGTTAAGTCTAGAATCATCATTCATTTCCTGAATAGTTTCTGAGCACTGTTTACAAATATCTTTATTTAAGAGTAAATTATTGTTCAGTGTCCACTTGTCTCCACCTACTATAATATAGTGGTCTTTATAAGAGGTATGTACTGAATATTGTTAAAATTCAAGCGTTGAGAATTTCAGTTTTAACTAGATATGAAATAGAATGTACAAAAGAGGTAGAATTGTTGACGGAAATAATTTTTAGGTAAAGTACACACTAAGGAATTTATTACCCCAATAATAAATTAAATGATTCAAGAAAGATATTTTACATACTTATCACTTTTCAGAAATAGGTGAGATGCTGCCATATATGTTAATGAGAATAACAATGTTTGATGCTAATTTTCAAAACATTTTTGTTTTAGCAAGTTCTACTGATGTCAGAACAATAATAAATATTCTAAGAAAAAAATAAAAGATTGTCAATGAGACAGGGAAATGTCAGAAATTTATTTTGAGTTTCCAGCCTACAGTGAAAACATTACTTGAGATGAGGGACATGCAGAAACCTGGCAGTGGAAATAGGACAAAGGGTAATTCCAAAAGCAGTGTTCACAACATTGATTCTTTAAAGAAAGGATCATCATTTTTTTTCTTGGAGAGTTAAATAAAAGTTAGGATGTAATGTCAGTTCAATGGTAACACCACTGCTGTTATATATATTGACACATGCTTGCTTGAAATATGAAAGTTTCTACATTGGAAAGATAACTCATATACTTTCCAGTCACAGTTATGAACACACAATATGAGATAAAAAAATAAGAGCACTTTATTCAAACATATCAGTTGTTTAAATTGCAAAAAGAAAACAAAACCCTGTTCTTCCTGTTAGCAAAGTTACATATTGATACCAGAGGTGGCATCTTTTAAAGTCTGATTGGATACAGACTCCTGCATTGGCAACTACTGCTTGATGCAAATAAACCCCATACTAGAGATACTGAACATATTGATACCAAACATACCATACATTTATTAAAACAGATACTCATATCATTTGATCCACTTCCCTGTACACCTGGAACACCTTCATTTTTTTTAATTTTTATATGCTTCTTATTGTGTTATAGTCAAAAACTATGTTGGATATTTTTCATGGTTTCTAATTTAAAGCATTTTCCTTTTTAAGAAACATGGATTTTAACACAAATAATATTTTAGTATATGACATACTAATATTAAACCATCTGTACTTTTTTGACCTTCACTTCTCTAAAGAAATCTTTTAAACTTAATTTAATAAAAAAAATTGATTTCCTTTCTCCTGTAACTGTATTGGTAACAAAATACTGACCCACTTACTCATATCTGCACTCAGAAAAGGAATACCCCAAATAAGCCTAGTAATTTGAAAAAAAAAGGAAAAAGCCTGTTTTCTATCACACATAAAAATAATAATAAAGAAAAGAGAGATAGACAATGAGAATACTTCTTAAGATTTAATATACAAGGAACATATTGTATATTATGCATTTTTTCAAGGATATTCTTCAGATTGCACATTTGCATGTGAATGAATCATCATGCTTCTTCCAAAAGGATTATGACCTCTACAGGATAAGTTCCTATTTATGCACTGATTGCCTACTTGCAGACTGTGGCTCCCTTATGGTCTTGAACTGGATTAAATGCATAATTACTGAATAAATGAACAAATAAATGAATGATTTATATCTACAACAGGAAAGGTATAAATAATTTACACATCTAAAAACTAGTAATTTCCTTTTTATGGCTATAATTGTTATGGAATTCAGTATGAGTAAGCTACAGAAAATATCAAGAGCTTAAATAATATGTAGAGTATAACAAATGCATTCTCAAGCTACCAAATGCAAGACTTTATGAAGAAATATACTCAGATTAAGCTACAAAACAAAAAAAGATGAAGCTTTGGTGCAAATATACTTCTATATCTCTACATTTATATATATGATTATGTATATATATATATATATATATATATATATATATATATATATATATATATATATATAATGTTTGGTGACATCCTTTTACATAGTCACTGTGTAGGCATATTTATTTTTTTATTTTATTTTTATTTATTTTACATTTGTTAACTGGGAGAGTCCGACTGGACACAGGTCCATTTTCAGTAGAGGCCCGGGGAGAAAAGCTCCACATGTGGATAGTTACATAAGAGTTAAACAGTATCAGTTTTATACAGTCACATATAGATACCAGTACAGAATTATAGGATTCTATGCATACTTGGAATACATACATACTTAAACTTAACATTGTACTTTTCTTGTTCGATCTTAGACATTTTAAGTGGTACAAGGCTGAAAAAGGTAGCATGTCATTCAGTAGTACAACACATATGAGAATGAGACTAAGTCTGGAACATTGACTATTTTACAGATAGCCAGGTAGTGAAGAGAGTGGTAAGCTGGTTAGTCAGGGTTGGTACAGGGGCACAGCCAGTGACTTTTTAGAAATTTTTTGAGAGATGTTTTAAATTGGTTGATAGTCTGGTTTGCTGTAAGTTCAGCAGGGAGCCAATTCTAGATTGTTCCAACTGAGTTGCAAAACGATGAGTCACCTGCTGAGTTTTTACATTTAACAGTTTGTGCCAGTATTTTGTCAGAAGACCGGAGAGTTTTTAGGTTACTGTAAGGGGTAATTATATTTTTGAGTATGGATGTGCTTTCGGGCTGATGGAGGACTTTGTGGGCTATTGTTAATTGATTATACTGGATTTGAGAGGGAAACTCTAGCCAGCCTAGTGATCGTAGGTTAATACAGTGGTGGGTTCTATATGCTGAGCCTGTGGCAAATCTGGCTATGGTGTTGTAGCAGCTATTGAGTTTATTGAGGTCAGATTTAATCAGGTTTGTATAGATTGGGGAGGCATAAAGAAGGGTTGAAAGTAAATGTGTTTGGGCAATAACTGTCCTAACAGGTGGGGTTAGAAATGCCTTAATTCTAGATAGAGATCCTAGCTTTTTATTGGCTGTTTTAATGGTTTTGTCGATGTGAGCATCAAACTTAAGGTTATTGTCAACAATTACACCTAATAGTTTTGTATTACTTTCTGGGGAAATTATTGTGCCATTATTAGATGTTATGGTAAATGATGGGAGTGTAGCTTTCCGGGTGGGGGTGAAGAGTAGCAGTTTTGTTTTATTTGGATTCAATAGAAGACACCCGTCAGTGAGCCAGTTTTCTACTACATTGAAAGTCTTTTGGGTTAATTAAGGTCTGCAGGTCTAATGGGGAGCTGGCAGAACAGAATAGGGTAGAGTCATCTGCATATTGAATTTAGATTACTTTGGGGATAACTGTATGAAGATCATTAATGAAGATGGAACATAGGAGAGGTCCTAGTATAGACCCTTGAGGAACTCCAAGGGTGACTGGCAGTAGGGAAGAAAGGCTGTTCTTCCATAGCACAGCTTGTTGTCTGCCACTTAGGTAGGATTGAAACCAGCATATTGCTAGGCTGTCTATGGCAAGAGGTTTTAGTGTTTGAATGAGTAGCTGGTGGTTTACTATATCAAATGCCTTAGATAGGTCAAGAAAGACAGTAGAGGAGGGTGTATTATTATTACGGATTTGATTTATTGTCTGAGAGAAGGATAGAAGGGCTGTGGTGGTACTATTGTGAGGTCTAAATCCATGCTGTATTTATGTGAGACTGTCCTGCAATGTTGTTTTAAAATATGTCCTGTGATTCTGAAGTCTGTTGTCACTGTATTGAGTTATTGAGTATTGGCTTGTTTTTTTTATTATTAAATATATTTAAAACTTTTAATTGTGTCTGGTTTTGTTTACAGATATTTACGCTCTTAGATTACTTGCATGCATTTGGTTACACTGTATAGGCCACTCCTAAATAGCCTTAAAAGTTTGGTCACATTGATCATTTGGATACTAGTAACATTGCACAGTAGAATTGGTCACCCTTTGGAAATGGCCTTATAGTGGCTGATAAAGAGCTAGTTGGTGGCAGTGATTACTACCTTACAGTCTGAGCAGTAGGGGGCATAGCTAGTAAACCTTTGCCAGCATTCCCCAGCAGTGTTTGTGTGTTTGTATATAAATCAAATCTCAAAGTGCGTGTGTATCAGCTACTTTGGATGGGACATGAAGCACTGGTTGGACAGAGAAGGTGTTGGAGGTTTTGGATTGACCACTGAGCTGAGATCTTAACCCTATAGCTGTGCCAGTGGGTAGTCTTACTGGGGATCTGGAGAGAGAGAGGAAGAAACCAGCCCCAGACTGACTGTGATCTGTGTGCGCTCTTAAGGGAAATTGTACTTTACTGTGTGTGTACTTGTCATCCTCCCAATGTACACATCCCTCACTGGTGTTCGTGGTGAGGATTGAGGGCCTTGATTATTGGCTAGTGCAGGGGTGTCACACATGCAATTGTTATGAGACCATTTGGCATGCAGAAATCACAGATAATCTATAGACATGCATTATGCAATGTTAAATATATAGGTATGTACAATCAATTCCACGTTGCTGCATATTTTACACTTGGTTTAGACACATCCATATTGTGTGACATAAAACTGGGACAGTTTCTGCAAAATGGTTAATCTGTGGAATGTTCAAATCACTTTCAGGAACAGAATCAGTCTTTTGAACACATTCTGGTCTGGAAACAATGTCTGACTCATTCTTTGATTTAGAGTTTGCATCACAGATGCAATGTTGTGACTGCAATGACGAAGATGGCTCTGGTACAGGAAGAGATTTGTGATTTTTCCTATACTCCACTCCTTTGGAATTTACTAAGATAGATCTTGGGTCTGCATAGATGCCTGTAATCTGTCCTATTCGATCAAAATGTTTAATTGTCTAGATTCATACCATCTCTCCTTCCCTCAATGGATGAAGTAATTTGCTTGATCAATCATAACTAGATTTTTGGATATTATGCTTCTTAAGCAACTGAGCCTTGATTACTTTATTGTACTTGGGTTTAGGCTGCAACAAACTTGAGGAAATAGCATAGTTCTAGTTTGCCTGGAAAGTAGTCTTTGAGCAGGTGAGCCAAGAATATCATCATGGGTTATGTTTTTCAGATTAAGTAAATTCAGGAATACATTGGTAATGTCACGCTTTGACCCTTCAAGTAGCTGCATTGTACTCTGTACTGCCAGTTCGGCTAGACCATTGGACTGAGGATATTCACAACTACTACTGATATGTACACAAAGTCCCATTCTTTTGCAAATTATTGAAACAACTGACTAGTGAATTAAGTACTATTGTCAGAAAAAAAGTTTGTGTGGACTACCATGAACTGAGAAATGATGTTTCAACTTAGTAATAACAGTAGCTGAGGATAAGTTTGGTAGCAGATAAATCTCAAACCTATTTGAATAAGAGTCTACCAAAACGAAGTAGTGTTGATTGTTCTATTCAAAGATATCGTTTGCTACAGTAGATCAAGTTAGTTCAGGAAGTGGATTAACATGAAGAGGTTCTCTTTGCAACTGCCATCTAGTACTATTGCATAATGAAGAAGAAGAAAGAACTCTATCAATGCCTTTTGATAATGTAGGCCAAAATACCAATTCTCTTGCTCTTCTCTTTGTGGATGTGGATCCTGAGTAGCCACAAGGCAAACTTTGAATATATTCTTGTTGTAAGGAAGCAGGAACAACAATTTTAGGACTTGTGAAAATAATGCCATCTTCCACCAACAATTCATCACTGTAAGGAAAATACGCGTCCACCTCAGGAGGTACACTAGATTACTTTGACAGCCATCTGACAATAATATAACAATTGAGTTTCCATGAAATTGGATCAGTCTGAGTGTGATCTCTTAACTCATCAAGTCTAGTGGTGGAAAAATTATACACTGACATCACATCAAAGTCAAAAGTTTCTGTGTCAAGCTGTTCTGTCGTATTTCTAGGAGCTCTAGATAAAGTATCAACCAGGCAAAGCAACGTGCCTTTAGTGTAGACCAATGTGAAATTGTACTTATGCAATTTGAGCATCGTTCTTTGCAGTCTCGCTGGAGCAGAATGCATAGGCTTCTTTGGAATAGTAACTAGAGGTTGATGATCAGTTTCAATCTGAATAGCTCAACCATAAATATAATCATGAAATTTGGAGCATGCAAATACTACTGCCAAAAGCTCTTTCTCAATTTGAACATATTGCATCTCAGTATGGGTTAGTGTTCTAGATGCATAGGCTACTGGTCTTCCCTTTTGAAGTATGACTGTGCCAAGGCCAAATTTTGACGCTTCACAGGAAAGAATAAATGGTTTGTTTATAGCATAATATCTTAACATAGGCGGGGTGGTAATTTTCTGCTTAAGGTCTTCAAATGCCATCTGATGATGTTCCAGCCAAGACCATGCAACATGTTTGCATGTTAGCTCTCTTAAAGATGCTGTTAACTCACTGAAGTCTGGTATAAATTTACATAAATAGTTGACCATACCCAGAAAACCTTGTAAACTCTGTACATTGTCTGGCGCTATCTCTAGAATAGCTGTTTGCTTGGTCGGGTCTGGTCTCAAGCCTGTACTTGTAAACAAATGTCCTACATATGTAACTTCTGGAAGTCTGAATTTGCACTTCAGAGGATTAAGCTTTAAGTTTACTTTATGTGCTCTAAAACTTTCTTGTGGTTCCTGTCATGCCCTGCTACACCACTGCCTCCCACTAACAGATCATCTACTATTATGACACAAGGATAATCTGAAAAACTTTGTTCTGTTGCACTCTGAAAAATGTCACTTGCAGAATTTATTCCAAATGGCATCATTAGGAATCTGCATCTGCCAAATGGAGTAGCAAAAGTAGGTAGAAATGAAGATTTGTAATCTAGCATCACTTGCCAAAAGGAGCTCTTTGCGTCCAAAACAGAAAATATAGTAACATTTGGTATTAGAGCTGCAACTTCTTCAACTGTGCACACTGGATGATACAGTCTTTTTAATGCTTTGTTCAAATCTCTTGGGTCAATGCATATCCTGATTTCATCTGAGCCTTTCTTGTAAGCGGTACCATGGATGACACCCATTCCGTTGGTTGTGTGACTGGACAAATCACACCGTACTGCACCATTTTATCCAACAGAGCTTTTCCTTTATCTTGCATAGCTACTGGAACTCTTCATGCTGGTCTGACTACTGGAGTGATCTCTGGGTCTACCTTTATGGAATATACAATTGGAAGATTGCCCAATTTATCAAAAACATCAATATACTCTGAGAAAATTGCTTTGGAGAAATTGGAACTGCACTCACACGATGAACTTCTTTAGCAAAAGAAAGCAGATTCATTCTTAAACTGTCTTTGAAACCCAATAAAGATTGCACTGGTAGTCGAAATATGTAGAATAATAAGTTGTAACAGTTCTCAGTCAAATAACATGAAAGTATCACCGAACCTTCGGTTTGAATTTCTTCACCTCCATAAGCAACAAGTCTCGCACTACTGGTTACACTGAGTTGTTCATTAGTTGTTATTTTTGCAGAAGTGTCTCCTGATATAACATTACACTTTCACTCAATGTCTACTTTGAGCTCTGTGGATTTTCCATTAATCTGGACTGTGCAAAACATGTCACTTCTTGTCAATAAGTTTACTGCATCATCTCTTTCACCAAGCACTAATAAACCATCTAAATAGAAAGCTGACTGTTTTGGTTGTACTTGATCAGCTTGCTTCTTTGTGCAAACTTTCTTTACAACTGTGTGGGCTTAAATGATTTACAAAACTTTTGGAAATGGTTCCATTTTTTAAACATGTGACATTGCTGACCAAATGCTAAGCACTTCTCTCTTTTAGACCCATGATTCACACCACAATTGAGACAGTTAACAATAAAGCTAGATTTGGGTTTTTCTGATTTACGCTTGTGTTGCACTGAGCTGGTGCTGGAGCTTGCTCTTTTCCTGGAACTTACTAGAAAACCTTTTGGCTTCCTTGGAAATCCTGTGCCTGCTACGTGCTTAGGCCTGTTCTTGTTTGTCACGTATAGCATACTGTCTACATATGCTCGGAAGCCAACTGAACCCATGCTTTTGTTACTTGCAAGCATACCTGTATGTTTCTTTGTCACCTCATGGATTTGACAAATCTCTGTGGCTCTGCTCAGTGTTAAATCACTGTCACAAAGTAAAATCTTTATCACAGCAGCACTGTTAATACCACATAGGATCCTGTCCTTTATCAGCTCATCTTTTGGATCACCAAAACGACATGTCTTAGCTCTGTTTTTCAAGTCAGCTATATAAGCTGCAAATATCTCCCCTGGTTTCTGATGTCTTGCGTAAAACAAATGCCTCTCTAATGTAATATTGTCTGGGGGTTGCACATCTCTCTAAACTTGCACTTCAAATACTTCCCTTGGTTCAGCTTGCACAACAATATGGCGGTCTGCACCATCTCTTTCATATACTGCTGGTAGATACACAAATGAATGCTCTCTTTCTATAGCCTCTGACCCTGCTAGGTTTAGCACAATGAATGCCCTGATGCATGCATCTCTATGTGCATAAGCTGTTTGTATGAAAATATTGTACTCTTGCTCAAATATTCTCCAGTTCTCAGCACCATTCTGATCAAACACAAATGGTAGGGGTTTTCAAAATCCATTTGCCATATTAACACATACAAGTGAAGGGGTTTATTTTCAAATAAGCATGAATGTACACACACGCACATATACAGAAGTTCCTGGGATAAACAGAACTTGTCCAGTACCTTCATGCTCTGAACTTACCTTCTCGTTAGTCAGAATTATGCGAATGAACGAACCTGTAGTACTTTTGGATAAATGAACTTGAGAAATAAACTTCTTTGTCTTTTTGATACTTTACTGATCTTTGTGAAATAACTTTTTGATGCTTTACTGAACTTGGCAAAATAACTTTTTGATGCTTTTGGAGTATTATCGGTAAAGGCAGAAATGCTAAAGTAATTCATCATCACTTGTGAATCTTATTAAAGGCAGAAATGCTAAAGTCATTTACCACCACATTGTTATAGTCATCATTTTAAGAAACATTCAAGAACTTTACGATGCGACTGAATAACTCATGAGCACTGTAATACTCTTGTAATGTCATCTTTTGCAAGAAAACACCTCCTATCAGTATAAGAAACATATCAAGCAAATGCACAGTGCGAATAAATCAAACATCTGTTGCCCAAAACTCAATAACTTTCAAAGTAGTTGTATTTTGTGAATAAATACATACAACACACTGAAATGTTCCCAAAATGGCGGTACCTTGCTAGGCAACTCTTTACAGTACAAGAAGCACTCAGTAATGGTGGCACTTTGTGACTAGACACACCCAGCACAAGAACTTTTTCAAAATAGCTATACTTTGACTGGATTACATGAAATAGTTGCACTTTGCAGACAATGAACTCTTTGAAATACATACACAGTAATAAGTGCACACTGTACGCCCTTTTACATTCTGAGATACTTAAAATAACTTTAGTTACACCCTTGATACAATATGAAGTCATAGCTATGCCCAAACATAGCACTTTGACCAAACATATGCAGTCAACCTTGCTTTATTTTGCGTAATGTGCCCTTTTCTTTTCACAACTGTTTTTCTCATTTAAGTCCTTTTCATGCCCAACGTACTTTTCTTGTGCTTGTTTTACTCTAACACCCAAAATCAACCTCCTGCACAAGGACAATTGCACAGCTCCAAAAATCAGATAAGATCCAAAAAACAAGTTGAGCCAGCAAACTGTGACCTGGAAATAACATTTATTAATTATAGTAGCATAAAAACAAATAACCAGACTGGTTTCGGCTGGTAAAAAAACACAGCCTAACCATGCCCAACTTTGCCTCAAACACACTTGTTTTGCTTTAAACATACTTGTTTTGCTTTACAGTTAATTGTTTTGAATACTTTTTTGTTAAACATTTTCTTTAGGTAACCAACTTTTCATACGTTCCGCTTGCCTGATAATGTGGTTTGTGCCTTTGTAATGCCCCTTTATTGTCTTTCGCATCAAGTAAATAATTCATTTTATTTCTCACTACCTTTGAGTCTCTTTGGCTATGTTTGTGCTCTTTTCTCTTGGTTTTACCCTCGCTGTCATCTTTACATCTCATGGCTCAGAATAATCTACTCTCTTTCATCCCGGTTCTGACACCAAGTCACTTTCCTGTTAGGACACAAATAAATGAATCTTCATGGGTTCTGATCAAGCAGCTTTATTATATAAAAACACATTAGTATTGCTGACTATAGATTGTAACTTAATAACGTATATACAATTAATGACTATGATCATGAATGCTTACTCCTTAGCTGTTCTTTCAAAATGGCACCAAGGTTGTGCATGTGTGCAGGTTATATATGTGCACATACAGCCTTGCATGCTTCAAGATACAAGCACACACACTTTGCACTCTGATCTATATTATGGGAAAGAGTACTGGAAGCCAGGTTCAGAAGGGAGGTGATAATTAGTGAGCAGCAATACAGTTTCATGCCAGGAAAGAGTACTACAGATGTAATGTTTGCTCTGAGGGTGTTGATGGAAAAGTATAGAGAAGGTCAGGAGGAGTTGCATTGTGTCTTTGTGGGCTTAGAGAAAGCATATGCATGGTGCCTAGAGAGGAGTTGTGGTATTGTATGAGGAAGTGGGGAGTGGCAGAGAAGTATGTAAGAGTGGTACAGGATATGTATGAGGGCAGTGTGACAGTGGTGAGGTCTGTGGAAGGAGTGACGGATGCATTCAAGGTGGAGGTGGGATTACATCAAGGATCAGCTCTGAGCTCTTTCTTATTTCCAATGGTGATATGTTGACAGATAAGATCAGACAGGAGTCCCTGTGGATTATAATGTTTGCAGATGACATTGTGATCTGTAGTGAGAGTAGGGAACAGGTTGAGGAGACCCTGGACAAGTGGAGATATGCTCTAGAAAGGACAGGAATGAAGGTCAGCAGACTAAGACAGAATACATGTGTGTGAATGAAAGGGAGGACAGAGGAATGCTGAGGATGCAGGGAGTAGAGTTAGCAAAGGTGGATGAGTTTAAATACTTGGGATCAACAGTTCAGAGTAGCTGTGAGTGTGGAAGAAAGGTGAAGAAGAGAGTGCAGGCAGTGTGGAGTGGGTAGAGAAGAGTGTCAGGAGTGATTTGTGACAGATGGGTACTACTAAGAGTAAAAAGGAAGGTCCACAAGATGGTAATCAGACCAGCTATGTTATATGGGTTAGAGAAGGTGGCACTGACAAAAATACGGGACTCAAAACTGGAGGAGGCAGAGTTAATGATATTAAGATTTGCACTGGGTGTGATGAGGATGGACAGGATTAAAAATGAGCATATTAGAGAGTCAGCTCAGGTTGGACAGTTTGGAGACAAAGACAGAGAGGCAAGATTGTGTTGGTTTTGACATGTGCTGAGGAGGGATGCTGGGTATATTGGGAGAAGGATGCTAAGGATGGAGCTGCCAGGTAAGAGAAAAAGAGGAAGGCCTAAGATAAAGTTTATGGATGTGGTTAGAGAGGACATGCAGGTGGCTGGTATGATGGAGCAAGGTACAGAGGACAGGAAGAAATGGAAACAGAGAATCCACTGTGGTGACCCCTAACGGGAACAGCCGAAAGCAGAAGAAGAAGATACAGACTACTCAGATGTGACCTTTTCCTGGCACACAAGGCATCTTTGGGCCCTGTTTTGCTGAACCTTTTCCACATCTTAAAGCAAACATCAGAACTATTAGATCAAATGATCTAAATTTGACTTGTGACATGAATAGGACAAGCTGGAGAAACAGACATGTTTTTCGGAGAATTCTGTCAAATAGGCTCCCCATCCATTTGAAGCAGAGTTCCTCCCTAACTGTATTTAAGTGTAAATTGGAGCAATGGACGATTAATCAGAAATTCACCCCTGGTCTGGGTGCCAATGTCACTGATGGACAGCAGCAGTCAATAAATGAAATTTGTGGGTCACATTTGGGTTGCGTAGCTATGCTTATCATGCCATAAGCTTAGTAAGCTTAGTATGCACCCATGAACCTATGAATATATACACATACAGGTTAGACAACCCATACCTAACCCCCTGTAGCCACTCTGACAGTCACATATTCATTCAGCATCATTCATTCCCCTATGCACATGGTTAAACACAGCCACCCACACACACACACACACACACACACACACACACACACACACACACACACACATAATGACTATGCCAATGCCATGTTTAACTGCACCATGAGTACTCCCATAAGACTGAACTGTTTAATACTGCCCTTTGATGTGATTGGCTTTTTGCTCTTAGAGTTAAACAGTATGAATCACTTCACAAAATAAGTAAGTGGCCACAAACATGTACAGAGGAAAGCTCATGGCTGATTAGTATTAATCACACAACTGGCTTCCCTCATGATGCTGGTAGCAGTTTTAAGAAAGACACCAGGAAATGTGGAGCCTACAGACAATCTTGTTTTGTTTACATAGGGGATGTTATTAGAGTACCTAGCATAGACTCATTTTCATCAAAGTTCCAATTGTAAAACTGTGGTAGTTATATATCTGGCATTTTGTCATTTTGTTTTGAAGAAAAGGATTATGAGCACTGTTATGATGTCAGTCACAAGGAGCACAACTCCTCCTTATATAGGCATATTATTGAATTTGTGGAGTATAAAAAATATTTTTATCATTTTAGAATGGGTGGTCAAAAACCCAAAAGGTTCCTGGTGGGAATACACTCTATAATAACAATTACTAATTACTATGGCAAAATGCATTGAAACGCAGAAGCCAGTGGAATGCTGTCTCTTTGTTCTTTGAATCTGAGGGCAGCAAAATTATAGGTTTTCCATGCAGGTTCTTTGCAATACTTTTATTCCTTTGATTACTATTCATTTCATGATATAAGCAAGTGTTTTTTATATCTTTTTTAAATGGTTCACACTTTTTATATGATGCATTTATGTTTTTGTCTTGGTATAGATTTATGTCATTTTAAAGTAGTCTTTAATGATTAATTATGTATGTAAATGAATCAACAGTGAGTCATTCTTTTTTAATTAAATGCATTATATGCTAGCATGAGTTCTTTAGTTCTGTTGAAATCCTGATTGTAGGGGATGAAAGTGATTAACGTTTTGAGAATAAAACTTATTTTTGCAGCAACTTGAGTCCTCAACTGGTTTTGAGTCAAGCACTGTAAGGTTATTAATTTTATTCTTGGTCAGTATGGTTTTGTGGTTGTGAGTCTTTTTAGTACTTGTGAGTCTTTTATTACTATGTCCAGCCCTGAGTTATTCGAGCAGTACTGCACTGCATATGATACTGGTGTTCAGGTGAACCCAGAGTAGTGGTGTGGTCTTCCCTTACTGGAAATTTAATCATGCTCATTAAAATGTTCACATAGCTACTTTGTTGTTCCCCTAACACTTTGGTTGATTTCATCATACAAAATAGTTGTATAGCTTCTCTTTCTCCTAAAGATTCTACCAATTGGGCAGGAATGACATCTTGCCAAGCAATACAGTTACCTTATATGCTTAGTCACCCAGTTAACGGGTGTATATTATAATAGTGATTGCTGTATAATCGATCCAAAAAAAAAAAAACGAAAACACAAAATCCCGAACAAACGGAACACCAATTCATTGGTCCGCAAAAAAAAAAAAAAAAAACCCAAACACAAAATAAAGTGGGGGACTTAAATATACCAAATCCGAGATTGCACCACAGTGGAGGAAACTGGAAAGTCCCATAAACGGCCGAGTGATTTTTTTTCCCTAGGAAAAAAAAAAAAAAAATCGCTGTTCCATGTCTTTGGGATTTGCCATTTCATTTAGCTGTTGATTAGACAACATTCACTATATTAAGCATTCGCTTACTTAATAGGGAACCATTAACAGTGGGAATGCAGTAACAGGCCTGTGGGTCCTTCGGGTTCTAGCCATGAATGTACGGTGGATTTCGTCATTCGAAATAAATAAGGTTGCGGCTACTGTCAGCAATAATACTGCCAACCTTGGTCACAATGGTCTTAGGGCTTTCACACTTGCTGGTATGGAGACTGTTAACTTAGATTCATGATTAGCCAGCTCTCCCTGTATTCCTGATCATAGTGTGCCTGGTAAAGATAGTAATAGGACTTTTGAAGCAACTCTAGGCTTGTGTGTAAAAACATTGATCAAATATAAAAGTCCACAGGTGGACAATGCATTTTTAAGAGAGTGCCTTTCATGTAATAAGGTGCTGAAAGGGCTCAGGCTCTGGAAGTTTCCCAATAGAGTGAGAGGAATAACTATTTTTTTTTTTACAGTGAACTGATAAAATGTTTGATATTTGTGTTTTTTGCATTATGAAGTTAATTACTGAGGACAATGAACTTCAAATGGAAAAGCTTTATGGTAAAATACAAAAGACATTAACAGGATTTATTGTTTGAAGTTTATAATTTTAAGTATTTCTAAGTTTTTCTCTAACACTGATAAGGTCATTCATGACTTACATATTAGGAAATCTAAAAAGTAAGTTAGGGATGAAAGGGATTATGGTTACAAAACAGCATACCCATTACCTAAACCTCCTAATGGTATTAGGCTATGTGTTCCGGATGGTGAACTTAGATTTAATGTAAATTGTGAAAGGGATTTTTTAATAGATGGCTCCCAGTCCCCCCCAAGGAGATCCAAGAGTATAGCCCAGAAAGTTCTGACAGGAACTCCAGAACACATCCCAGATTCAGAGAATTACTTGGGTAGTGACCCCAGAAGAGGGAGGGACAAAGACAAGGGCAAAAGGAGATATTAGTTCCCAATTTTTAATTTATGCATGGTAAAAAAAAGGTGCCCCATGTTTGGAATGGTATTCCACAGATGCAGCCAGTGAAAACATTGTAGCAACTTTTAATGGAATCAAAATATTTAATTACAGTGATCATGGTTATTCATGGTATGCACTTTTCTTAGCTTGGCAAACGATTTATGTTTGTATCCACCCAGAAGTTAGACATAGGAGAAATTTTTCTTGATTTAAAGTTATATATTAGAAAAATAAAATGAGTATTTTGTTTTCAAATGGTAATAATTCTTCCCATACTTCAGTGTGTGGTTCTCAATTTGTTAGGAAAAGCACTTTTAATCCCCCTTTGCATTCAACTATCAGCTTATTTGAGAAATTCTGTATGAAGGATATTTGCAGTTGGTACTCGAAGAACAAGAGTAAGTGGAAACATGTAGTCTAACTAAAGATGAGCTGCCTGTCATGGAAGACTTTACGAACAACAGAGAGACCAGAGTCTTGAAGCCTGGTAAGGGAGGGTGCGTTGTGTTTATACATACTATTGGTTATTCTAGCAAGATGTTTACGCTATATAAGCAATGGATGGGTAATCAGAAATTCATCCCTGGTCTGGCGGCTATGTCTTTGATGGATGGCGGCAGTCAGCAAATCACTGCCTATATAAATCAAATTTGTGGGTCAAATTTGTGTTGCACAGCTAGGCTTATAAGGTCATTAGCCTAGTATACACCAATGAACCTATCAATATACATACATACATACACAAACAGGTTCGACAACCCCTACCTAACTCCCAGTGGCCACCCTGACAGTCACACACACATTTATTCAGCATCATTCATTCACCTTCACAAATGGTCAGACACAGCCACCCACCCAACACACTGGCATCCCTCTTACAAACATGGCTCTGCCATGAGGACTCCCATAAGAGTGAATTGTTTAGTATTCCCTTTTGATGTGCTTGACTTTGTGCTTCTTGAATAAAACAGTATGAATTACTTTACAAAATAAATCATTGGCCACAAACATTTACAGAGGAAAGCTCATGGCTGCTTAGTATTAATCACACAACTGGCATGAGACTGCTGCCCACACTTACACCCCCATGAGGGAAAAACCTTTGGGGAGAGACCAGTCTGTGAATAAGACAAGCTTACCTTGAAGTGGAAAGGTTGGAAGGTATGGCTTCCACATTATACTAAGCTTTGAGAATTCCTCCCATATCTCCTTATTGATAAATGCCATATAAACTTTAATATTCACCTTCACTAAGAGGATCACAGACTCTCATTTTAAAGTCTCATACAAATGCAGCTCATTCAGCCCAGAGAAAATGCTTTATGCTGCACTACAGTGTTGTGATTGAGATGAGTTCAGATGTCCAGAGTAGGGGCAGAACATGCAGCCTTCTGATCTAACATGAAAACCCAGGTATCGCTTAGATCATACAGCGGATCTTTCCATTTAGTTGCTAGAAGTGATAACAAATTTAAATTTCCAAGTCTTTGTTTCTCTGCTCATTATTCTTTGTATTTTGAAATAACATTAATACTGCTTTACTGAAAATGCAATAAACAATGCAAAATGTACGTCATACTGGGTTGCATGTTTATTGCATATTTAATAGTAACTAATTCTGCATTACTGAAAATGCAATAAACAATGCAAAATGTACGTCATACTGGGTTGCATGTTTATTGCATATTTAATAGTAACTAATTCTGCATTACTGAAAATGCAATAAACAATGCAAAATGTACGTCATACTGGGTTGCATGTTTATTGCATATTTAATAGTAACTAATTCTGCATTACTGAAAATGCAATAAACAATGCAAAATGTACATCATACTGGGTTGCATGTTTATTGCATATTTAATAGTAACTAATTCTGCATTACTGAAAATGCAATAAACAATGCAAAATGTACATCATACTGGGTTGCATGTTTATTGCATATTTGGTAGTAACATTAATACTGCATTACTGAAAATGCAATAAACAATGCAAAATGTACGTCATACTGGGTTGCATGTTTATTGCATATTTGGTAGTAACATTAATACTGCTTTATTGAAAATGCAATAAACAATGCAAAATGTACGTCATACTGGGTTGCATGTTTATTGCATATTTAATAGTAACTAATTCTGCTTTACTGAAAATGCAATAAACAATGCAAAATGTACGTCATACTGGGTTGCATGTTTATTGCATATTTGGTAGTAACATTAATACTGCATTACTGAAAATGCAATAAACAATGCAAAATGTACATCATACTGGGTTGCATGTTTCTTGCTTGCCAAAGTGATTATGCATTCCTTGTAATGCAAGTTCAAATGAGAAGGTATTATGTTTCTGAAATGCTTCTGAATGTTTTGTGAACCGTTGAGTTCACTGTTAGTAATGTAAATGAATTCAGAATTAAAATTAGAATTACCATATTTCAAGGAATGGTTACTGTGGAGTACTGAAACCTTAATGAAATAATGAACTAGAATCCCACCCCACAGTAAGAAATTATTGCTGAGAGGTCACCCTCCCCATAAATAAATAAATAAATAAATAAATAAATAAATAAATAAATACATTGGAACTGCAGTACGGCAGTGCCACATTTTTTAAAAAAAAAAAGTGTAATTAATGAATTCCAGTCACTTGAAGTAAACAGTCTGTCACACTTATTTTTAGCTGATCACAAACCAGAAAGAGCTGTCTGCATTAGACGGCAACTGTTAGCTTCACGTTACATTTAACAAACCTAAAATATGTCTGCTACCTGATTGTTTTCCCTCAGACTCATATGAGCATTCTATTTAAAACACGGTTTTCTTTTATTCCTGGAGCACTACAAACCAGAAAGCTATTTGGCATTCAATATTTAAGATGCTGGTCTTTACTGAAACATATAATGTACCTTAGTTGAATCCTGTTTATATATGTGTGTATCTAAATTAAGGAACACTGTGGATGGAGTCCTAGGATTCTGTAGCTGTCCACGGTGACATTAAGCTGGCCATGAGGGAGGATGGCATAATGGTTAAGTTGTTTACCTGGCAAACACAAGGTGCAGGGTTTGATTCTCACGTGGGGTAATTGGCTAGGCTTAAAATGGCCCACAAGGGCAATTAGCCTAATACTAACCTATGAACCTATAATGTTTTATGCTTTGTCTGAATACTTTGAAAGAAGCAGAGACATGCCATGCGCACACTAGAAAATGCAGGTTTGCTAAAAAGATTATTAAGTAAATTAGCCTGATAGTGCTTAAGACAGCATATAGCAGATGTAATATATAAAACCCATTTGTTCAGTTTTAATAAACACATTTTGCTGAAATGCAGTTATATAATCCTACTATCATATTGCACTGAAGGAACTATTGTTCCATAATTGAGCTGAAGGCAGAAATTAATGCAGCAAATTCAGTAGGTGCCATATTATGTTAGTAATACAAATAAAACAATAACTTACCTGTAAGAGTGTAGGGGTCTTATAAATGAAATGTTAAGTATAATTCAATAAAAATGTACAGCTAAATATCACATAATGAAAAATGCCTCTCTGTTAAAAATATCTGATTTTATTTGATGCAGCATTGTCTATTTAACACATTTCCCTATACTATTTGAAATATAACTGTTTTACTAAACAGAACCTCACAATGTATTTCTATTTTTTTTTCAGTTTAAAAGGAGGACCCTCATTCCTGTCATAGAGTTAAAATTAGGAGAAATAAACAGAAACCTTGGGAAGAAACCACAATACTAAGATGTCATGACCTGAGTAATCTAACATATAATTAGTACTTTACCACAACTTTAAAGGTACCAGGAAAAACTTTCTGAAACACGTGGAAGACACCAGCATTCATACATATGTTGCATTCCTTTTCTTGAAAGTGAAAAAAATATTCCATTCTTTTATTGTACTCCATTTCACAAAAATCTAGCAAAATACAATTTACTTGGGGGTGGTAGTGTGGCCGAGCGGTCTAAGGAGCTGGATTTAGGCTCCAGTCTCTCCAGAGGCGTGGGTTCGTACCCCACCACTGCCAGTTTAAAACTCTGAACTTTATCTTCACCATATTATCACAGAAAGAGTGCCATACTGATGTCCTTCCATTCACAGCAGCAGTATTCTTAACAGATGAGGATTCCCTGCTGTAGAAGCCCGAATGTCCAGCCAGTCTATGAAAGACTACTTGTTGCTTTTAAAAGACACACGGAATGTCAACCACACGCTCCTTGCATAGCATAGGGCATAAAGGTGACAATCAGGCCTACCATCATCAGAATTTCTTTGCCACCTGTCTGAACATATATTTTTAGTCTCAGCCTGTTTACCTGTCTCTGTTTTCTGCCAGTTGAATGCATTTTCATTCTCCAATGACTACCTATGCCTGTTTGCTGACTTCTATTGCAGTTGCAGATAAGTGCCCCATTGGAGATTTTGCTTTTTCTTACTGTTTTTGTGCTCCTTGGGGTTGTCATCCAGGAAGGGTAAATACCAGTATGGGAGGCAGATTCCCCATAAAGACAACTACAATAAGTGTCTTTTTTGTCTAGAAGCTTCTCATAACCATATATCTTGTTCTATTTGTCAGGCATTCAGTCCAAAAATCCTTTGCAATAGACTTTCTTCCTTTGCCTTGTATCTTAAGAAACAGCATCTTAAGCGTTTCACTAAGGATACAATGGAAGGAATCTCCTGCCCCAAGGGTCAGCCGTTAGAGAAGAAGGTGAAAAAGATACAACCAGAATCTTCCTCTGTCCAGCCTCTGTCAGGTGTTTCTCCTGAGGTCGTTACAAAGCAGGAGGCTCACCCGGCTATGTCGGACTTCTCTGCTGTGACCACGTCAGAGGTCAGTGAGGGTCTGGCTGGCAGCACATCCGAAGAGGCTTTACAAGCGTCCATTTCAGATGTTCAGGGGAACCACAGGTTATTTCTACTGAGGGGCTAAGGGGAATTCCTCAGTTTTTAGTTAGGGAAGAAGTTCCTGCTACTGTTCTCCACTGCTGTCCTGAGTCTGAGCTTTCTCAATTTTTTGAAGGGGATGTTCCCCTAAAAAAGAAACAAATAATTAAACATGTTTCTTCTGCTCCTAGGGATCCACAAAGTGAGTGACAGGCCTTCACTCAGGGGCTATTTAGTGCTTTAATGTCTATTGATTTTCGTGTTGGTACACAAACGAGTCTTCGTGGGTTCTGTTTACGCAGCTTTATTTTATACAAACATCACTGTAGAGGCTTATTGATTATGACTAAGTAACTTATATGCAAACTAACTACTGCGATCATACATGCTCACTCACTGGCTGCTTCTACAAAATAGCACTAGGGATTGCACGTGTTTGGAATTTATACGTGCACACAGCCTTGCATGCTTCTTAAAGACACTTAACACACATGGTACATTCTGATTTACATCCTCAATCTTTGAGAAACAGATCATGCAATTTGTGATGAGATTATTTAGCATGCAGAAATCACAGATAATCTATAGACATGCATTATACAATACTAAGTACATATACAGTGGATATAAAAAGTGTACACACCTGTTAAAATGCCAGGTTTTTGTGATATAAAAAAGGAGACCACAATAAATCACTTCAAAACTTTTCCCACCTTTAATGTGACCTATAACCTGTACAATTCAGTTGAAAACCAAACAAATCTGTTAGGGTAAAAATATAAAAAATAAAAAAATATACAATACACTGGTTGCATAAGTGTGCACACCCTTAAACTAATAGGATCTTGGCTTGGCACAGATGACTGTAATCTGTCCTATTTGATCAAAACCTTTCATTGTCTGAATTCATACAGTCTCTTCTTCCCTAAACGAATAAAGTAATCTCCTTGATCTGTTGTAACTAGATTTCTGGATATTACGCTTCTTCAACAATTGAGTCTTGACGGTTTTATTATTCTTAAAGTTAGGCTGTAACAAACTTGATGAAATAGGTAGCGTAGTTGTAGTTTGTGTGGAAAGTAGTCTTTGAGCAGGTAAGCCAAGAATATCATCACAAAGTGTGTTTCTGAGAATAAATAAATTCAAGAATACATCGGTATTGTCACGCTTTGACTTTTTAACGAATTGCTTTGCACTCTGTACTGCTCGCTCAGCTAGACCATTGGATTTTGGATATTCAGGACTACTAGCGACATGTACAAAGTCCCATTCTCTTGTAAATGTCTGAAACAACTGGCTAGTAAATTGAGCACCATTGCCAGAATAAAGCTTGTGTGGACTACTGTTAAATGAGAAATGACGCTTCAGCTTAGTAATAACAGCTGTTTGGCAGCAGTTCAATCTCAAACCAATTAAATTAAGACTCTACCTAAACCAAGTGGTGTTGATTGTTCCACTCAAAGATATCAGTTTATTATTTATTTAATTATTTCACATTTGTTGACTGGGATACAGCGACTGGATATATGTCCATTTTCAGCGGAGGCCTGGGGAGAAAAGCTCCAGATAACACAGATAGAACATAACAGATATGAGTCAAACATATTTACAAATCCCTCTTGTACGTACTCACAATATACACAGTGTGTAATAGCATACAAAACAACAATTTGCAGCAAGCTATTATGAGCAAGAGATGCATACAATATTAATTTAAATAAGGCATTGAGTAAGTAGTGATTAATCAGGGTTAGTATAGGGACAAAGCCAGAGGTCTTTAAAATACTGTTTGAGGCCTTTTTTGAAGAGACTTAAAGAAGGTTCGAGGGTAATGTTAGATGGAAGTGAATTCCAAGTTTTACCAACAAAGTTGGCAAACAGGGAGTTGCCGGCTGAGTTAATGGCTTTGTGGGTTTGGGCCAACAGTTTATTGGATGATCACAGTTGCCTTGAATTACTGTACAGCTTTATGATATTTTTGAGTGCTGGGTTATTTTCAGGGTGGTACAGAATTTTTTGTGCTACTATAAGCTAATGAAACGGAAGTAGACTTGGCAGTTCTAGTCACCCGAGAAGACTGAGGTTTTAACAGTGATGTGTCCTATATGTTCAACCTATGGCAAATCTGGCAATATGGTTTTAACAGTGAGAGAGCTTACTAAGTTTAGTTTTGCTCAAACTGGACAGTATGGGGGAGGCATATAGAAGGGTAGAGAGTAGGGATGAGTGGGCGATTGCAGTCCTAGCTAATGGAGTTAGAAAAGGTTTTCTTCTATACAATGAGCCCAGCTTCTTATTAATGTTTTTTATAGTTTTAATAATATGCAGATCAAATTTGAGATTACTGTCCACTACTACTCCTAAATGTTTAGTGTGGTCATCTGGAGAGATATAGGTACTGTTGTTGGATGTTATGGAGAAGGAAATGAGGTGGATCTACTGGTGGGAGTAAAGACGAGCAATTTAGTTTTTTGGGATTTAACAACAGATGGTGATATAGAGCCAATTTTCAACTGTGTTAAATGTGTTTTGTGTTAAGGTTTGCAGGTCTAAAGGGGAGGAAGCTGTACAGATCAGGATAAAATTGTCTGCATATTGAATGCAGGTTGCATCAGGGATGGCAGTATGAAGATTGCTGATGAGGACAGAAAAGAGTAGAGGACCTAGAATCGAGCCATGAGGGACACCAAAGGTGAGTGGTAGCAGGGTGGACAGTTTGCCCTGCCATAATACAGCCTGTTGTCTGCCATTAAGATAGGACAGGAATGACTGAATAACATGGTTATCCAGGGAGATGGATTTTAGGGAATGGATGAGTAATTTGTGGTTGACCATATCAAAGGCCTTCGACAGGTTTAGAAATAGGGCTGAAGATAGCCTGTTGTTGTTCCTATTTTGGAATATGATATTTTAAAAGTAAGGAGGGCGGAGGTGGTGCTGTGATGTGGCCTAAAGCCATGATGAGAGTTGGCAAGCAGACCGTTCTGAATGTGATAGTCCATAAGCTGCTTATGAATGCACTTATCCATTAATTTGGCTAGTGCTGACAGAATGGCAATGGGTCTGTAGTTGGACAGTTCTGTTGAACTTTCACCTTTGTGGAGTGGGATAATATGAGATATTTTCCAGACTGAGGGGATAGTTCTATCTTTTAGTGTTCTACTGATTAGGATAGAGATGGGGAATGCTATGGTGACAGCAGCTTTTTGTAGGTACTCTGCAGGAAGGAGGTCAGCAAAAAGAATGGTTGGTTTTAGTTTTTTGATAAAGGATCGGATAAAAGTGGTAGAGACAGGTTGGAAGTTAAAGGGGGATGAAATGTGAAGTGGCTGTGTTAGTGGTAGAGGTAGAGTGGGTGGGAGTAAGTTGGTTAGCTAAGGACTGAATAGTTTCAGTGAAAAAGTTATTAAAGGCAGGGGCAACAGTTTCTGGGGATTTATGGATGTAGTTTGATGGGGTTGGGGTAGTAGATTGCCCTGGATGAAGAAGTTGGTTAATACCTGCCCAAAACTTTTGGGGATTGTTTTGGTGTTTAAATTGGAGGTTCTGGTAGTAGATTTTTTTTTTGTCTAGCAAAATGAGTTTCTTTGTACCATTTGTAATTTAGAGAGGAAATGGGGTGAGATAGCAGTGCTTGTAGCTAGACAATTAATGCGGTTCAAGTTTCATTCAGTGGTGGAACTGGAATGGTCCTTTATAACTTCTAACATGAGAATCTGATGAAGTCCTGGTTTATGTTGGACGAAAATGCAATAGTTCTAAAAGAGCGTTTATTTTTTGGTGTTTGTTTTGCCTAATAAAACTTTTTCCGCTTTGGATACTTCTTTCGTTTTCTGGATACAATATTTACAGTGTGAAGTATGTCAAGTAACTGAGTGAGTAACAGACCAACACCACAGTGTGGCATATGTCACATGACTGAGTAGGTAATAGATGAACACTAAAGTGTGGAGTATGAAAAGTGACTTTGTAGCTAATAGACCAGCTCAACTGTGTAGAGTATGTCAAGTAATTAAGTGGGTAATTGACCAGTACCACAGTGTGGACCATTTCAAGTGACTGAGTAGGTAAAAGAACACCACCACATTGTGGAATGTGTCAAGTATCTGAGAAGGCAGTAAAGTAACACCTCAGTATGAAGTATAAAAAGTAAGTGGGTAATAGACCAACACCATAGACTGATACCACAGTGTGGAGTATGTCAATTGACTTTGTAGCCAATATACGAACACAATAGTGTGGAGTATGGCAAGTAACTGAGTAATAGACCAACACCACAGTGTGGAGTATGGAAAGTAACAGAATGAGTGATAGAAGATTTCCACAGTGTGGAGTATGTCAAGTGACTGAGTAGGCAATAGTTCAAGCCCACAATGTGGAGTCTGGGAAGTAACTGAGTAATAGACCAATACCACAGTGTGGAGTATGTCAACTGAATGCAGCAGTGACAGATCACTACCATGCAAAGGAGTATTCTATACTGCTCTCTCAATGTCACAGTACATCATGCATTGCTAAAGCTAGATGCAGAATAATTAAATTCTCACTAGATTGAAAAATCTCAAACTCTATGTTTGTATACTCTGTATCCTTACCTGATACATAGGCCACATCTTGGAATATACCTTCAATTGCATCGATCATAACATTTCTTTTAATATAACTTTATTTCTCAAGACTTCTGAAAGCTTTGAATATTACTCAAAATATATCAGATTTAAAGCCATTTGATACTAAGGCACATCTGTCTCAGTCTTGTTCTGTAGTCTCCATGGGACTGTATAAGACTGACATAGGTTCTCTGTATTCACTATTCAATAAAGCATTATGTACTGCATTATATTTGAATGTCTTGTTCTGTTTGCTCAGACACTGCAAGCCAAAACAGTACCACAAAGTACTCTTTCTTTTTTTGCTCTGATTTGACTGGGCAATGCTCATATGCTTGCCAACATTTATTTTCACAACTGATTAGACACTGTCAGTTTATCTGTTTTGAACATGAATCCTTGTATGCAGTTTGCATCTTCCTTCAATAAACATTAAGGTATATATCTTTCACAGACAGACTGGCTAGACTATCATATCAACTTCTTTAAGAATTTGCACTGCTAGATCATTCTCAACACACTTTTGAAATAATGCAGGTTCCCTTCCTGTTGCGAGTAACTGCAGTATAACCAAATTAATTACTAGTTTCTTCAACCAGTTTTTTTTTAATCATCTGGCATGTATAAACAAGTCAGTATACGGTCTTCTCTTTTTTTGGCTCATTTCAGAGTAACCTTTGTAACCTGTATGATACCTTCTTCAACAGTTTTGAATACATACTGTGATGTCCTGGCCCAGCAATCAAGGAGCCTCAATCCTCACCACTAACACCAGAGAGGGTGTCTCACGTAAGAGAAAGGATAACAAATACACACAGTAACATGCAATTTCCCTTAAGAGCACACAGAGATCACAGTCAGAATGGGGCTGGTTGCTCCCTTGCTCTCCAGGTCCCCAATAAGACTCCACCACTGGCACAGCTATAGGGTCCAGAACTCAGCCTAGCTGGCAAGCTAACCTACAGTACCCTCTCTGTCCAACCAGTGCTTCATGTCCCTGCCCAAGTAGCTGACACACACACACACACACGCACACACACACACACACACACACACACACACACACACACACACACACACACACACACACACACACACACACACACACACACACACACACACACACACACACACACACTCTGAGATAAGTATTTATACAACTTCACAGACACTCCTGGCAAAGGCTGACACAGATTCTCCAGCTGTGCCCCTATACCCAGACTATATGGCAGTAATTCCTGCTACCACCAGCTAATAATTATCAGCTACCCAAAGGCCATTAAAAGGGTGTCCAATTATTACTGTGCAATATTATTATCCAATAGAAGGGTAACTAAGCAATCGGGGTTACTGGAAGGGCTTACTACAGGATCACTTATAAGCATGCAATGTACTCTAGAGCTTAAATTATCTCGACATAAACCAGCCACAGTTGAAAAGGGTTTAAAAATATTTAATAATAAATACTAAAAACACAAGACAATATTACTACACTACAGTGCTATTCAAGAGTTCAGAGATCACACAGAAACTTAAAATAATTCAGTAGTACAGTTCTGACATAACATAAAAACACTTAGTCTAATCTTTTTCTAATTCCAAGCTATTGCTACAAGAAAACATACTCCTAAAGTAACTTACTTACATAGAGCATAAGGCAGTGCTGATTTGGATAGTCAAGATCAAAATGCTTACAGTCTCTCTCACAGCAATAGTTTTTAAAATTACTAACAAACATTTCTGCTGGGCCCTCCCAGATTGCATCATTTTGACAATAAGGTTTTCCCAGTATACACATTGCATCATTTTGACACTTAGCCTGGGGTTCCCAGGCCAACAGGCTACATTATTTAGCAAACTAACACCTGCTCAGGAAGCTAAAACAATAAAAGACATTTCACGTGTACACTCTAGTAATTATTCCTTAAGTTAAAAGAATAGAAAGAATGTGCTAGCCCAGACAGGCTGACTCTGAGCTCTACAGATCAAAGGACAGATGTGAAATAATTTTAACTTCAAAAGAAAGACTTGAAATGCTTGACTTTGTTTTCCTTACAGCAGATGACAATGTTGCTACAATCTTGAAGTTCAACATTTTACAGTATTTTTCTTTCATTTAAGAAACAAGCCTGTATTTTACATTTATATTTACAAATGCCAGAATTATGTATCAAATTCTATGTGGCTAG
Source organism: Protopterus annectens (assembly GCF_019279795.1). Lineage (NCBI taxonomy): Eukaryota > Metazoa > Chordata > Ceratodontiformes > Protopteridae > Protopterus > Protopterus annectens. The sequence goes on along the minus strand of NC_056743.1, from coordinate 516,318,707 downwards.
GCTGGCAGCCTTCACCCTTCTCTGTCAGTCTTCACACACCATGACGGGGCTTATGAGCACTCTCCACTAACACTTCTCCACTGATATATTCATGAATGTTTTTACTATTATGCTCTAAGGCAAGCATGTATTTTTCTCTGATGATGGATTGTGATCAGCCATTTTCTTACAGCACTTGATTATAGTGAAAAAATATGCTGTTTTGTGCACATCACCATATAAATGTATACATTTTCATAGGAACACACTATGTTCATGGCTATATTTTAAGATGAGCAATGCAAATAGTTTGTAGGGTTTAATATTTCAAGAATCAATGTTTCTATCATCATGATTATAATAATTTTGCAATTATGAGGGCTACAAAAAATACAGTTTCACATCCAATTTTTGTTTGTGTATACACTGGTCTGCCTATTTTGTGTGTGTGTGTGTGTGTGTGTGTGTGTGTGTGTGTGTATGTACTTGTTTCATTTCACTGTCATTTTCTTTTCTTTAAAGTTGCAAAGTTTAAGCTTTGTAAACTGTTACACCCTATATTTCCCTGTTGGCATGTATTTTGCAAAAATCTTTAACTTTTTTCCGTGACTTAAGTTAACTTACTGAGGCAGAAAACTATTGCTTCTCTTTATACACATAATATTGAGGCTATTTATAAAAACAGAACATTAAGTATGTCCTATTAATGCAAGCCATCATAATCTGTACCATCCTGTTTAGAACATACTTTTCAATTCCAAGCGTTACTAAGCAGCACAGTTAATAACACATATGCCAAGAATTTAAATATTTTACTAAAACAGAAAAATATAAAGCCTGTACTATACAACATGTGCAATATAGCATTTTGAATGGAACAAGGATTGCTGTCTAAAAGTCTGCTTGACACATCTCTCTCACTCTCTTTTAATTGGCTGCATTTCTTTTATCACTTTTGCTGCATTTCATTTGCAGTGCAGGCAGACATGCTGTACTGACAGACTACTCATTTGAAAAGTGAACAGATAATTTAATTCACTGTTGATAGGTCTAGTAAGGGTGGCAACGGTGGTGCAGCGGTTAGTGTTGCTGCCTCACAGCAAGATGTTCTCTGGTTCGATTCTTGGCTAGGGTGCCTTCTGTGCGGAGTCTGCATGTCCTCCCTGTGGTCGTGTGGGTTTCCTCCAGGTGCTCCGGTTTCCTCCCACATCCCAAAGACATGCTGTAGGTGGACTGGACACTCTAAATTGGTCCTAGGTGTGAGTGCGTGCATGTGTGTGCCTTCTGTGGTAGGTTGGGTGGCGGGGCTGGCAACTTGACACTGTAAAACTCCACTGCCAATCATGAGTGGACAGGTGATCTGCTGTGGCGACCCCTAACTGGGAAAAAACGAATGAAGAAGAAGTTGATAGGTCTAGTAAGCTTTGCTTAAAATGCTAGTCAATGAAGGATTTAACTACTCAATGGCCTGTCACAGATGTGTGTGTATATAAATACACATATCAGATTATAGAGCATTTTATTGAAGTGGATAAGTCTGAGTATTTCATTATTTGGTGACACTGATGTAATTGTGTTTAAGTTAGAAAAGTGCTGATTGCACAACCACTATTTTGTGCATATTTAAAAGATTCTGCTTAGCTTTAATTATTTCAAAAAAGTAGTGGTTTAGGAAGTGTACTTTAGGATTACTTTTACAATGTTACAATGTATTTTGAAAAACAAGCTCAAAATCATAGATACATTACAGACCACAAAAATGTCATTGCCAAACTATGCACCCAATGTACTTTCTAACCTCACTGAACTTTGCAGTGATTTCAAATCCAAGAAGTTTCTGACTAGAA
>NC_056743.1:516124381-516311881 GCF_019279795.1 Protopterus annectens | reverse complement strand
TGTACTCTACCCAACACTATTAGCTTCTTCAGTGTTCGGCCTTGTACTCTACCCAACACTATCAGCTTCTTCAGTGCTCGGCCTTGTACTCTACCCAACACTATCAGCTTCTTCAGTGCTCGGTCATGTACTCTACACCAAAGTATCAGCTTCTTCAGTGTTCGGCCTTGTACTCTACCCAACACTATCAGCTTCTTCAGTGTTCGGCCTTGTACTCTACCCAACACTATCAGCTTCTTCAGTGCTCGGCCTTGTACTCTACCAAAGTATCAGCTTCTTCAGTAATGAATGAGGATTATAGGGAGGAGTAAATTAATCTTATCAATGACTTTAATAAGAGAGGATACAAAGCCAAAGAGACACAGACCAATGAAGCAACTACCTTGGAACTACGCTCTCAGAGGGGAAGACCTTATTTTTCGGACCAGGGTGAAACAGTTAAGATCAAGCAAAAGGAAGTAAAGTCCAATCTGAGATGCCAGTTGACATATAGTACTGACAATTTTGCTATTCTTAATACCATCAGAAAATTTTTGCCAGTGTTAACATCTAACAACAAAATTAGGGAAATTATTGGAGATCAACCCAGCTTTTCTTTTAAGAACAGGAAAAACTTAAAAAGACTATTATGTTGTAAAACAGAAACTGAAGCTATTTCTGAAGACAGGAGTTTTCAGATGAACAGGAGCATTGGTACATTCCGATGTGGAAGTTGCAAGGCATGCTCTCATATAAACCTCTCAAATACTTTTACACATCCCCTGACTAAGAGGAACTATAAGTTTGAAGGATTTGCAAACTGTCAGAGTAAGAACATTATCTATGGCAACCTGCAGTCATTGCAAGGCATACTACATAGGGAAAACTAATCAAATGCTCAAGGAACGTATCCTAAAGCACTTATCTGACATAAGAAAAAAGTTACCAGCAATGCACTTTACATGCATATTAGTATAAATGACAGTCACTCCTTGAAGTTCATGGCACTAACTAGGCTTCATGAAACACCAAGAGGTGGGGATTTAGTAAACCAAACAGAAATTGAAGGGATGAAGTGGATAATGGATTTGCAATCAGATCAGTCACCAGGTCTGAATGCATTTGTCCCTTTAAAACCTGCACTAAAAGGCAAAGCTCTTCAGCACTCAAAATGACATAATTAAAAGGGTGTGTATGCTGCTATGGTTAGTAAATGCATCTAAGTGAGTGAACACTAGGAAATGAAGGTATTTAAGAGAAAGTTTCACTGGCAAATACTTAGGATTTGAAAAAGGTATTATATCGAAAGCGCTTATACAGTTTATGAGCCAGTGTGTATTTTATTTTATCTTATCATCATATATTTTATTAAAGTTTTCAAGTTTCAAGTGTTTTTAAGTGGAATTGGTGGCAGAACCATTTGGAAATAGTCTGTTTAGACACAAGTTGTCCCTTCTTACCTCCGCAGGTAATGAACAACTGATCAGATTATCTGAAAGATTTTGTTGTGCCAAGATAGCACCATGGTTGTCTGTGGACAGCCAGTGTATGGAGAATCCTTTTTCTCTCTCTTTATTATGTTCAGGAAAGAAAACAGGGAGATGGCATGTTTGGCTTAAGGTAAACTCAGATAGCACTTGAGGTATAACACCTCCATTTAAAGTGGCTGTAGGCGAGACAGCCTTCTTTAGACTGGACCTGCTACCTGGTACCTCCTGCCCACAGTTATTAAAAAATCTTTTTCTTCCAGCTTTTCCCGGTTAGGGGTCACCACAGTGGATCATCTGTCCACTCATGATTGGCAGTGGAGTTTTACAGTGTCGAGTTGCCAGCCCGGCACCCAACCTTCCAAAGAAGGCACACACACATGCACACACTCACACCTAGGGCCAATTTAGTGTGTCCAATCCACCTACTGCATGCCTTTGGGATGTGGGAGGAAAACGGAGCACCTGGAGGAAACCCACGTGACCACAGGGAGGACATGCAGACTCCGCACAGAAAGCACCTCAGCCGAGAATCAAACTGGAGAACCTCTTGCTGTGAGGTGACAATGCTAACTGCTGCACCACCGTGGCCACCCCACAGTTATTAAAATTCTAAAAACCATTAAAAACTTCAAACATGTATCTAAGGAGCATCTTTTTATGGGATTTACCTGCAGTTGCTACCATGAAAATGGTAAGGTAACTTAATATCTCGTATCATGAATAAAAGAATAAATCTAAAACTTTTGTCAGCCTCAACGTAGCATTTTATATGCAAATATTTCACATGTATATAGGAATTTATGTATTTGTGTGTTATATGTATTATTGCACTGTATGTTATGCACATCTGAGCTTGCATTTTATACAGATTTTTTTTTTTTTTTTTTTTTTGCAGTTGATGTTGACTGGATCATTTAATGTCACTCGATTTGCATTCAATCTCACTATGTTCTGAATTTTGCTGTGTACTCAATATTGAATGAGACAGGCTGTGGTGGTACAGCGGTTAACGTTGTCGCCACACAGGTGTTCAATTCTTGGCTGGAGCGCCTTCTGTGTGGTGTCTGCATGTCCTCCCCACCGTTGAGTGACATCTAAAGACATGCAGGTAGGTGCATGCGTGAATGGGTGTGCCTTCTTTGAAGGTTGAGTATCAGGCTGGTAACTCGGCAGCATAAAAATCCACTGCCAATCATTAGCTGAAAGGAGTTTTGCTGTGGCAACCCCTAACCGGGAAAAGCCGAAAGACAAACAAACTCAATATTGTTGAATGAAAGGAATGATGTATGTTAAGTTCTTTGAGCACAGGTCCTGGTTGCAAAAGGGTCAACAGACCAGGCTAGCAAATTAATAAATAAATACATAAATACACGCATAAATAAAATAAATAAATTAAGTCTTAGTTCTGTAAAAAAAACTCTCTCTGTGAAAAATGAGACAGTTACCCACCAAAAGAGCTTCCAAATTAAATACTCTTTTTGCAGAAGTCAAAACAATCAGTAAAATCGTTTCTCATTGTTGGAAACCTACAGTCACCCTGATGAGCTGGTTGAAATGCAGCAAGTGTTAGCTTCTCTAAGATAAAAATAAGATCCCAAGGAAGAAACCTCCATTTTCTTGGGAGTTTGTTATGCAAAACTCCTTTCAAAACATTTGCATATGAGAATCCAATGAAAGATGGGGGGGGGGGTCCATGGGCAACCATGCTGAAATGGATGATAAATTAATGTTGATGCAGGAGAGAGAAAAGTCAAAGGATAATAACCCACACAACTATTATAAAAACAGAGAAACACTAACCCTAAATAAGTGATGGTTATATTGTTGACAGCTACTAGAAAGCGTTTTTCCATTTGCTAATATATGATTTTCTACTAGCATAATTTCTTATCTCCATTAAAACCTGCTACATATCTTCAGTCAGAAAAGACATTTCAATTTTTTCTTGAAATCCCAGATTATGTAAGAACTCTCTCATCCAAGAGAGAGATTCCTGAAACCTTTGAAAATGACTCTGCAAAGATAAGCAGGTCATCTAAACTTGGAAAATGTAGATATTGTGTGGCCTGCGATGAGCTATAACTGGAGCTAGATACTTTGTGAACACTTTTGCCAAAGGGCAAGGGAGAGAACTGATAAATGTGATCCGGACGCACAAAATGTTAAGAGACTCCAGAAGTCTGCATGAATAAGGATGTGATGATAACCATTTTCTAAGTCTGGTGTTACCAGGAAACTTAAATGTGGAAAAACAGGTATTAAGTGATAGCAATCTGAATGTAGGCACTATCACAAATTTAAGGAAAGAAAGATCCAGAAGTGGTTTCCAATCATTTTCTTTGGCACCACACATATCCTTTAATTAAAAAAAATGTTCACAAACTAGGAAGGAAGAAATGGCTCTATTACACCCTGAGACAAAATATATTGATGGACAGAAGTAAGAGTCTGCCCTGGTGTATGAGGATATACCCTCCTGGAAGGGAGGAATTTCCTCCCATTGCCATCTGTAACCTTGGTGAATGACCCTCAGAATCTACTTATCTGAAACTATTTGTTACCTAAAGACAGAAATGGAGATTCAGACTTTCTGGAAGGGATAAGGGACTACCAAGGAGGGAGGGAAGGGTAGACAGAGCCCCGTAAATGGTGATTCTGACTTACTGGACTGCACTTTGTTTTGGGGAAATCCTGCATTCTTTTTGGAGCTCCCTTGCCATTTCTTTTAAATGTCTGTTTACCAGAATTTTGCTGAGACTGTTTACTTTTTCCCTTGCCAAAAATGGAGCAGGTGTCAGAGAATCCCTTAGAAAATTGTTATTAGTTTACATCTCTCATGACACTTTTTAATGTCACCTGCAGCAGAGGGACCAAAGACATTGTTAAATCTCTATCCAAAGGAAAATTTAAAATCTCATTTTTCAAATCATCCAGGAAGTACTGTGAATGCAGCCAAGCAAAACTCTTCAAAAAAGTACCAGTGGCCATAGCTCTGGAAGAACTATCAACAGAGTCATACAAACACTTAAAACAATGAGCTGTGATCTGTAAGATGGAAAAAGCTAAACTACATAAAGCAGCTTTTTCCACAAAAGAAGAAACTGCAGACAAAATATTTCTCATATTCCACAATAATAAACTTTAACAATGAAGCTGTCAATTCAAAATTCTGAAAATCAAAGCTGCAGAAGCATACATTTTTCCCATAATTATCTCCCATCCTTGACAGAAAGTGTAAGCTTGGAATTAATTGTCTAGCAGCAGTGGCAATTAATCTAAAGCTATAGCTGCTGGGTCAGGTTTGAGAAGAGAGCATAGAAACTTAAAAGATGGAAGAACTTTATACAATCTATCTTTTTTTTAGGGCAGCAGGCTGACTGACACACATCTTCCAAAGCTGAGGAATGAGGGAAGGTTCTGGAAATGCCATCTGAAGCAGCTCATAGTATTTTCTGAGGGAATGTGAAACTTCAATTGTCTTCCATTGAAAACACTGGCACATTCTAGAAATAGTCTCACAGAAAACGCCCCCCCCACCAAAAGCGAGAATCAGATACTTTGTTCTCCTCTGAGTTTGAATAAGAAATCTGAGGAGAAGTCCCTGCATCTGCCCCTTCATCTTCCTGTCTTCAGAAAACAGGATCTCTTCAGGAGAAGAGGCATCCCTTTGTCTTTCTTCAGAAACTACCTTAGAAAGTTCAGTTGTCTGATTTAGAACCTGAGCCAGATCTAGTAAACTAGGCCAGGCCAGAGAAATTTTAGCAGGAGCAGATATATGTTTAATTTTTCATAGTTGCGTACTAGGCTAATGGCCATGGAGCCTTTACAAGCCTAGCCCATAGGATTGCCCTGGCATCATGCCACCTGACCTTAGTTCCCAGTGCCTCTGTCAAGTAAAGCCACTGGAGTGATCCCTGGGGTGAATTTTCTATTTCCCATCCACTCATCAAGATTTATCTTGAAGAGGGCCCAGTGAAGTGCTTTGCTTGACATGTATGGGAAGTCTGCTCCATAACATGGGCAGTCTGTGGGTTATGAACCTGTCCCTCCAGCATGTTCTGTTGATTGTGGTAATGAGGTTGAGGTTTCAACAGGAAAAATGAGTTGAACGTGGTTGTTAATGGCAGTGGCAGCTAGCCCAAGGATGGGCACAACATTTTGACCAAATAGGAAAGACTTCCCTGTTCTCTCTTCCAAGGCCGATGAGAGTAGCTCTCCTTTGATCTCTGAGGTGACCCCAATTGCCACAGAGGACCAGGCTCACCTGTGGTCCATATTGGCTGTAGGTGCTACACCATAATGATCTGGGGTAAAAGATAAGTGGTTTGCAACCAGCTTTGGTGACAGCAGAGGTGCCTACCCACAGCTGAGGGAAATTACTAGCCTGCTGTGGTGGGGCAAGGCTGTTTGCTTAACTTTTTCTTTTTGTGGCTGGAAAAAAGGACTGACCACAGGGCAAGTAACTTGTTCCATAGTCACGCTGAAAATAGTGTTTCTTTCCTGAGGAAACAAGAAGCATAAGCCTATAAAAATTTGAAGTTGTTAAAAATTAGTTTTTCTTTACAAAAATACAGTAAACAGCACTTTAATATGTCTTGCCGGCCTTCAAAATTAAGATAAATATGGTTTCTTCAGAGAAAAAAATGGCTTTCAACTACTTTTATCTATTTTTTAAACTGACAGGGAAAAAGTGCACTCCCATTTACAAGTAGAGTCAAGTCTCATGACAATCCATTAAACCACAAACTCCTAGATGAAAAACAACTTTCCTAACCAGGAAAGCACATTTAAATAATAAATGTAAAATGTGGAAGGATTTCACGCAAAAAGGAACTTATCTGTCCATTGTTTTAAAAGATGATGTATTCAGTCCTATTTGTATACAATAGTTTAATGAAATATTGCAAATCTGACAGCTTGTCAGCATCATCTTGATTTTGCAGTGTATTCTTAGTCAAAACATTATGTCGCATGTACTACTAAACCCTTAGCTATCCCCACATATGCTTTATGTACCCTCTCCAATATTTTGCTGCATAATTAATTGGGTACTATTATCTTGGGATGGATGGATTTAAATACTCGACCTTGTGAAAAATAGATCTAATGATAGAATGTATAATGTAGATCAGAGTGTATGTGCTGTATCTAAGAAGCATATCAGGGATTGAATGTGCACATGTAAATAGCAGGCACGTGCTATACCCAGTGCCATTTTGAGAGTGCAGCCAGAGATTGAGCATGTATGATTGCAATTAATCTCTCTCAACCTCTTAGAGCAAGAAATATGGACAAAGCCATAAAGAAAAGTGGGACAAAGGCCCAAAATAATTTTTAACTACTGCTCTTATTAGAAAGTTGATAGAATAATAGGTTTTGCATTAGCATGAATTTTCTGAAGGGTATGAAATGTGAAACTCAAATATCTGTCATTATTTTCTAACTTTAACCTTTAATGATTTGCCACTAATTTGCCAAAAAAACACAAATATATGAAAAACGGACCAAAAATATGGGTCAAAAATCTGGACATTCAGAAAATATGTACAGTTGAGAGGTATGTTGCAATAGCTAGTTTGTATACAAGTTACTTAATTTAAAGTCAGTAAACTTCTTTTGTGATATGTTTGTACATAATAAAGCTGCATGAACAGAACCCACAAAAACTCTTCTACTGTATCCTGAGTAGCAGAGTGACATGGTGTCAGAACTGACATTTCAGAGATTGATTTTCAGAACCATGAGGTGCAGAGATGATGGTGAACTAAGAGAAAATAGGGTTACCACCTGTCCCACTTTGCGAGGGACAGTCCCTCTTTGGGCAGTTGTGTCCTGCAAAAAAATTGTAAAAATGGCAAATGTCCTGAGATTTTAGGACAAAATTATTTCCTATATTTTATGTAATAGTTGCATAAAACAGTTATTATGTATCTAAAACACCTAAACGTTATAAGAAACAGAATAAGCAAATACAATGCTACAAGAATAAACTTTTATTTAGGCAAAAAAGTGAAATTCTGTCATTTGTACTGGCAATGGGTATGTTTCGCCCTGCAAAATCTGACTTTTGCAGCAAAAATGTCCCACTTTGAGCATTTGAAAAGGTGGCAACCCTAAGAGAAAAGAGCACAAAAAAGAGCCAGAAAAGAACCAAAGGTAATGAAAACTTGCACAAACAGCTTATTTTATAAAAAGATAAGACATGACAGGGGCACACACCACATCATTAAACAACCAGGAGGCACAAAAGGTTTATTAACTAAAAGAAATGTTTAAGATAAGATATCTGATGAAACAATTATCAAAAGAAAAACGAGTATGCTGAAAGCAAAACGAATGTGTTTGAGGCAAAACGGGTATGTTTAGACTAAAACAAACACAAGAAAGGTAGAATGGGCATGAAGAGAGACTAAATGAACAAAACAAATATAATAAGGGCAAAAAGGGCACATTAAGCATAAATAAAGCAAGGCGGCTGCATGTTTTTTGACAAACTGCTGTGTTTTGGCATAACTACGACTTTGTATTTTATCAAGGGCATAACTAGATTTATTTAAAGTATCTCAAAATGTGTAAAAGTGCTTACAGTGTGTGCTTATTACTGTGCATGTATTCTGATGAGTTTATATGTGTAGAAAGTGCAACTATTTTGTGTAGCACAGTCAAAGTATAGCCGTTTCTAAAGGTCTGTTATGCTGGGGGTGACTATTCACAAAGTACTGCCATTACAGTGTGTTTCTTGCACTGTAAAGAATTATCTAGAAAGGTACCACCACTTTGTTGAAATTTCACTGTGTTGTGTACTGTTTATTTGCAAAGTGCAATTACTTCAGAATGTTTCTGACTCTGAGCTTCTTCTGCCCAGTTCATTTCCATTGTGTAGTTATTTGAAATGTCTGTTATACTGATAAGAGGTGATTTCTTGCAGTACAGTAATTTCAAGAGTGCTACAGTGCTCGAGAGACTTATTTTTGTAAAGTTCAGTTATACAGGGGCTTGTTGTGCTACTGGGCAAAGTTACAAATATGGGCATAATTTTCTGGCCTGTGTGTGTGTCTGTGTGTGTTAGTGCATATGTGAAACACCCTTCACTGGTATGTGTTAATATGGCAGACAGATTTTGAAAGCCCTTACCACTTGTATTTGATCAGAATATTGCAGAGAATTGGAGAATGTTTGAGCAAGAGTACAATATATTTATACAAGCAGCTTATTCAGACAAAGATGCATGCATCAGGGCATTTATTTTGCTAAACCTAGCTGGGTCAGATGCCATTGAAAGAGAGTGTTCATTTGTGTATGCACCAGCAGTATATGAGGGAGAAAGTGTAAATCATCATACTGTTGTACAGGCTGAATCAAGGGAAGACCCCAAGTGTTTGAAGTGCAAATTCAGGGAAATGTGTAACCCCTAGACAAATATTACATTAGAGAGGCATTTGTTTTACACAATATATCAGAAACCAGGAGAAGCTTTTGCATCTTGTATTATTGACCTGAGAAACAAAGCCAAAATGTGTCAGTTTGTTGACTTAAAAGATGAGTTAATAAAAGATAGGCTCATGCGTGGTATTACTAGAGCTGCTGTGATAAAGATTTTGCTTCGGGACAGTGATTTAATGTTGAATAAAACCATACATATTTGTCAAATCCATGAAGTTACATAAAAACACACAAGTATGCTTTCAAGTGACAAGAGCATGGTTTTAGCAGGCTCCAGAGCAAATGCAGATGGCAGGCAACATGTGGCAAACAGAAGTAGGCCTAAGCACATGGCAGCCACAACCCCTGCTGGTTCACCAGGGAAACCACATAGTTTTACAGCAAGTTCTAAGATTAGTTCAGTTAAAGGAACATGCTCAATGCAATACAAGTGTGAGTTAATAAAACCAAAGTCCAGCTTTATTGTTAACTGTTGCAATTGTGGTGTCATTCATGAGTCTAGAAGAGAGAAATGTTTAGAATTTGGTCATCAATGTCACAAGTGTAAAAAATGGAGCCATTTTCAAAAGTTTGGCAGATCAAGTAAATCCCACACAGTTGTAAAGAAGGGTCATGTAAAAAAGCAAACTGATCAAGTTGGGTTGCAGCAGTCTGCTATCTACATAGATGGTGCATCAGTAACTTGTGAAAGAGTTGATGCAGTGACACTATTGGCAAAGAGCGAAGTGTTTTGTACTGTCTAGATCAATGATAAATCCACCGAGCTTAAAGCAGACACTGCGTCTAAGTATAATGTTATATCAGCAGACACATTTACTAAAGTGAGAACTAAGGAGCAACTTGTTGCTTACGGAGGTGAAGAAATTTAAACTGAGGGTTCAGTTATACTTCCATGTTATTTGGCTAAAAACTGTTACAGCATGTTATTCTATGTAGTTTGAAGACCGGTGCAGTCAGTACTGGGTCTCAAAGACAGTTTGACAATGAATCTGCTTTCTTTTACCAAATAAGTTCCATCATATAAGTGAATATCCTAATTCCAACTTTTCTGAAGCCATTTTCTCAGAGTATGCTGATGTTTTTGATGACAAGTTGGGCAAAGTTCCAGTTGAGTATTACATGAACTTAAACGCAGATGTCACTCCAGTAGTCAAAACCAGCAAGAAAAGTTCTGATAGCTATGCAGGATAAAGTCAAAGCTCAGTTGGATAAAATGGTCCAGCAAAGTGCAATTTGCCCAGTTACAGAACCAACTGAATGGGCGTCTATGGTAGCAGCTCACAAAAAAGGCTCAGATGAAATCAGAATATGTATTGACTGAAAAGATCTGAACAAAGCACTGAAGACACTGCATCATCCAATGTGTACAAAGAGGTCACAGGTCTGATACTGAAAGCCACAGTTTTTTCTGTCTTGGATGGAAAAAGTTAATTTTGGCAAGTGATGCTTGATCATAAATCCTCATTACTAACTACTTTCAGTACCCCGTTTGGCAGATATAGATTCCTAAGGATGTCATTTGGAATAAATTCTGCAAATGAAGTCTTCCAGCATGCAATGGAGCACATTTTTTCAGGTTACCCCTTGTGCCATAATAGTAGATGATCTTTTTGGTTCAAGGTAATGGTGAAGCAGAGCATGACAGAAACCTAAAGCTCAGTCCTCTGAAATGTAAACTCAAACTGCCAGAAATTACAAATGTAGGTCATTTATTTATCAGTACTGGCTTGAGACCAGACCCGACCGAGCAAGCAGCTAGTCCTGAGATGTCAGCACCAGATAACATTCAAGCTCAATAGCATTTCCTAGGCATGGTCAGCTATTTCGGGAAGTTCATCCCAGAATTCAGTGAGTTGACAACACCTTTAAGAGAGCTGCCATGCAAAAATGTTACATGGTCTTGGTTAGAACAACACCAGTAGGCATTTGAAGACTTCAAGCAGAAAACTGCTGCCCCACCTACACTAAGATACTATGATGTAAATAAACCAGTCACTCTTTCTTGTAATGCTTCAAAACTTGGTCTTGGTGCACTTATTCTTCAAGGGGATAGACCAGTAGCCTATGCATCTAGAACACTTACCCAAACTGAAATACAATAGAAATTTTGGCAATAATATTTGCAAGTTCAAAGTCTCGTGATTATATCTACAGTTGAGCTATTCAGACTGAAACGGATCAACAACCTCTAGTTACTATTCTAAAGAAGCCTATGCATTCAGCTCCAGTGAGATTACAAAGAATGATGCTCAAATTGCAAAAGTACAACTTCAAAATTGTCTCTGTGAAAGGCAAACTACTTTATCTGGCTGATATCTTATTCAGATCGCCCATAAATACAATGGAACAGCTTGACGCAGAGAATTTTGAATTGATGGCAGTGTGCAACTTCTCTACCACTAAACTTGATGAGCCGAGAGACTGCACAAAGACTGCTCCAATTTTGCAAAAGCTCAACCACTATATTAATGTTGGGTGGCCATCAAAGCAATCTAGTGTACCACCTGAAGTGCAAACCTATTTTATCTACAGAAATGAAATGCTGATGGAAGCTGGCATTATTTCCAAAGGTCCCAAAATTGTTCCTGCTTCCTTATGACATGACTATATCCCGATTTTGCATCGTGGTCACCCAGGTTCTGCATCTACTAAGAGGAGGGTGAGAGAAATAGAATTCTGGCCTTCATTACTGAAAGACATTGATGAAGTACTTTCTTCTTGTTCAGTATGCAATAGCACTAAACTGCTTTTGCCAAGAGAACCACTTCAGTTAAGTCCAGTTCCTGAACTACCTTGGTCAACAGTAGCCACTGATATCTTTGAGTGGGGCAATCAACATTATTTAGTATTGGTAGACTCTTATTCAAACTGGTGTGAGATTGATCTACTACCTAATCTAACATCCACTACTGTTATTACTAAGTCTAAATATAATTTCTCAGTCCATGGTAGTCCACACAAAGTTATTTCTAACAATGGTACTCAATTTACTAATTTGCAAGAGGATGGGACTTTATATATGTTACTAGCAGTCCTGAATACCCACAGTCAAATGGACTAGCTGAACATGAAGTGCAGAGTGCAAAGCAATTACTCGAGAGGTCAAAGCATGATAATACCGATGTCTTTTTGAATTTACTTAATCTCAGAAACATAACTTGTGATGATATACTTGGCTCGCCTGCTCAACAACTTCTATCTAGGCAAACCATAACAACACTACCTATTAGTTCCAGTTTATTGAGGCCTAAGGCAAAGAACAACAGAACCATCAAAGCCCAATTATTCAAGAAGCATTCCATCCAGAAGTCCAGTTATGATAAACTGAGCAGATTTCTTCATCCATTAAAAGAAGGAGAGGCAGTGAGAATACAAACAGAGAAAGGTTTCTACCAGATTGGTCAAGTTACAGGTATATGTACCAAGTCAAGATCCTACTTTATAGAATTTGAGGGTGTGGAGTAAAGGAGAAATCACAGACATCATCTTCCTGTACCAGAATCATTATTGTAGCATTGTTCCTGTGATACAGACTCTAGATCTCAGAGCAAGCCCAACATTGTTCCCATCCCAGAATGTGTCTTAACCTCTACTTCCATTCCTGAGGATGTTCTAGATAGTCCCTAGTTTGACCATTCTGTAGAGACAGTTCTAGTTGCTGACTGTAATTCTCAGTTTTATGTCACACAATTTGGTCATATCCCCAGGCCCAGTGTGAAATACACAGCAACATGAACATAACTGTATATATGTATCTAGTTCTGTATAACTGCATGACAAAGAATGAGGGAGGATGTAGATCAGTGTGTATGTGCTGCATCTTTAAGAAGCATATCATGGACTGAACGTGCACATGTAAATAGCAGGCACATGCTATACCCAATGCTATTTTGAGAGTGCAGCCAGAGAGTGAGCATGTATGATTACAGTAACTAGTTTGCATACAAGTTACTTAAGTTAAAGTCAGTAAACTTCTATTGTGATGTGGATACACACAAAGCTGCTGAGAGTAGGCTGCAGAATCCACAATGAACTTGAAAAATACCAGTAAACGAATCTATGCAGAACTGCTTTATTACAACACACTAGCGCTTTCACAAAATGCTTCTTCAGGTGTAAAACTGATACAAAAAACCACACCTTAAATAGCCAGGTTGAATAATCACATGATGCACTCTAATTAACTTTTAAAAGGGAGACCTTAAAATCAGTTTAAAACATACATATACACTACATATACACTATTAATAAAACATACACCCTGCATAAAGAACAGATATATAACAATATATATATAAGCACATTCTAATGGGCATATAAGCATATTTAATAAACAATCTACAATTATTATAAAATAGAAAAATAAAAAATAAAAAACAAATAAATAAATAAAAGACAGGAATTACCTATGTAGAGCTCTTTTACCAAGAACAGGCTTCAAAGGCACCTGTTCATTTAAACCATGACCATAACTGGCTCTAAGCATGACTATCCACCTAGCCTCTACTTCCTCAGTTCTAGCTCTAATATCACCCACTCTAACACTCTCATATGTCCTAGAGACAACCATAAACATAAACTTATGTTGTACACCCATATTTTCTACATGCTTAGCTAAAGCATTAGTATTACTCCCTTTACCTATATGGTAATAATGCTCTCTTATTCTATCCTTTAGAGAATGATCTGTCTTGCCAACATAGAAACATCTACAGGCAACACAGTTAGGTAAATAAATCACGTGCATAGTTTCACAATCAGCCTGAACCCTGATGTCATACACTCTGCCTGTGTCAGGATGTGCAAAGAAAGGCTCTTTATTAATGTACTTGCACTGCGAGCCTTTACCACATGATCTAGTACCAGGTACTGTCGGGGCATACTTTACTTCCTTAACATTACATAACCTTCTTCTTAAATTCTTCTTATTCTTAAAAGTGAACTGAGGTCTAGGGCCTATAATTTCACTTAATTGCAGATCAGTTAACAGAATATCCCAATGTTGGCTAATAATTTCAGTATATCTCATAACATCTCTTGAGTAAGGAATACAAACCTTAATATTATTTGCTCTATTGGTATTGCCACCAGCTGACCTTTTTGAAAAATACGGTTTGGCCCTACTCTCTCTCAATTTAGAGACTTGAGTAGCATTATACTCTACCATCCCATAATCATAACCTCTCTCTGTAAGCTCATTAATGGTCTTATGTTTCTGCTCTTCAAATTCGCTATTCTTTGCACTCAATCTAGAAGCCCTATAGAATTGATTCTGGACTACATTTCTAAAGACATAGTCTGGATGCATGCTATCCCTAGATAGCAAACTATTAATGTGACATTCCTTTCTATATAGTCTAGTTGACATCACATTAGAACTGTCCTTTTCCACTATCACGTCCAGAAAATTTATACTAGCATCTGAATAGTTCAAAGTGAACCTCAAAAGGGGTGGTACTGTTAATGTACTCAACAAAACTCATTAGTTCTAAAACAGAGCCTCTCCACAAAATAAAAAGGTCATCTACAAACCTTCTATAAAAAATAATGAAATCTTTAAAAGGCCCTTCTTCTAAAAAATCTGTCTCCCATTTCATCATAACAGCGTTCGCATAACTATTCGAACAGGCACTACCCATCGCCACACCATTCTTCTGCCAATAAATCTGATCACTGAATAAAAACACATTATTCAGAAGAACAATAGACATCAAATCAATGCATAAATGAATTTCATTCATACTATATAGATTACTACTCATCAGTTGTTCTTTCAAAAAAGCAAGCCCTATATCATTGGGTATTAACTGTGAATAATGAAACAACATCAAGGGTAACAAACAAATATTCCATATTCAACATGCCACAGTTAGTGCCTTCATACAGATCATGGAGAAAGTGCTCAGTATCTTTAAGAACAAATACTGAATTATCTATTAAGGGCTTCAATTTTTTCTCTAAAAATACTGAAATACATTCCGTACACCACCCCCTTCCTGCAACAACAGGATGCATAGGGGGTCTAATCAGATTCTTATGCAGCTTAGGTAAACCTTGTATAATAGGGACGGTATAATGAAATACCCTAAGAAACTTGAAGAGATCCTCTGTCAATAACCCTATTTGCAATAAAGACTCTAATTGTTTATTAACCAAAATGACCATTGATTGCATATGAGCTCTGGTTATTTTTCTCATAAAAGTCAACATTATTCAACATTTCATACATTAAACAGTCATATTCCTGTCTATCAAGTAAAACAATCCCCCCACCTTTATCAGCTGGTCTAACTACAAAGTTAACATCATTCTCAAGAGCACACAATGCCTCAAATTCAGCCTTGGATAAATTATGTTTTCTACCACTAAAATTTCTATCTTCATAGACTTTATAGAAATCAGATAAACACATTTGTTCAAAAGCATTAACTAATGGTATAGGTTTAGGAATAAAAGTACTTGGTTTTCTCAGAGAAGTTTCTGAAGTATTAGTGTTATGTTTAAACATATACTTCAGTGTAAGGTTCCTAGTAAACATTTTAAAATCAAAAATTATGCCTGTAATAGACATGTTAGCAGTTGGTATAAACGATAAACCTTTACTTAAAATATTGACTTCCAAAGCAGTTAATTCACGTTTTGTTAAGTTAGTCACTAATGTCTTACTTGTTGAAACACCTTTTTGATGGTAAACACTTTGTTCACTTCTTCCTCGTGCTTCCTCTTGTATTGCGTTGTACTCCTCCCTCTGTCTCTGTGCTGACTGTTCTGCCGCTGTGCTCCCTTTCGATTCGATGAACTGTCCCTCATGGGAAGTGGAAAATTCAAATGAAAAAATGGCGCTACTCCATGAGGCTGTGCTGGTATAGCAATAGCTCCGTTGTTATCAGCAGTGGAAGTATTACACTCCGCTTCCCTATGCACTTCAGCCAAAATAATAATAGTCTTTTTTCTGGCTCCTAAATTAGATGCACTATCATTCTGTGTGCAATTGGAAAGAGGCTCCTACTAAGGTGTGTAGTTTCTCTTGACTGCTCCTGTTGTTGTATGTCAACGCTTTCACTATCAGTTCAGAATCTCGTCATTGCATGCTTCATATGAGGCATGAGATTCCTTACTGAAGCTGGTAGGCAAATCGCGAGGCCAGGTGAAAATATTGCCCAATGAGAAATCTCGTCGATCCCTCTGCAATTTATTCAATTTTATCTGTAAAAGTTTACGTTTATATGCACAAATATTACCTAGGGTATCTGTTAATAGTCCAGTCACAGCACTATTGGGATATTTAGTATTAATTTGACCATGTTTCTCTTTAATGGTATCTAAAATTAATACCTCCCTTCTCTTGGCTGCTTGTAAAAGAAGTTTGAGGTAACTTAAACTGGTAGAAATATTCAGTTTCTGCCACAGTGATATTTTTAAGTAACACAAAATACTGATGTTTTTCTGCCCCTTTTGTACACTATGCAAATGATGCACATAAACTGCACACTCATGCTCCCAATGCAGGATACATTTAACAACTGTATTTATCAGTGTAAGATCTGCTCATATTTTCCCAGAGTCTTTTTTTTTTTTGCTTGTTATAAAGAACTTTACATACATTTAGTTAACAAATCTGAACAATTGATAATTCTATCTGCAAAGAGCTACCAAAACAATGTAAGGCAAAACACATGAACAGGTAACTTCCAACTAATCACCTAGTAGCATTCTCTTAACTATGACAAAGAACACATTTAGTTATTTACAGTCAAGAGAAATACATGGCTTTCTACTAAGTAAATATTTGCTGTGCTTATCAATAATTTGCACAAAAGCAAAACATAAATGACAACAGGTACACAACAGAACAATTACGGTGCTATGGAGTATCTGCATCATTACCAAAAGGTACAATGACCTGCATGGCAGTAGAAGCCATCTCTCATAAATGACAGCAGGTACACAACAGAACAATTACAGTGCTACGGAGTATCTGCATCAGTACCAAAAGTTACAATGACCTGCATGGCAGTAGTGGCCATCTCTGCTGTCCTGCCACTCTGAATTCAATAGGTATAGAAGCATCAGAAGTGGCCGATTTAGGCAAGGAGTCCTACCAGTCTGTGTGAGCAGTGGGGAGGTGAAGGAATCTAAATTGTGCCTAGTCTGTTTGAAAGTGAGCAGAATCTCAGCTAGTGTTATCCATTTGATCATAAGAGGTAAACTCAACTCTCAAAAACAATAAGCCGATAAAATAGGTAAAAGACACTGCTGGAAACGGAGGCACCGAACACTTTAGGACCAAAATCAAGAAACTCTTTAATGCGAAACCAATAAAACCAAGTAGTAATGTAAAGCGCTCTTCATCTAGCTACATAGCCAGACTTCTTCAGACAAAGAAAGCAAAACGTTTGCAGCATTAAGTGTTCACCATGTACCTTCCTATTAAACTAATTAACCAATAAAAACACATCTCCATAGAAACAGTTAAAAGTCAGTAATTAGATAATGTTAAAACAGCCAAGTTCAGCATTTTCCAACTTAAAAAGCTACAAAGAAGTATTAAGCAAGCAACCCCGCCATCCCCACTCACCAAAAAAACATTTTAGCATAAAGCTTGTTACCAAATATAATATTAAATATTATTTAAAAAAATGCTTAAAATTAACACTTAAACTTGTTAAAATTGTTTTATACTGTCTTTAGATACCTGCACATGTTGTTTGTAACCTATATAAAGTTTTCCAAGTGTATACTCACCATTAGGAAGGGATTTGTCATTATGGGTGTCATACTACTGCAGTGGACTTAATATATTTCACAGAGCTGAACGTATAAAAAGGAGAGTTTCTTGGTAAGACTACAGGTAAATAGTGCAGTATTTGCAATGAACTGATATAAGAAGGTGGATGTTATTTGTTGCAGTGTGATAATATTTATTTTAGTGTAGACCAGAGAGAATATCTTCTTCTTCCTCTTCTTCTCATTTTGGGGGTCCCATTAGGGGTCACCATAGCAGATCACAGGTCCGCAGAATGAGCTGCGGTAGAGTTTTATGGAGTTGAGTTGCCAGGCTGGCACCCAACCTTCTTCAGAAGGCGCACACATGCACCACTCTCACCTAGGGGCCTATTTATTTATTTTACATTTGTTTACCGGGAAAGTCCGACTGGGCAAAAATCCATTTTCAGAGGAGGCACCGGGAGAAAAGCTCCACGTAATAAATAGAAGATAAACATAGACAATGATGATTTTTATACCATACACAAAAGATAAAAATAATTTACACAGCTTGTATAATATTAATGGATTACAGCTAGGCAATATATATTTAAGGATAAAACTTTGGTTACAACTTATCTCCACGTTGACAGTTGGTAAAGGAGTAATGAGTAGGTGACAAGTTTGAAGTATAAGAGTGTGTTAGAAAAGTAAGTTATCTTATATTCAGTTTCTGTTCAGACTTGAAAAAGGAGGTGAAGTGGATGGAGAAAGCAGGTATGAGAACTACTGAGGGAGGAAGAATTTAGATGGAATAGTGGCTGTTTGTTAGATGGATATTTTCTGAATTTTCTGAAAAGGCACAACGGTGGTGTGTCCTATGTATAGAGTCTGTGGCAAATTTTGCTATTTTCTAGTTTAGCTAAGTCTGTCTTTCTAAGATTTATGAGTATAGGGGAGGCACAGAGTAGTGGTGACAAGTGTTGGGTTCTGGCTATAGCTACCTTAGAGGTTTATGTAACAAATCTTTTGTTTCTAAATAGTGCGCCAATTTTTTTTCATTGTGTCTTCTTAATTGCCTGCAGTATGTATATGTCAAATATTAGCTTACTGCTGAATAAGATTACTAGTAGTTTTGTCTGTGATTCAGGAGAAATTTTCGTATTTTTGCTAGCAGTGATTTGAAAGGTAGGTAGGGGGACTGAGGATCTGGTGGGTAGAAAGATCATAAGCTTGGTTTTGTTTGAGTTAATTATGAGCTGGAGGTTGTTTAGCCATGATTCGATTTTGGTCAAAAGATTTTTGTGTTTATGTCTTGAAGCTGTTGTATTGTGGGTGAGGCACATAGAGTAGAATCATCTGCATACTTGATTGTGTAGACTATGCATTGGCAGTGGTGAGGTCATTAGTAAGTACAGTGAAAAGTAGAGGGCTGAGGATGGATCCCTGTGGGACTCCTAGTGTCAATGGGAGTAGGGCGGGTAGGTCTTGGAGCCATTTTACTACTTGTTGATGGCCTGTTAGATAGCTTTGGAACCATGTAAGGGCAGTGGGACTGAGATTTAGGTTGGTGAGCACAGTCAGTAGTTTGCTGTGGGAAACTGTATCAAAGGCCTTGGACATGTCAAGAAAGATTGATGAAACTATTTTACCTTCATTTCTGAATTGATTGATGGTTCATAGGTAGGTACTAGGCTATTGGCCCTAGGGCCTATATAAGCCTAGCCAAACAGTACCCTGGCTTTTGCCACCCAAGAAAATTATTTTCCTGTGCCCCTGTCAAGCAGAGCCACAGAAGTGATCCCCAGGGTGAATTTCCTATCTCCCATCCAATCATCAAGATTTTTCTTGAAGAGTGCTAATGAGGAGTTTTGTTTGATATAGATAGGTAGTTTGTTCCAGAGTATGGGAAGTCTCTGAGACAGGAATATATCCCTCCAGCATGTTCTGTTTACTGTGGTGACAAGGTTTAGGTCCCTAGAGCATGTAGCTCGGACGGATTGGGATTTCTTTACGTGGAGCATGTCCAACAGCTCTGGGTTTGACATAGCTTTGTCTGTTAGGCAGAGATCGCCTCTGAGTAGGCGATATGCGACAGAGTAAAGCTGGAGTTGTTTTGAGATGGTCTGCATAGGGCATCTGTTTGAAGCCGGTATTCCTCATTGTGAGGTATTTCTGTGGCCTTTCCAGTTGTTGTAGATGTCTTGTGAGGTACATACCAAAACGGGTGTTGTACTCTATAATGGGTCTAATGAGTGATGAGTAGAGGGGAACAATGATCTCTTTTTTCCTGGATGAGAAACCTTTTGTCATGAGGTGTGCCACGTAGAAGGATTTCCTGACTACTGTGGCAATGTGATTATCAAAGGAGAGACTACTGTCCACCTGTGTCCCAAGGTCTCTTATCACACTTTCGGTAGACTACCGCCTATGTGGTAGTTCATGGGTACAGAGCTTTTACCAAAAGGGATGACAATGCACTTTTTGGCATTGAGCGTGATGCCATGGCTTTGACACCAGGCATCCGTCTCAGTGAGGCCCTTTTGTAGGATGTCCACATCATTAGGAGATTTGATTATGGCTCCTAGTTTGCAGTCATCTGTGAACCTTGTTAGCCAAAGACCTTCTGTGTTAGCCTGTGCTTCAGAGAAGTAGATACCAAACAGGAGAGGACCTAGGACTGAACCTTGTGGTACTCCACTTGTCACTGGTCTGAAGTTGGATTTAGAGTCTGCTACTTTCACAGTGTGTGTTTGGTCAGTAAGCCAGTTGGCAACCCATCTTGTGACATAGGGATTTATACCTAGTTTAGTGAGTTTGTCTATAATTCCAGAGTGGGGGATGGTGTCGAAAGCCTTGGCGAGATCTAGATAGGCTGTGTGTACCACCTTACCCCTCATCTACAGCTTTGTTGACCTCTTCAAAGAAGTCTATCAAGTTTAGGAGACATGATCTGCCTTTTACAAACCCGAAATGGGTAGGGTCCAGAGTTTGGAGATTACCAATGTCATTGTTTATAAGTTCCATGATGATACGCTCTATAGCCTTGCAGATCAGGCTAATGGGGCGGTAGTTCCTGGGGTCCGTGGTGGCTCCCCCTTTGTGGAGTGGGATAACTGTTGCTGTGCGCCATTCAGTGGGAACAAAGCCTGAGGTGAGGCTATTTGAGCATGGTACTTAGGTGGGGTGCCAGTTCGTTCTGTAGAATGTAGCCTGGGATGTTGTCAGGTCCCATGGATGCTGTGTTCTTGGCTTTGGAGAGTGTGTTTTTTACCTATGCAGCCGTGATTACAGGTACTTTGCATTCTTCCAGTATAGAGATGGGCCCTTTCGGGGATGAGAAAGGGGTAAAGTTAGCACTGAACCTATCTGCCAGGATGTTGGTATTGATAAAGTTGAGGAGGGGAGTTGTGGTACTATGATAGGGTCTAAAACAAGTTGGAATTGGTGAGAAGAGTATTGGTTGTGAGATGCTATAGAAGCTGAGAAGAATGAATGCACCTTCCTAGAATTTTTGATAATGGAGAAAGAATGGCAATGCATATATAATTAGTGAGCTCAGCTGAATTTTGATCTTTATGTAGGGGTATTGTATACAAGATTTTCCAGATGGATGGAACATGTTGTTCAGCAATGGACCAATTTAAAATGATTTGATACTGGGTATGAAATGGCTTCTGCTGCTAGTTTTAGACATTTGGCTGCTAAGTTATCAGCTGCTATTGTGGCAGATTTTAGTTTCTTTAGTAGCTTTTTCTATGGTTCTTGTGGCGATGGGTCGGAATGAGAAAGTGCCATTTTTGTTGTTAGTTGGTTTGGGTGTAGATCATGGATAGGGCAGGTTTTTTCTGGTTAGTGATAGGATGCTTTCAGTAAAATATTTCTTAAATTGTTCTGTGATGGACATTGGGCTGTCTGTTATGTTAAGGAGAGGGGTTGAGGTTTCAACAGGATGTGCCCCCAATGTTTTGTGAGTTATTCCAAGATTTCCACTGTATGTTACTATAGTATTTAATAGTTTTTGGTTTGTTTGATTTGTTGTTTTGCCTTATTCCTGATTTGTGGATAAGCTAGGGGATTGGCATGAGTTTTGTTAGTATGCCATGACTGCCAGGTCATGTACCTTAGTTTAGGGAGGGTTTGTGTTTCATTAGTTAGCCATGGTGCATACTTTACCTTAACATGGACTGTTCTGTTTGGAGCTGCTCTGTTAAGGATATTAAAGGGAGGTATGGTTAAAATTTTCTACTGCAGCATCTAAGGGCAGGATCTTGAGGGGAGTCCAGTTATATTTTTTTAATGTATTAATTAGATCTTTTGGACCGAAGTTTTTCTTATTAAGGATCTGTTGATAAATGGTATGTTTAGCTGGCTTTTTGTATTTTCTGATAAGATAGATTGGCATGTTGTCACTAAGACTGTTGAGTAAACAGGCAGTGTTTGGTAAAGGGTGGGACTGTTTTGTTAATTTCCAGTCTAGGTTAGACTGTTGATTTTATTTTTTTGCCTATTCTGGTAAGGGGCTGTATGATTTGTGTGAACCAAAAGATGTTTACTAGGGTTTTCTGAAGAACATGTCAACCAGTTAAGTATTGAAATCTCCCAAGATGATCGTTTCCTGGACAATGGAATTTGAGATGTGATGGAGGATGTTCACTGGCACATGCCTTCAGTGTAGAATGGAGAAAACCCATAGTCCTGGATTTTGTTTAACATAACTGAGAATGCTTGCTTTGATTTCTGCCGGGTTAATCCTCAGTATTTCTGGAATTTGGTAGCATAGTTCATAAACAAACCTATGATACATGACTTGTGATTATATTCTAGTATTATGTCTACATTTCTGATTAGCAAAATGTTTAAGTCTGTTCCTAAACTTTGCTAATGAAGCTACAGTCTGAATTGATAATAGCAGCATGTTCCAAGTCTTGGAAGTTAATCTCTGAATTTTAACCTTTTCCTAGTATATTCAAGGAGAAGAAAATGACTATTGTTTCAGGTTCTCCTACCATGCTGAAAAGGAATTAAATTAATAGTAGCTCCTATGATTAGGGTCTATATTACAAGACCGAAGACGCATTCTTTCGAATGCATCTTGGTTGAACATAAAAGGCTGAAAATGCAAAATATCAAAGTGGCTGTTAAGTGAATTCTTTCCCTGGGGAAAGAATTAGCTTGGCCACTTCGGTACTTTGCCGTTTTCGGCACTGTAGTGCCATCTCAGAGTTGGTACATTTAAGTAGGGGTAGTGTGGGGGGCACATCCCCCCACTTAATGTAATGTTTGAAACTGGTTTTTATTTTTTTGTTGGAAAAGAGATTCTTTTCCTTGGAAAAAAAATCGCTGTTCTGACACTTCGACATTGTAAGCTTTCGCTTACATAGGGTCGATTAATCAATGTTCGCTTTTTTAAGCATTTGGTGATCTAATATAGATGCTATGATTACATAGTTAATTGCTTTAAAGGCATTGGCAACATCACCTCTCAAAAGACTGCAATTCAGTGAGTAAAGATTTCATAATTGTAAAAGAGGATGCTGAAGTTTCTTAAACTCTGGGAACAGTCCCATAAAACTGTCATGGATCCATTCATAATTTCAATGGATATGATGCAGTATTCCTCCAAAAGGAGAATCCATACTCAAGTTTAGTCTTTTTGTGGTAGTATCTGTATTCAGCATGAAGAAACACATATACATATCAAACTGAATACTGACTACATTTTGTATGGGACTGTTGAACATGAGTGTAAAAATTTAACTCAGATAATGTAATAATTCCCAGATATTTTTAATAGCCTGCTACCTGGAATGCTATCAGTGGTATATATCATTTTTTATTACCTCTGCCAAAAACACTTGTTCATGTTTAATTCAAGTTTAGTAATAGTTTTGCACTGCGCCAACATGTCTAAGTGAATGCAAGGTCCAATCTACTGATGAGGATTTAATAGGGTAAGTTAGCATGGTGTGATTTGTGAACGCTGTATTCCAGATCCATGAAGAAGGTAGATTGCTTGTAAAAACATTAAATGGTCCAGAAAACCAAAAAAAGTAAATCCACTGAGAGCGAAAAGCAGCACCGTTCCAAAAGTTTATTTGGTAAAGCACGCACAAACACCAAAACATAAACGCTATTCACATCCGCGTTTTCGTCTGTGTAACATCCAGACTTCTTCAGATGACCAGTGAAAATAATGACATTCTTATATACTTCAACCAATTAACTCGTTAACTAAAATTAATAGAAAACAATTTATTTAAAGGACTAAAACAAGCTGACTAGTACATGCATATACAACTCTAACAAAAACTGCTTAACTCATTCATTAGATGGGACATAATAAAATATTACAAGAAGGAGAATTTTATAATTCTATTTCTGATAAATAAATAAAATCCCAATTAAATGGTCCAGGACTAATCAATGGGAAAGTTTATCATACAAGAATTTGAAAAAAGTCATTTTCACTCTAACATTAAATAAACACCACTGATAATGCTATAAACTGTGTGTGGATTTCTTTCAAACCTACATTACCATGGTATAAGGGATGGACTCAGAAGTCTTCTTCTCAATCATGATACTCTGCATCTACATGTCAGCATATAAAATGTTAACATAAAACTGATTAAATTTGAAATACACAACCTCCTCCAACAAATCCATGATGGTTAGAGTTTACACAATACCCAAAATATTAGTTAAACTGATGGAGCTATAGTTGGCAGGGTCTCTTTCACTGCCAGTTTTGTTCACTGTTACTATTGTTGCCTTTTTCCATGATTCAGGAAATATCCCTCTTAAAACTGAAGGGATAACTAGTTCTCTTTAAGCACTGCTGCTGATGTTGGTTTTAGCCCTTTATGAAGAATGCCAGAGATATGTGAACCATGGATACAACTTGATTTGAAAGTCTGGTCACTTAGAGCGAGGAGATGATATTGTGTTCATGCTTTCATCGACTCGTTATTGCTACATAACTGCCATTGGCCTTCCCAATTTTTTTCACTATTAACTGTTTTAGTTAAAAATTTGAAAAATTTTTATCTTCAGTAATAGTGTATAGACTATTATCTTCTTTCAAGATGTTAGAAGTGTCAAATTGGTTGATGGTTTTGCTCTGGCACTGTTAGTGCTACAAACCTTACACCTTTCGGAGTAGTTATCTATACTTGCATTTTCCGTGCACTTATGTAAATGTATTTCTGGAAATAGCTGTCTTAATATCACACTGATTTTTATTTTTTTGAGTGCGATTATTTACAACCTATTTTTGTTTATGTATATCACTAAGAATCTAAGAACCCAGACGAACTTGAATAGTTGAGAAAAGAAGACACGTTCTAAAACTAGGAGGAGGAAACCTCAAGGGAGAAATGAAGTGGTGGATGATTGGAAAATCTTTTCTGAAGAGTTTGCATAGATGGATAGAGTTTTCATGGCAAAGTAAGTCAATGAACCACAAACAACATGCTGATGGCGACTCTCATAGGACACCTACTTCCACCAGTATAGTAAAACATGTCATATATGTGGTAACTTTATGGGTGTTCATCCAATCAGCAAGGTTTGGCTTAAACGAAGCAAGGGCATCATCTCTGTTTTATATGTAACAGAAGATTATTCAGATCAGGTAAGCCTTGAAAGTAATAAATCTCTGCCTCCATCATGTCTTGCTTATTTGCTGATAGACCCAGGCACAAAGGTAAAGCTATACGGACAGAGACACAGGTTCAGGTCTTGGTTATGAGTGCATGTGAATGCTGTTTGTTTTGTCAAGTTGTCAAAATGCTACACATAGCTCACGTAACAGGATTCTATAAAAGACAGAATATAGAGATAAAACTTCTAATTCTGTCTTTGCAGCTGATGATCTTTAGTCCAGTGATGCCTTTAGTTCAGATTTCAGGGTTCCCTCTATCTGTTTGATGTCTTTGGCTAGAACAAAGATATCTTCTTTTGACCTGGATGAGATACTTTTTATTATTTTTAACTGAGATAGACAAACGGATATAAGGATTTCCTTACTAATCTTGATAAATGGTGGTAAAAGGATAGGGAATTCTCTACAATGGTGGCAAGACCTCTAATTACTGTATTGGTCTAGACTGGGGATGATGTTTATAATGTCAGTTGCTGCTGAGATTTTTTTATCAAAGATAACCGTGTTACACATTTTCTAATGTACCATTTATTTATATAATTTAGCCTTTCTGTAATAACACTGCATCAATTACTCAGTGAATGACAGCAACTGGCTTACAGTTACTGAACAATTTAGGCCGTGTCAGTTTTTGTTGTTTGGAGATCAAATAAGTACATGCCGACCAGAAGGAGCCCTGAGGAATGTCACTAGCTGCATTTTTGCATTTTGAGGTGACACCTCCTATTTTAATTACAAGCGTTCTATTTGTCAGGATGTTTACAATCCATCCTACAACATAACGGGCTGCATTCGTGCCTTTAAAATTATTTACAATACCACTTTGTGGAAAAGTTTCAAAGGCCTTGGACAGATCGAGGTATGTAGTATTTTTTCAGTGACTTTCTTCAAAGAACTTGACTAAATTAAGCAAACATGATAGCCCTTTGACAAAACTATATCAGTGTGGGGCTAGAGCAATAAAATTTTTTTATATTGATACTTGTGAAATCACTGGTCAGAAGACCATTTGCAGCCATGACCCAGGCACAAAGGCAAAGTTACATGTCTGAGAAGTGTATGGTGCAAGCAAAAATATCAGCTTTATAAGGCACATGCATACGCACAATTATATACATAGAGTAGTGAAGCTAATAAAATCAGAGTGCTGTCTTCTAAACACACACACATATATATATATATATATATATACACACACACACAGGTGAATATCTGACAGAAAATAATACTGTAATGACAGAGCACAAAGGAAAGAGAGCAGTGCGGTGTTTACTTTATGTGTTTCTAATTGTCATTGTCTCTAAAGCATTCACAGTCAGTTTCACTAAAGAGGTGTTCAAAAAGTGATACCTTGAAGCCAAGCAAAGACTTTTATAACTTAATTTAAGGAAAGTTCTTATTCCAAAGAGCAGGACCAAGTCTGAAAGAAAGCACATTCTTCTATTATAGTTTTAAAAGGGAAATGGCTAAGTAATATGATATTGTCTTGGAAAAAACAAGTAACCAGAAGCCACAACCAGGATCATACCTCTCAAGTGTACCTCATTATGAGGAACGTACCTCACTTGGGGTCTTAAAAAGTTCATCTTCCTCAAAGTTCCTCAATGTTCCACATTGAAATACTCTGTCACACATTCAGTGTTAGGAATTTTTTAAGTGAAATCCATGGTAAATAGAAATGAATCATATTAGTTCATTAAAAGATCTTTATAAATAAAACCAGCATATTTTAGCCTTCCTATGGCCTTCCTAATTGAAGTTGTTAGCAAGCCATTAGTATGTGTTCCACATTTCGCCCATTTGTTCCACATTATGAGGGCAAGTGTTCCTCATTTTGGAGATGGAAGGTTGAGAGCTATGACCAGGATTCTTCTATAAAATAAAACATTTTTTATGACCAAATCAATTGGTATGGTCACAAGTAAATAAATGTATTTTATTTTATAGAAGAATCCTGGTTGTGGCTTCTAGTTACTAGTTGTTTTATTTTTTCTTGGTCATTCAGTGGTAACTGCTCGCTTTTCCAGTTATTAATGGTATTGTCTTGGCTACTTCTCAGGGAATGTGCCTGTTCTGTGATCGGTAGATTTCTTTTTAGAGGGAGAAGTAGCCTCTTGTAAGATTTTGTAAAGTAAGGTTAGGTATGTGGATCTGAGAGTCACTGGAAGTCAGTTAAGAGCCTGAAATAGGGAGCGGTGATGTGTTGAGGAGTATGCTGGAAGAACAAATCTGCCAATTCTGTTTTCAGTTATTTGTAATTTTTGGGTATGATAAGCAGAGCGCAAGAAAAGTAAAGACAGTCGATACTCGAGTTGTGGAACAAAATGTCCTTCACTATGAATTTACAGGCAATAGAGGATAGTAGATGGGCATTCTATAGAGGACCTTTAGCCGTGAGTGAACTTTATTAATAATATTATCATTATGAGTGGCAAAGACAAGGAAATAAACTAGATTTACCCCCCAGGTATTTGTACTATTGTTACATAGCGAATAGCATTTTCCTAGTATCTGCGATGGTAAAGAGGACAGGTCTGGAGCTTTTGTGCATTTTAAAATTGTGCATTTTATTTTAAGTTGAACCATTTAGTAGGAATTTAGAAATGCCATGTTTGGTATTGTTGAGTAAGCCACCTAATGAATTATTGCATCCTATGGCAGTGACATTTTTAGCTTTAGAAAGTTCAGTTAGGACATATCCCTTGATGATCTTAAGGGAGGAAGGGACTCAGGAATTTCTAAAGCTTCAAAAACTCTTTCTGATATGAAGTTGGTACTACATTGTCTGCAAGTATATTAATAATACCTTCGGGGTCAGAGTTGGCAATGCAATCATGAATTAATTCATAGCATCGCTGTGTGTTAATCATATGATGCAATGGGTTGGAAAACAAAGTGGAATTTTGACTTCTCATCATATCTAATCTTTGTCACTTTAAAGTCCTTGAATTCGGAGGTATTTATAGTGTGGGGTTACAATGCCCTAAAGTGAAAGATTACTGACTTGTGATCAGATATGATCAAAGATGAAGAAACTATAGGACTAGTGTAAAATCTAATGTTAGTGTGGATGAGGTTAAATAGAATTTAAACCATCACGGGCTGTGAGTTAGCAATATATCTAGGACTTTTGGGACATACTCAACCTTTGCAAGGTAGGGTAAAGACATTAACCATTATGCTTATAGGTAGTCGGTTAGCTAATGAACAGTTTGATGTTACTCATCAGTAAGGTGCTTTCATTCATGAGCAGTTGAGCAAACAAGCACATCTACAAACCTATTGTGGTCCCAATAGCATATAGAATATGATCTATAGCAGGCTAGGAATGAGTAGCACTGAAAGCCAGTAAATAGGGAATGTGTCTTTTCAATGAGACCAAGTCTCTCCCACAATACAGATATGAATACATTCAATTTGCAAGAGAGTTTCAAGTTAAGGCACTTTATTTTTAAGACTTTCGGTACTGAGCAGATCAGCCTTGATGTGATCTTGATTGGAATTTACTGCAAGTCTTTTTGTTACGTTGGAATGCCCAGAAAGTGAACTTTGCCTAAAAAGGCAATATCATGGCATTAAGTGCTTTGGACAGTATGCAGAATATGTGCAATGAAAGATGCAGACCATCCTTGGCGATGTAAATTGGGCTGTGAATCATCTGATGCCAGTCTGGCACATACAGGGTCCTCCTAGAATGACAAGTGAACTAATTATTAAAGCAAATTATCTTCCAATTTGTGTCTGGGCATAACTTTGAGGGAAGGAAGGATTCTGTTCAGTGCCAGAGACTTCATTTGATAAGCTGCAAAATACCTCTTTATCAGTCCTCCTTGGTTGAGCACCTCAAGTCATTCACATAAAGCCGCCAACAGGTCATAGTCCTATTTGTCCAGTTGGATGGACTATAATTGCCCCCATTATGTCATTGATCCTGACACTTGAAATGCAGCAGTCACCCTATCATTGTCCAGGTTACAGGGTGCAGAGTGATAGACATCTCCAATTACTAGGACACTTCCATTTGCACATGTAAACCTAGTTATAGTAGAAGACCTGCAGTATTCATCCTGGTGTCTAAGTTATTTGAGTGTGCCAGAGTTGTGTTTGCAGATTGCTGATGAGATTTTTTGATTACTGCTTCTGTGTAGCCTATGGAATGGTTTTCTTATACCATCAGCATGTTCTGCTTTGTGTGATCCTGTGCAGAGATAGCCGAGTTAATGTGTTGCTAACCAAGCAGCTGTTAAAGTGATAAAATGACCCCTAGTTTATATAGATAATCGCACCTCTCAGAAATCATGTCACGTCATGCTAGTCCACAATAGTAGAATATCTGTGAGCATAAAGCAGTTTCTACATCCTTTTAGAGCACAAAGTGCAACGAGAGTGACAACAGAATGGATAGAAACAAACTCGGCTTCCATGTTTGCCAGGCAAATCATATTACTAAGGGCAGAAATGATATACTGAATCAGTTTAGGCAGTAGGCCAAGAAGCTAGGCTGAGTAGCTAAAGCATGATGTGGATGAGGCATATCAGGTAAGGTGAAGATGCTTTAAGACTGATCCAACACGTATCCAAATTCAGTTAGTGCACAGAAATCTGAGGGTCTGACAGATAGTGATGAGGAGTATGTCCATCCTGGGGGGAGAAGGTGTTTGTCAAAGCATTCCTTGAGTGAAGGCATGGCTTTAGAGGGAGTAGTCCTTAGAAATAATAGGTTTCTGTAGCGCAGTGGTTAAAATTGTCTCCTCAGAGCAAGAGACTCTCCGGTTTGATTATCGGCTGGAATGCCTTCTGTGCAGAGTCTGCACGTACTCACCGCGGTCAAGTGAATTTAAAAACATACAGGTAGGTGCGAGCATGTGTGGGTGTGCCTTCCTTGAAGGTTGGGCACTGGGCTGGCAACTTGACACCGTAAAAATTTGCTCCAAATCATTAGCAGACCGAAATTCTGCTGTGGCGACCCCTAACCGGGAAAAGCCGAAAGACAGTTAGTCCTTTGAAATAATAGGTGAACTTTGGTTGACATCAATGGATAAATCATAAATGAAAGCATATCCTAGTAGAAGCAGTCAGTGGTACAACCTTCAGGTTGCCATTAGGTTCTATTTCTATGCTGGCCCCAGTCATAGGATGGAAATTGTCCAGGGGCTGTAGGAGAGGCTGGTAGGCCCAGTGATGGATGAGAGTACTGAGGTAACACAGAAAGGATGAAACAGAATGGGAACCAAAAAAAGAGAATTGTACATAGCTAGAGATTAATATAGCACTCAGAGTATAACACCAGAATGAGAGGATAAAGGAAATACACCGATCTCATAGTAGTGAACTATAATGCGGTACATAGCATAATTATACTAGAAAAAGAGCAAAATCAAATTCTGCATAACAGGATGAGGACTGAATGGGTAGCAAATAACACAAATGTCAGCAATGGTATAATTGGAGGCTGGCTTGGATACCATACACCTTGCACTTCATGGCTTGATTGCCACAGTCTGTAGAAAGGCTGATTTCATGTGCAGTTTATCAAATTCAGCTGCCTTTGACTTGGATACAGCCAAGTATAGTTACTGTCAGCATTTAGCCAAAGAGCAAAGTGAAATATACGTATTTGTAGCTGTTCATGATGGTTATGAATTGGTCTGATAAGCAGCAACGATCTGAGCAACAGACCTGCATGCAAAAAAAATAAATAAATAAAAACATAGGAACAAACAGCAGCAACAGCATTCAAGGCACTGCAGTAAAGTTAGACCAGCAGGTACTTCCTACAAACAAACAATAACAGCAACTTGCAACTTAAAGCCAAGTTGTGCTATGAGGAAAAACTTTTAAAACACACATACTAGATGGTGGACTAAGACAAAAGTCAGGAATTTTAGATAACAGTTATAAAATAGCTACTGGTTATATAAACTCTAGGGAAATGTTTAGACTAGGTAGCCCAAGCAGTCCTTAGCCATTTTTCTAAAGTGAAAGGCTTACTTGAGAGGTGTTAAGGTCTTCTACTCAAGGCAACAACTTTCTCACAGCCTGAGAAACAGTTTGAGGTTATTAATTGTAAATTCGGCTAAACTGCCGTTTTTTTGTATAGTTAATCATATGTGTCTTTAGTGTCATCGGAAAGAATTATAGTATAGTTAATTTTACAAATAGCCAGTGCTGTTTTATATCACCTTCTTTGCTTTATTTATAATACATTTAGCTGATTGTCACAGGCCACAAGACTGCTCACCTCCTAAGAAAAAAAAATGAAAACGAGGCATGGAATTATACGAGTATTAACAATATATGTGATCTCAGATATGCCCCCATTCAGGAAGGAAATTCATAAAATTACTGCAGATGATTTGAATTAAACAAAGAGCATTTGTACTCTTGATGTGGCAAACCAGTTCTTTTCTGCAAATTAATTAAGCATAGTTTTCATTAATTACATATTATTTTCCCATAATGTAAGAACTAGTCTTCTTTAAATGATTCACATTAATCTTGGCAGCTGTGGTAAATGCAGAAAGGCTTCTTGGACTTTAGCCAAATCTGGAACAAATTTCTGAAAAGCATGTCTAAAATGGAACTAGCAATTTGCATGGATTTCACAGATTCAGATCTTCTTCTCAGAACACTTTATACCTACCAGGTCTTTCCACTTATTACAAAAGTTTTTAGTGGCAATCTGCAGTAATGTTAGTACATTTATAACAAATACTGGTTGTTTTAATTTCTCAGTAGTACATGCGTGTTACAGCTATTTGTTCAGAATATGTAAAATGCATTTATTTAGGAAAAAAAAAGTCATTCTTATTTACATATTTGTTATCTTTATGCTAAAAAACTCATAAAAGAGAATATAAAATTACCTGAATACAACCATTATTTTTTAATGTCAAGGTATTTAGTCTTTTTGATTGTTTGGATGCAGGTAGAAATGCTGCATTAGTTGCAGCTGGTCAGAGGAATGACAGTTTCTCTTAGATTTCATATTCCATTTTGACTTTGGAAAACATGTTCCTCATTTCATATAGGTAATCATGCCCATACTGTGAAGATGTAAGGCATTTCTATTTAATTTGGCTTCCCTTTACAGTTCCAAAAAATTCCCTTAGGAGAAGGGAATTCTCCCCCTTCCCATGCCATCTTTATTTGTGGAGGTATCCTAAACTTGTCAGGTGCATGTCCTTTATGGAGCTGTCTTCCACAAGTATGACTTTCTACTGATGAGGGCACGTTGCAGTATACTTTGGCCTCTGCAGCACAAGGACACAAGGGTCGGTCAAGATAAGGAGCAGCAATCATATTTTCAGGCACCCCCCCCCCCACACACACTTACTTTGCAGTATGCGGTGTTCCTCACAGAAAAGTCAGGCACCATTAAACTTCTACATACAGCAGAGTTTGGAAACCTATTACCTTGTGAAAGGACAGCAGTTGCTCACACTGTGTCCATCCAGCCTTCCAACAAATTATGCCCATTCCTGAAGATGTGCGCTCTAATTACAGGTAGGTACTAGCATACCATCTTGCATCTGGCCAGTTCACATCACCACACCGTCACATTAAACAGCTATAAGATTGGTAAAGTGCAATGATTATTGCATTGCTGCACTGAAGCAACATCATGTCTTGTTATTGTTTACCACTGTTTTATCTAAGCATCATAAAACAGTTGAATCATTTAATATAATTCACAATAAGCATATTATACAGATAGCAAGAATGTTATTATTCTTATGGCTGGCATGTAATTTCCATAAGAATTTACTTAATCTAATAAACTGGGGGCTGCTGTGGTCACATTGGCAGTTTTCATAAAGTGTACTAATTATATTGAGCCTTCTGAGTAATTAAAATGATCCAAGGGAGACAAACAGGAGGGCAGTTTATAGTGGAAGAGCTGTCATTACAGAAATAGTAGATTTAATGAAAGCTTCAGCTCATTTCTGCAATCATGAGGCATTTCCACTTTTCAAATTCTTGTTAATATAAATCTCAACTTTCTTAAAGTAATAAATAGCGGCCTGATCTTTTCTAAGTATTTTATCAAGACAGTGATACAGAACTTTCAAAACCGAATATCTGTTTTTGTTATAGGGTTATAAAGTACAGAATAATGGCACTGTATACTGAAACTCAAATTAGATCAGTATAAATTAGTGTTTTGTTCAAGCACTGAACACAGAATCATTATAACAAATGCACAGGCCATGAAGAAAACAGACTATAATGGGGAAACCAGAAGTAAAACCTATGAACATTGTGCAGAGAAAAACTTTGAATTAAAAAAAAAATAAAATGCAGGCAATTAAAAGAATAGCCAAAGTCAAATGAAGAAAAGGTGGGCTAACTAGCTAAGTATTTTTGAGCATGACGTATAACTAGAGAAGAAGCTGTAAAGTATAATGAACAGCAAACTGCTTATTGTGGTAGTACAGCAGACACAGTGGAGTTTTACAGTGTCAAGTTGCCAGCCCGGCTCCCAACCTTACAAACACACACACACACACACACACACACACACACACACACACACACACACACACGCACACACACACTCATGTCTAGGGCCAATTTAGAGTGTCCAATCCACCTAAAGCATGTCTTTAGGATGTGGGAAGAAACCAGAGCACCTGGAGGAAACCTACTCGACCACAGGGAGGACATGCAGACTCTGCACAGAAGGCACCCCAGCTGAGGATCGAACCAAAGAACCTCTTCCTGTGAGGTGGCAATGCAAACCGCTGGACCACCGTGGCCACCCTAGAGACAGTTAATGTTATGAGATGCTAATAAGCTTCATCTGGTAGTTCTAGGTTTAATCATTTTACTCTTAACTTGCATAATGTGTGGTGGTCAGCAACATACTAGCCAGACTGGTTTTCCTTAGTCACCTCTGAAAAGTACATTAATATTATTTGCTGTCACACTATTAACAAAAAAAGTTTGATTAGTGGTCCAGGAGGTAAAAACAGCAAGAAGAGGAATGATAAGACATTGACTGCCCACCCACCCACCTTTTTCTGAGAGTAGGGTATGGAGACATGCCTTTGGCACACTGTTAAAGCACAAGGCAAAAGTGGTGGTATTCAGTGCTGGAGTATTGGCCTTGTGGGCCTGGGGCTGAAAATTATAAGGGACCTTTTTTATTTGGAGTGATGAAAGAACATGATTTCAGACTAAACTAGAAGTAGCAGGGCCTATCTCTGACATGGGCATGGAGATAGTTCTATCATGTGTCTTGCTATTCTGGACCACTTGTGATACCATTGTTATGTGAGAATTGTGTTGTACAGTTGTTCAGCAGATAAAAGAGGGAAATATCACCAAGTATGTGGGAGAATTCTGCTCACTGTACCATTGCATGTACACCTAGATATCAAACCAATACATCAGTATGAAGTAGGGTTAAACGAAAGAAAACTATTTGGTCATAACATGATAACCCCAGCATTCACACCTCCCGCCATTCCTTGCCGTGAACGATTTATGCCTATAAGTCTGAAAGATCTTGTAATCTGCCTTACAAAGGGACATGTCCAGTGCTACCCCAAAGACAATGACCCTGCAGATGGAAGGAGTGGTGGGAAAAAAGTCATTCGTGCAGAAAGCATGATGAAACGAAAAGATTAAAGGTTAACTATGAAATCAAAGTTACCACTTGCGCCTGACATCAAGAGATGGCGAAGGAAAAACTAACATGGTGTGATAAAGAGGCTCTTTTCACTTAAGATACCGGACTTAATATTCTGCTATCAGATCAAGTGAAGGCCATATATTTTATTCATCTAACTTTTACCAGAACTGGAGTTTTGCCATGGATGAATAAGTATCAGTGAAAAACACATAAATCAATGTCCAAACAGAACCCCAAGCAACATATTCTCTAGGACACACAAAAAAATGAAAAAGATGGGCAAGTTGATAAAGCATCAGCGTGCTACCAATGACACAAGGACAGCCAGCTTCATGGAAGAAAAGTGCAAAGTAAGGCCTGACTGAACCCAGGATGGTCCAGGTCTGATTACTGTTTGGGATGATGGAGTTTCTGACTGGAGGAATGGATGGGACTGAGTGGTTCAGGTTTGCTTATCCATCTTGAGGAAGAAAATGCCAGGAAATGGGAGAAGCAACAAAGTAAAACTAGAAAAGCTCTTCATAAACTCAGGGACTCAGACTTCTGAGCATAACTACTGCCTTCCAGTGGAGTACTGTGGGTGTGCAGAAGCATGTCTATGTACAAAGACACACAGGCACACAAATGGAAGCATGCAGTTCTGTACAGTGCACTGCATTTGCTGGTCATGGGGAGGGGTGCTGAAGACACACACACAAACACATATGAGCGCATACAGTATCTTGCACTGCACTGCATTTGCTAGCCAAAGTGAGTGCTGAAGGAGTAGATTAAATCTCAAAGCCTTTCAAAAGTTATCCGTTACAGTCCATGACTCTCAACTCTACCTTCTGGTATGATAACAGACAAAGATAAATGAATTACTTGATCTAAGGAGGCAAATGTCTGAAGTATTGTACACTGGGTGAGATGTTAAAGACAAAACATAAATAAAAGTACCATGGACTCTGTTTTTTTAAGACCTGGGGATAAAATTGAACCAGCATTCATTCTTACCATGTCACAGCTGGGGTAGAAAGGAGAGATCACATGATGAGCACAGACTTGAAATAGTTCTCTATAACCAATATATGTGAATGGAGAAAGGAAGGAACAGGCAGAAATATGGTTTAAAGTAAATATAAGCTGAGAAAAACTAAAATATAACAAAGAAAAGTGTCTATATCTATACTTTGGTTTGGATACAGGCATTTAGTGTATGATTTTGACCCTTTTGACATTTCAGTCCTGTGACAGCTTACTCATGTGTGGCTTTAGTCTTCCTTCAGGACATTTAAGTGAACATTAATTAATAACTTCAGTCATTACTTTGTAGAATTAAAATTGCAGTCATAACAGCTCCACCTTATACAGTACAAAGATCTAATTAGTTTATAAAGCCTTTCTTCTTAAAATGCATCTCAAGTGTTTAAAAGTGTTTTCTTTTCCATTGCATATCTTAGGAGATGATATTAAGGCTGAATTGTCACAGACAGATGCAAGAATTAAATTAATAAAAAAGACCA
The DNA here is from genome assembly GCF_019279795.1 of Protopterus annectens. Lineage (NCBI taxonomy): Eukaryota > Metazoa > Chordata > Ceratodontiformes > Protopteridae > Protopterus > Protopterus annectens. Next base: position 516,275,455 of record NC_056743.1, on the reverse strand, counting down.
AAACTAAAAAATGTTGGCCGACTAAATTTCATTTCATAGAGTATTTAAGACATTAAAGATGTGCTAAATTTGTGTGTGTGTGTGTGTGTGTGTGTGTGTGTGGTGGGGTCCCATATAAAGTTGGCAGCTTTTCTGGTGGCTAATTAATACCCCTCTGAGTAGTTACACCTGGTACAGTCCTAAAGCAGTTAGAGTTAAGTACTTGGTTCTATAGTTTAGTTCTCTGCTGGGATGTCCCGTACAGTGTCTGTATAGTCTCCCTATGTCCATGTGTATTTCTGTCAGGTGCTCTGGTTTCCTTCTACATCAAAAATACATGTTCTATGTTAATTAGCATTCCTCCAGATTACCAACAGGTGTATGTGCTCCATGACAGGTAGCACACCTGTCTTGTGATAAGTTTGTAACCTGTTCAGGATTAGCTCACCTGCTTGTAACCCAGTGAGTGCCAAAAAAGGCATTAGCTCCCACATAACCTTGAGTTGGATTAAGCAAATAATCAGATAACTAATGAATTAAAGTTTTATGTTTAATGAAATGTTCCCTATTTTGTTCCTTTTTAATGCAAGACCATCTTGAATAGAAAACATGCTTCTGCAGCAAGATGTGTCACTGGTTTGGGTATATCATCTTATTCTTTTGTTGTTCATATTTTATGTGGTCATTCCTGTCACTTTTTCACAGCTATAGCTCTCGGACCAGCAATTAGTTATGTTTGAGCTATTTCCCCTATTACTTCCAGCTGTGGAATATTTATGTAATTTAAAAAACATTGTTTATGATAACAGGTAGATACAGGTAAATGATAGAAATATTATGGCACTTATAAAACCTCCCCCTAACAGCTCACATGATAAGGGTGTGTAGTGTCACAAATGCTTACAGCTACACACACAGATACACTTGTGTATACTTACCCCAGCATGCGTGCTCACACATACACATTCTCAAACACGAATGCACACACATGCATACACATGGTTTAAATCCATTTTGTAAATTTTAAGTCTATATTACTAACATATACATCTTTGCTTTTGTTCTAGTTTACTGTTTTCTACCATTTTCTATTCATATACCAAACACCTTTAGGCTACTACTGTCACTGACTAAGTACTAAGTGGAACTGAGATCAAAGGAGATTACTAGACTATCAATCCGGAGGTCATTTGAAGCCTAACTGTTTCAACCCAATGTGATAACAGAGGTATTAGTCAATATCCAATATTGAATTTGGTGATGACTGCTCATGTCCAGGAGGGGTGTGGGCACAATCCCTGGTAAGACTTTACAGTGCTCATCCACCCATTCAGGTTTCTCATGAGCAGCGTCATAAAGGTGGTCTGTTTCACATGAATTAGTAGCCTGTTCCAAAGAAGTGTCAGTCGCTGGGAGATAAATCTGTCCCTCCAGCATTTCCTATGTAAGTCACAAGCCATATTTAAGACCCTGGAATGGGAAGCCTTAGACCCATTTGATTTATGGATGTGCAATAAGTTCATTAGCTGTGGGTCTTGGGTTGCTTTCTAGGCTAGGCACAAGTTTCCCCTAAGAAGTCTATACAATACGGAGTATATTGACAGGGATTTTAGTCAGTCCATGTAAGACACATGCTGGAGACCCTTCATCTTCTTTGTTAGAAACCTTGGAGGTCACTCTAATTGCTGTAGGTGCTTAGTACAGTACATACCGAATGGGACATTATACTCAATTATGGCGCCAGATAAGTGCCGAGTATAGGGAGTGTTACTGCTCTCAATGCGATGTCTTCACTAATCAGGTGAATTACATGGAAAGCTTTCCTTACAATGGTAGGCATGTGGTGGTTGAAGTTAACGTTGCGGTCAACCTATGATCCCAGGTCCCTTACCACTTCATGAGTACTTAGGGTATTAGTTATTGATTTGACAGTGTGAAGAGACACTGTTTGCGCTGAAGGGAATGATGATGCATTTCTTTGCATTCAATCTGAGTCCATGACTAATACACCAGTCATTGGTCTGTATGAGACCATCCTGGAGTGCATCAATGGGCTCAGACAATATCCCAGGATGCCATCTAAATAGCATGGAACATGTCCTATCAGGGCCTATGGAATAACTATTTAACTGTAGCCTCCAAACAGGCTCCATGCCTCATGAATGGAGAAAGCCAACACTCATCTCTCTGTACAAAGGTGGGCCATCTACAGACCCATAAGTCTCACTAGTCTTATATATAAAGCCACGGAAAGAATTATTATGGAAATGATCAAAAGAGATATAGTAAACCTTCAGACACTGAACCCAACCCATTATGGTTTTGGCAAGGGCAGATCATGCATATTCAAACTGGTGAACTTCTGAGAATGTAACCAAAGCAATGGATGAGGGAAAAATGGTTCACAATGCCTATCTTGACCTGACCAAGGCATTTGACACAATACTCCACTTGGGCATCATTGACAAACTCAAGAGGTTAGGTACAAACTTGTATGCCACCCATTGGATAGCCGGCTGTCTCAAAGACAGGACCTAGGAAGTTAGAACTGGGGAGTCCACCTCTACAAAGAGGCCAGTCACAAGCTGAGTCCCTCAGAGATCAGTCCTTGGACATTTCCTTTTTGGCATTTACTTCTTTGAAGTCAAGGCCAGTGTCAGTGGTCTCCGGCTGACTAACTTTGCAGATGATTGCAAATTAGGAGCTGCCATTGAATGCCACATTGACACAAATGTTCTCCAGGAGGGGCTGACACAGACAAACAACTGGTGTCAGAACCATGGACTAAAACTAAATGCCAAGAAATGCACAATAGTATCGTTTGGGAAGTCATCTACCCCTGGTAACTGTCATACTGACAACACACCCCTTAGAGTTGATCCAGTAGTCAGGGACTTGGGGACAAACAAAGATAGTAATCTAGCCTTTGACCACTACGTGTGTACAGTAGTAAGGAAATCATTCTATGCTGCGTAACTTATGAACAAAGGTATGGCATCTAAGTACAAGGAAGTCATTGTTACACTGTATTCAGCATTCATCAGACCTATCCGAGTACAATGCACCTAATCAGGGATATTCGACAATTGGAACATCCATAGAGGTTCCTCACTAAAAGAATACAGGGCATAAGTAAAATGTCCTATGCAGGCCACCTCATGGACCTATCCCTGTATTCTGTCTCCTACAGGCTTTTGAGGAGAAATCTATGCCTGGCATACAGAGCATTGTCAGACTCCACTATGATGGACCTCCTGCATTACCACAAAACAAACAGCATCAGAATTACCCATTCTAAAGACTTAAACCCTGCTTGTAATAAAAATAGAACCTGCTGGAGAGACAGGTATGCATCCTAGAGGCTAACCCATCTATGGAACAGGCTCCCCATTCATGTGAAGCAGAGTTCCTCCCTAACCCGGTTCAAGTGCAACTAGACATGAGGTGAATTTATCTCTAATATAGACTGAAAGCTCCTCCTTTGGTTTTCACGCATTCATTTTGTGGTCAAAAGGTGTGAAAGATATTGTAGCACTGCAGGGCAAGGGTACCCTCTGAAGCCTTAAACCAGGTTTCTGTGACCACACAGACATCTACATTGTTTAGTGACAGAATTACTTCCAGGGAGTGCAGTTTTTGGTTTAAGCACCTAGCATTTAGCAGCATGTCCCTTATTTTGTTCTGATTAGTTGATTTCATGTCGGTAATATTGTTTTTGAGACCTTGCCTAAAAAAAAGGCACTATGAGGGTGGCAAGAACCTTTTCCAGCAGCCAAAAGCCTAGGGGTGCTAGGTGCAAACAGTCTCCGGCAAAGCAGCGAGGTTTGTTGACTATGGCATTCCAGGCAGACAGGAACTGGATCCTCTTGGAATGACACCAAAAACCAAGCCAATTATTGAAATTGATCATTTTTTGCTTATACTGTGGCATCATTCTAGGTGAGGGTAGTATGCTGCTCAAGGCTAGGGACATACCTGCCTGGGACCCACAGCAGAGAGCGCAACCATGTCTCTCTTCATATAGTCCAGTGAGGTACATCTCATGTCATTCAAACCAACATGAACTATGACAGAGTCATAATGCTACTTGTTGCTGAGAGACCCAAGTGCCATCATGATTTTGTGAATCCTGGCACTGGACAGGCAGCTGACCATGGCTTTCTCCTTGTCCAATGTGGTGAGTGGGACATCTGTGTGTTTTACCAGAGTCTCCAAAGACAGGAAAACTAGTTTTTTTGAGTATTACACCTTATGGGCTTGGTAGGTGAGACACTGGTGTTGCTCAGTTTTATGGGTGCTGTTGAGACTGTGGTAGTTGTAGCAGACATGTTTTGGAGGTCTCTGGTGTTTTGGTAAGTTTTTCAAGAGAACGTCTACATATGTGGATGCACGTATGTGTATGAGTAGTGGTACTATGTGAATTTGTAGTGGTGGCTAAGTTGCAACCTTCTCCGTGTTACTGTTTTGAGTGAGACAGCATGGACTCTAGATTATTGGTGTAAATACATCTCTCTGTACAGCACTCTGTACTAGACTGTGTTATTAGTAGAGGGTTGTCTGTGTACATGAGGCAATTGCTACACTGCCTCAAGAGATCCAAGTCAACAAGGTGTGCAGGAGAAACAAGGGTAGTGCAACTGTCCATAATGCTAGGCTCAAGACTGCTGTCACTAGGGGTGGCTTTTCAGAAACAATCATGGAGGAGCTCAGCGAATGGATATTTCTGCCAGGGTTTTAAGGGAAAATGTGTTGAACTTAACTGTCTGGCTTTAGTACACAGTTGCATGGTAATGCACAGTGTTGGGCAACCCACAAACGAGCAGAAACCTCAGATGCAGGTCCTAAATACCAGAAGCTAAAATTAGAAAACATAACTCAAAAGGACCATGAGGATGTTTATTCCAAGCCCTGGACTGGTATCCCTTTACCTGGTGCCAATCAAACACAAATTTTTCACAAAAGTGCAGATACGCCTCACCCAAGATGGCCAGGAAAATGTGCTCAGAACAAACAGACGACTACAAACATTTCCAGAAGTAGCAGGTCTGGATCTGGACTATGCTACAGCTACTAGCTACTCTAGTCTCAGCAGGAAACAGTAGAGCATATTTAACACAGCAGAAAAACAGACGTGATCCACTGAAAAAAAGTTTAAAACAGCAGAAAATCTGCAAGGAGGCTCTAAAGAATGATTTAAAAATCTGGTGATGTGGCTAATACTGTAAATGCCACAATAATGCATTATAAATAGTGAATGGCAACTTCCTTAAGGACTTACTAATTCCTGGACCTGTCCTTGTCCCAGTCCCACCTAAATGACTCCCTCTCCTCTCCCCCTTCCCCTCTCAGCTCTTGCACATTACCACAACTACTCATTTAAGGTCTTCATGGTATTTTACCAACTTTAAATTTCTCTCTGATGGTAATTGTTAGATAGCATGTAACTTTTTATATTATATTTTATATACTTAATATGTACTGTGGCCGTTTAAACCCTCAGTGTTACTCTTGTATTCTAATATGTTCAGTTATAACCTGTATTCTCTTTCTCCTGTGTATATACACTTGTATGTTAATACTGTATGATGTTTTGTTTTTGTATTTGTTTATCTGTGGAACTTTTATCGGGTCTCAGCTGAAAAAGGGCTTTGCAGCCCAGCTGGACTAACCCGGTTAACAAATGTCAAATAAATAAATAAATAAATATAAATAATACACAGTCAACCACAGCATTCTCCTAGAGGAAAGTCTTCTGAAAATAAACCATCCAAATGTGGGGATAGAACACGCCTCACCACATGTTAGAGACATTGCTCTCACATCCCTCCTTACTTAAACATATAAAGTAGAAACACCATGGAAGGGTATATAAACCCACGGTTATTCTGAAAATGAAGCTTATTTTGCCATTCAGCGAGTGAATGGTGACAAATTAGGCCCCAGTGGCATAATGAATAATGCATTGCCCTCCTAAGCTAGGGATTGTAGGTTCGAATCCCTTTTGGGGTGACAATCTTGATACAAATGGAGCTTTTGGATGGAGCAGTAGTGCAGCGGTTTGTGTTGTCGCCTCACAGCAAGAGGTTCTACAGTTCAATTCTCGGCTGGAGTGCCTTCTGTGCAGAGTCTGCATGTCCTCCCTGCATTTGTGTGGGTTTCCTCCAGGTGCGCCGATTTCCTTCCAAATTACAAAGACATGCATCTGGAGTGCTTTTCCCCAGGCCTCCACTGAAAATTGACTCTCTTCAAGTCAGACTTTCCCAGTAAGCAAATGTCAAATATATAATATTAATCCCCCAGTGGAGCCCCAACCCTTTACAGGATGCTCTCATACACACAAGGCAAGCATACTTATAGTTATCTTAGAGGGCACTTAGTTATGCTACATCAGAAGTTTGGAATCTCAGAGGAAACTGAAGCACCCACTGAAAACCTATGCAGACACAGGAAGAACAAGAATGCTCTGCAAAGAAAGTTTCCTTACCAAGAAGTCAACCAGGAAGCCAAGCACTGTGAGACAGCAATGCTAAACACTGCACCACAGTATTATGCCGACCTACTGTAGAATTATGAGGATATCCCTTTAGGCACAGAAAAATACTATGCAGAATTGCCAAATTTTATGTTCATGATACACAACCACCCTTTTTCATATATCTCTTGTTCCAGTATTTTCAAATGGTAGAACATGATCTGCAAAATGCTTTGTCTATTTTTTCCGGGGTTCCTAGTTCATAAGCAAGTAATGATTCTGTTTATGTGTTGCAGCATCCATAATATTTTCAGCAAACTGGTGTCTTCTATTGTTAAAAAAATGGAAATCCTGATTAATGTGAGAGTATTCTTTTACTGTGCTTACAAACCTTTGTCCAGACTCATTAACAACAGCTGCATTTATAGATTCACATTAAAATGCAGGAAAGAACTGCGCGAGCAGGTCTGAAGTCATAAATCAGCATGACTTATCTGTGCTTAAAGCATGAAGCCGGTACTCTGTATGACTCACAGTGGAAGTTTCAAAATGGATGTTTGCATGCACTGCATTTCCGTAGCCTTCACTATTTAATCAACTATTGGGATTGCACCTGGCAAAAAAATTATTTTACTTAATCAGTATTATTCTGAGGTTAATTCCAAGTTGCGAATTTATGCAAACTGTACAGTTTTCATGGCATTTGTCTGCATGTGCTGTAAGGGAGGTCATGAAAAAAATATATGTATGTATATGTATATATATATATATATATATATATATAGATATATATATATATATATTATATATATATATATATATATATATATATATATATATATACAGCTATATCTTTCTGTATCTATATATGTATACACACACACACACACACACATATATATATATATATATATATATATATATATATATACACACACACACACACACACACACACTTATTTATTTATGTTTGCTTACCGGGAAAGTCCAACTGGACGTAGGTTCTTTTTCAGCGGAGGCCCGGGGAGAAAAAACTCCACACATAACAAAGAACATTTACAGTGTTATCAGTAAATAGTACAAGATTTACACAGAAAATATAGCAGACATTACAGAGGAGACTTGCAGTAGTATCAGTTAGTTCGGACATATTTTACAGTAAAAAGATATACATGCAGAAGCATTAACAGCAATAAGAAACCATAAACACTGGGTTTCATCAGAATATTTTACATATCGTGTAACATATAGTGACAACTAATAATTATGCTGATAATGATACATATGAGAAAGTGAGTTTGAAGTGAAATGGTTAGGGTATAGTTCAGTCTGGGTTAAAGGAGGGACAGAGCCAGTGGACTTTTAGGTAAGCCTTGAGATTGGTTTTGAATAAAGAGGTGGATGGCAATTTGGTTACTGAAGGGGGAAGGTTGTTCATATTTTAGAGATAACACATGAGTATATTGCTTCCCCTGCAGAGTTTTGGGGTTTAGTGATATGAAGTAGGTTTTTGCTGCTGGATTGGAGGGCCGTAGAAGAAAAGTAATGTTGGAGTAGGTTTTGAAGAGATGGGGATATTATGGGGATGGTTTAGAAGTCTGTGGGTAAAAGAGAGTTGATTGAGATGGAGAAGTTGAGAGAGTACAAGCCACTCGGATTATCTGAGTGAGTGACAGTGGTGGCTACGATAGGATGCTCTTGTAGCAAATTCTGTGATTTTATTGTAGCAGGTAGTGAGATTGTTTAGGTCAGACTGAGTTTGGTGAGTATGGGAGAGGTGTATAATAAGGTGGAGATAAGTTGGGATTTAGCAATAGCAGTTCTGGCTGTCTTAGTTAGGTATTGTTTGTGCCCCGAGTTTTTTGTGAACTTTTTTTATAGTAAAAGATATGTGGAGGTCAAATTTGAGATTATTGTCTATCTCAACACCTAATAGTTTGGTGTGATCAGATGGGGAGATGTTGGTGCTGTTTTTGGCCTGAATGCTGAAGAGGGTAGGAGATTGAATTTGGAGGGATGAAATAAGAAGTTTGGTTTTGTATGGGTTGAGTAGAAGCTGGGAATTAGAAAGCCAGTTTTTGACAGATATGAATGAGTCCTGAGCGAGTTTTTGAAGTTCTGGTAGAGAGGGGGCATAGCAGATGAGAGTGGAGTCATCTGCGTATTATATGAGAGTGACGTGTTTGATGGAGGTTGTTGGTGAAAAGGGAGAAGAGTAGGAGGCTAAGGATGGAGCCTTGGGGAACCCCGAGGGAAACAGGGAGATGGGGGGGGGAGGCTGGTCTTGCCAAACCACAGATTGTTGTCCGTCAGAAAGATAGCTTTGGAACCAATTGTTGGCAGAGTGGGAAAAGGAGAGGTTGGTGAGGACAGAGAGAAGTATATTGTGTGATACCATATCAAAAGCCTTTAATAAGTCCAGGGATATAGCTGAGGAGAATAGGCCATTGTTTTTATGCTGTAGGATTGAGTCAGTGAATGAGAACAGGGCAGTGGTGGTGCTATGATGGGGTCTGAAACCATGTTGGGTTTTGGAGAGGAGATTATTGGTTAAGAGACAGTTTATTACCTGACTGTTAACACATTTCTCTAGTAACTTGGAGAGTGGGGAAAGGATAGCCATGGGACGATAGTTGGAAAGGTCGGTGGAGGATCCACCTTTGTGTAGAGGTATAATACATGAAACTTTTCACAGTGTAGGAACATAGCTTTCTGATATAGAATGGTTAATTTGTATAGAAATTGGATAGGCTAGAGTGTCAGCTACAATTTTTAGGTATTTGGCTGGAAGGTTGTCAGCTGCTTGTTTTGTAGGCCTCAGTTTTGTCAGGAGATTTTTTTATGTAGGAAGTGGGAACTCTGGAGAAGGTGAAGGAGGGGGCTGAGGGATTGAGGTTAAGTGAGGGGGTATAGGAGGATGAAGACTGTTGTTTGGCTAGTGTTAGAATGGTTTCAGTGAAGTGTTAGTTGAAGGAGTCAGCAATACTGCAGGAGGGGGAGAAGATGGCAGGTGGAGGGGTGCCTACTTTGCCTGTAGGGAGTTTATCATGGACCAGAATTGCTTAGGGTTTTGGTGGGATGAGTTAAGGGAGGACTGATAGCATGTGGTTTTATCAGATTTTATTTGCTTTTTTACCTTGTTTTGCAATTCTAGGAAAGATTGCCTGGCAGAGGGTTTTTTTGTTTGGTGCCAGTGCACTCATGCTTTGTCCCTAATTTTTATTAAATTCTGGGTGGCTTTTTGAAGCCAGAGGGAGGATTTTGTTTTGATTCTGGCATATCTTAAGGGGGCATGGGAGTTTAGGATGTTGAGGAAGGTAGTACTGAAGAAGATGATGGCTTCATCTAGATTGAGATATTTTAGAGGTGACCAGTTGCAGTTCTGGAGGGAGGAGTTGAAGGACTGAGGGTTGAAATTTGTTGTATTACGGATTTGTCTGTGGACAATGGAATTGGCACTTTTTACATGGTGTCTTAGAAGAAAGATAGGGGTATGGTTACTGAAGCTATCCAGTAGGCAGCCTGTTTTGTAGGAGTGTGGGTCTTTGTTGACTAGTATCCAGTCTAGGATAGTATGGTTATTGGGGGTTTTATTTATGTGGGTGGGGTATTTTATTAGTTGGGAAAATCCATTAAGATTTATGTAATTGGTTGGGTGTTCATTATTACAGGATAGCCAGTTTATGTTAAAATCACCGAGACTGATGGTTTCTTGGGAAAGGGAAATGTTGGCCCACTCAAGTAGGTTTTCTAGAATGGGAGTATTCTGGCCAGGGGGTAAGTAGCAGGCAATGATATTTATGTTTTTTTTGTTTTGTTTAGTTGAAGGTTAGCATATAAGATTTCTTCCTTTTAAATGAGGGGGGCAGAGTTGTTGACATATTGAATGTTGAGATGTTGTTTAAACAGCAGAGCAACACCATCACCTTTCTTTGTTAGTCTATCTTTGTTAGTCTATCTTTGTGAAAGATGTCATACCCAGGGGGTAGGAATTCTTCACTTTTGCAGTGTGGTTTGAGCCAGGTTTCTTTGAGGATGAGGATGTCAGGGGAGTGCAGGTCTTGGATTTTATTACAATCACTTCTAATGTTTAAACACAAGATGAGATAGGAGGGATTTTGCTGCCATTGTTTAGATAGTGAAGGGGAAGGTAGTTTTGTGTGATGTTTGTGGTGGGGTTGGAGGATATGGGACCAGGATTAGGATGTATGTCACCACTGCAGATTCATTTAGAGAGGGAGGCCAGTATTAGCGTAATGTACATAGTTGAGAACTTATTATATTTTAGGGATATTTTTTGTTTAAAGGTAGATGGTATTTGGAATTTGTACAGCAGTATTGGGGTGTTGTTTCCAGTGACTGGGGAAATGTAGTTGTGTGGAAGGTGAGATAAGGAGGAAGATGTAAGGGTGCAGTGAGATTGGTTGGGAGAGTTGATGTTAGAGCTGTGCTATGATGTTAGGTGAGCAAGAAGATAGCACATAAGAAGTATAATTACATTAGGTAGCCATATGGTAGGACTGGGCTAGATGTGTGATGTAGGAGGGAGAGTAATTGTTAGAGCTGTATTCAGAGAAAGTACTGTGATTGGAGTAATAGGTTGGAGGAGTGGCTATGATTAGGATAAATTACAATGTACTGGGGGCGGGTGGAATTAGGGGGCAGGGTGGGATGCGTAGAGAGCCCATGCGAAGCACGGATGAATGAAGCGGGGCTAAATCCCCAAGCACACAGTAAGGAGATATCTCCCTAAGGCAGTTAGACTTTATCTGCAGATAAACTAAGGCTGTTAGACTTTATCTGCGGATATCTCCCTAAGGCTGTTAGACTTTATCTGCTAAAAATACAAGGATTTATAACCAAAATGTTTAGTAAGAGAGCAGGAGAGAATTGTAGAGTAGAGGGGTCTGGGAAAACGTAGCGCTGGCCAGATTGAGTGCATACAGCCTGTGTAAGAAATAGATAATGTTACAGCACATACACTCGCTTCCTAGATTCACTGAATGTTTATTTTTTGTTAGATATACATATATATATATATATATATATATATATATATATATATATATATATATATATATATATATATATATATATATATATATATTTATATATATTATACACACACACACACACACACACATATAAACATTTATAACTATATGTACCACATACAAGCTCTATCCATCCATGTATATATCTACCTATCTATACTTACAAACTTAGATTCATATCATTAAACTGTAGATATAGGTGAAATTATACAATTATAATTTTTCTGCCATGTTGCATTAAGCTACAGTGTTGAATAAATATTACCAGATAAACAATTAAAAATGTAATAGCAACAGTGCTAGATGCCAGAAATTAATATTAAATGAAATAAACATACTAATAATGCATCACTTGTATATGAATGTGTGTAGCTAAACTGAGAAAACTATGAAACAGGAAGCATTAAGAAAGTTATTTTATAGAAAAATAAACCAAGTCGTGGACTGTCTCCCACTACAGAAGAAAGAAAGTCATAAAATGTAATGAGTTTAGTCATACTTTTGGACACAATCAATGACTCACAGCTACTTAGGCAGTAATAGTTTTAGAAAAGCAAGGCCCAGGTCAATAGAAAAAAACTGTTTCAGCAGCATGCATTTGGCAGATTCATAAGGGTGGAGAAGCTACATAGACAGCTGGTGCTTTTCCTGCCAATGCTGCATTTGTTTCTGTCTCTGTTATGTAAATCATAGCTCATCTTGAAAGTGCTGTCTGACTTGTGTATTGATTATTTCATTTGCTGCATTAAAGGGAGCTTGGCAGCAGAAGCATCATTTATTCCACAATGCTTTCACTAACTAATATATGCATTTAATAATGAGCAGCACTGACAGAAACAAATGCATTAAATATTATAAAATTTTACATCAAAACTAGTTCTATTACTCAATCATATCTTTTTTGAAAACTGCACTGTTATATAACGTCAGGGAATCACCGAAGTATGTCATTAATATACAGAAATGGACTTTATAATTTAAGGCTTTATGTGTGCTGCTTATGCTGTCATGCTTAAAATAAAGAAGTAGAAAGAGGAGGAGAAAGAGAGAAGATAACACTTTTTTAAAAAAGTGTGTTATAATTTCCAGGAAGTTACAGAAAACATTTTGTAACTGCGTTAAATTAAGCAGACATGATAAGTTAAGCTCATTAACGACAAATAATGCTTTAGTAGAGATGATTTGTATTAAAGCTGCTACCAAAGAATTATTAACTTGGCACTGAAAAGAAAAAAAACAAAATAAAAGAATGTCTGAAGAGCAATAAGATGGAATCATATTTCCATAGGGGAAGGTATTAAGATACCATCCTTCAAAGGAAACATTAAAATAAGGTCCCATCTGCCTCACTTGGTGCTAGTATATGTAGATGTAAATTTTCCCACTAAATGAAAAAAAAAGGAGTAGGCAGATTAAATTTGTTAAATTCTTCGACAAACTACAGTTTCATGCATCTATTACTTTTCTCTTTTACATATATGCAAAATTAAATATGTTTATTTTATATATATATATATGCGAACAAACAAGCAAGCTGAAGAGCAGGGGTCACAATTTGTATAAAATCCACCAGGTTTATTGTACAAATGGTAAGCGCTTTCACAAATAAATTTGCTTCATCAGACCTAACTGTTTAAATGAGGTCATTTCCTTTTATACTCAATTAAATTCAACTGACCAATCATACATTTGCACATTTAAAGATGTACTTACACATTTAAAAATACATGTCCAGAAATATATGGGAATATATGAAATAAAACTATAAATTATCCTCTATTTAACCTGCAAAAATATAATAAAAAACATAAAAACACAAATAAAATCTACATTCTTTCCTAAGTCTCCTACCTCTCAGTTTTGCTGTAATATCTATATGGTCATTTAGCCCCTTACACAAATGGGCTCTAAGCCTAATGATCCATGTAAGTTCCTTTGTCTCAGTTCTATTAGATATATCTCCCAACCTCTCATCATCATATATTAACTCTAACACTCGAAATCTAAACTGATGGCTATCATCATTCTCAATAGTGTGCTTTGCTAATGCACTATATATATATATATATATATATATATATATATATATATATATATATATATATATATATATATGTATATTTGCCTGCACCAATAACAATACATATGATCTCAAATTTGTTCACAAAGGCATCTGTTCATCTTACCTATATAAAAGGAAGAACAGATAATACACTGGGCTAAATATATAAGATTTTTACTATTACAGTCAGCATTGATGTCAAAATTATATACTTTATTAGTATTGCGGTGCTTAAACTCTATACTTTCATGTATAAAGGTGCAGAAGTTGCAACTTCCACATTTAGTGGTCCCCATCCCAAGTCTCACTTCATGTATCTTACTTTTAGGATAATATAACCTTCTTTTCAGATTCTTAGTATTTTTAAACAAAATATAAGGTCTCTCCCCCACTATTTGAACTATTTGATCATCTCTACGTAGTATATTCTAATTTTGTTGTAAAATATTCCTGATTATAGCATGATCTCAAGTATAGGAGAAAATAAAAGGTGTCATATTCATTGTCCTATTCACCATATGGCTGGCTGTATTGGGCTCGGAAAAATACGGTCTAGCCCTAGTTTTCCTCATCTTATGTACTTCACAAGATATATTATTGACTTCACTTCTGTCATATCCTCTGTTAACAAAATCAGATGTAATATGTTCAAGGTCCTCATGCAGATAACTCTCTCTGTCAGCCTCGAACAGAGCATAATTTGGCCTTTGACAATGTTATTAAAAACATGTGTCAGATGCATACTAATCCTATGTAGATAGGACAGACGATGACATTCTTTAATATATCTATCTGTATGCCAAGAACCACTTTCATCAATACTAATCAAGATATCCAAAAAATGAATGTGAGTCTCAGAACATTCACCAGTGAATCTGAAAAACTCACTACTGCTGTTCAGATGCTCAACAAATCTCTCAAGTTCACGTCTACTACCTTTCCAAAATAGACAGAGGTCATCCACAAACCTCCTATATAATACTAGATGTTTCTCCGCTAAAGGGTGAGAAATCAAGTTATTTGTCTCCCATTCAGCAATCACCATGTTGGCATGGCTATTAGCACAAGGAGTGCCCATAGCCACACCCAACAACTGATGGTAATATTTCCCATTGAATAGGAACACATTGTTACATAGAATATATACTAACTCACATAATAAATCAATATGGTCTCTAGTGTATATACTACACCTTCTTAAAAGGCTCCTAACCATACAAATTCCCATATTATTAGGAATAATGGTAAATAATGAGGTAACATCATATGTCACCAATAAAATACCTTTCACATCTTTTTTACATCATTATTAAACATGTAAAGATCTTGAAGTATCTGTTTAGTATCACGTCGGATGTAGGGATGATGCTCAAGTATAGGTCTTAATTGCTTCTCAATATAAATACTAAGTGGCTCTGTAAGCCATCCCCTACTGGCCACTATCTGCCTAAAAGGAGGTCTTTGAGAATCTTTATGGACTTTAGGAAGTCCTTGCAAAGTTGGTATTAATGGTTTCTCGACAATAAAGTAACTAAGCAAATATTTAGTAATAATCCCCTTGATTGCAAATTCTAATAAGTTGTTAGTCACTTTTATAGTAATTCCATGGATATCATTAATTTAATGTCGAAATGATATCTTTTAAGCCTACTGGGTTAATGGAAACCACATCCAAAATGCTGAATCCTTCACAAAAAGCCTTCTCGGACATCTCCAATGAGAATGGATCATATAAACAAACTGTACAACAAAAGAAGGAAGCTACTGCAGGAAGCCAAAACATCTAAAGCAACTTTGAGAAAAAAATTGCCAAGGATAGGAGGCAAAGACAAGGCAGGCCTTCTTCAATTATGTCAGAACCTCGACATTGCCAATATTCTGGCAGATAGGTTTTCGTGCAATTTCTCCCTCCCTCACCCCCCTATAGATGTAATTATTATCCCTGCTGAATGTAACCTACCTGTCATCACAGACATACAGAGCAAATCAGCACTCAACAAAAAAAAAAACACAGCATGGAGCCTGGTCTGCAAGGCTATGGAAAGAATCATCATCCAGATCCTGCCTCTTAAACCTGATTGACTTCCACACTCTGGCATCATAGACAAGCTCAGCAGCCCTATAAATTCCATCCATATGTCACAAGATGGGAACTGGCTAAAACAAAACACCCCAGATAAGGTCAAAATTGCTGGAGCCATGTCATGTCAAAACCAGTCACGGTGGAGGATTATGGCTGACAAAGTTTGCAGATGACTGCAAACTACACACATCCTACAGAAAGGTCTCACTGAAACGGAACTGGTGCCAGAGAATCATGGCCTCAAACTTAACGCCAAAAATGTATAGTCATCCCTTTGGGAAAAACAAAAGTTACCACAATATTATCACGTAAATAATAACCCACTGAATCCCAGAAGAGTAATCAGACCTGGGGGGTGACCAATAGTGATGCAACCTCCTTTGAGTGGTTGCCAAAGTGGAAGTGGTCAGAAAAGATCTTCTCCCTTCATCTCATCATCAGATTCCATCAGGAGGTCATTGTACCTCCATTGTACCTCTATATTCCCTCCATGATTGAACCATGATTGAATATAATGCTCCATTTGGGATGTATCTCACCCGGCACATACAACACTGAAAGAGCCCAACAGAAGTACTCATAGAGGATCATAGGTCTCTTATCAGAGGTGATTTGTGCCTAACATATAGGGCCATGTCCAACCAAGAACTGATGGACATGCTCTATCAAAAAAAAAATCAAATCCACCAGAAGGCTAAAGGAGCTAAAGATTTTCTGCACAAATATAGATATGAGGGACATGCTGGATTCATAACACAGAACACAACCAGGACCTGGAACAAAAATCCCAGTTCATGTGAGACAGAGCCCTTCATTTCATTGTGTTCAAAAAAATCCCGAGTCACCTCAGTGTCACTACTAGACAGAGGGGTATAGTTTAAATAATGGGGGGTCACATGTGTTGTGTCACTGAGAGAGCAACTATATATATATGGAGGGTGGCATCACCATCACTGTTAGCTAGGCTTATTTGCCCCATGAAACTATGAAACTATGATATACATCTCTATCACCCAACATGACAAGAATAGAATCATAATAAAATGTATTATCCATAACAATAATCTGTCCCCCTTTGTCAGCAGGTCTAATAACAATACTAGTGTCATGTTCTAACACTTCAAGGGCAGAGCTCTAATATTCAGTGAGGTTGTCAGGCATTCTTTTCATACACCTATGCTGCTTGTCAAAATAATTATAAAACTCAGCCTTGCACACTTTATAGAACATATCTAGAGTTGAATTAAATTGTGGACTGTATACACTGGGTTTTCTAAACAACATGCCCCTACCTAGGTCAACATTGTCATTCAATGTTTCATTTTTAAATATTAATTTAAGTTGCACATTCCTCACTGCTAACTTAATAGGTTCATATGTTGGTACTAGGCTATCTGCCCGAAGACATTTATAAGCCTAGCCAGAATGTGTTGGCTTTTGCCACCCCCTTAGATTAGTTCCCTGTGCCTCTGTCCAGGAGACCCACTAAAGTGATCCCCGAGGTAAACTTTCTGTTTACCATCCACTCATCAAGGTTTCTTTTGAAGAGTGTTAGTGAGGAGTTCTACCTAATGTATATTGGGATCTTGTTCCAAAGCATGGGAAGTCTCTGGGACAGGAATCTATCCCTCCAGCATGTCCTATTTATTGTTGTGGTGAGGTTTGATCCCTAGAGTGTGTGGCTCGAGGGGATAAGGTTTTCTTTAGGTGGAGCATGTCCATCAATTCTGGGTTGGACATGGCCTTGTATGTCAGGCAGAGATCACCTCTGAGTAGGCGGTATGCAACAGAGTACAACTGGAGTTTCTTCAGTCGAGCTGCATAGGGCATGTTTGAGACCAGTGATCTTCTTGGTGAGGTTCTTCTTGGTGAGGTACTTCTCTGGTCTTTCCAGCTGTTGCAGGTGTCTTGTAAGGTACATCCCAAATGGGGCATTGTACTCTATGATGGGTCTGATGAGTGATGAGTAGAAGGGCACAATGACCTCTTTTGATTTGGATGCAAACCCTTTTGTGATTGGGTAGGCCACATAGAAGGATTTTCTAACCACTTTGGCAATGTGATTATCAAAGGTGAGATTACTATCTACTTGCATCCCCAGATCCCTTATTATGCCTTCCGTATTTAGGGGACTACCACCTATGTGGTAGTTTGTGGGTACTTTGTTTTTTTCAACGGGGATGACTATGCACTTTTTGGCATTTAGCTTGAGGCCATGATTTGGACACCAGGTATCCGTCTCAGTGAGACCCTTTTGGACGATGTCTGTGTCAGCCGGAGAGTCAATTATAGCCCCTAGTTTGCAGTCATCTGCAAACTTGGTCAGCCATAGTCCTCCTGTGCTTGCCTGTACCTCTGAGAACTATATGCCAAACAGGAGGGGTCCTAGGACTGAGCCCTGGGGAACACCACTTGTAACCAGTTTAGAGTCAGACATAGCTCCCGCAACTCTAAACATGTGGGTTCTGTCTGTGAGCCAGTTGGCAACCCATGTTGTGACATAGGGGTTTATGTTCAGGCTGGTGAGCTTGTCTATAATACCAGAATGGGGAATGGTGTCGAAGGCCTTAGCGAGGTCTAGGTAGGCTCTGTGTACCACCTTTCCCTCGCCTATAGCCTTGGTAACTGTCTCAAAGATGTCCACCAGGTTTAGGTGGCATGATCTGCCCTTAACAAAGCCAAACTGGGTAGGGTCCTGTGTTTGGAGGTTCCTAATGTCTCTGTTAATGAGTTCCATGATGATGTGCTCCATAGCCTTGCAGACCAAGCTAGTCAGGCTTATAGGGCTATAGTTCTCGGGGTCTGTTGTGGCTCCACCTTTGTGTAGCAGAATAACAGTTGCTGTGCACCACTCTATGGGTATGTAGCCTGTGGAGAGGCTGAGTTTGAACAGTGTGTTTAGGTGAGGGGTTAGTTCGTCTTTGAGCTCGTGTAGGACGCAGCCTGGGACACCGTCCGGTCCCATTGATGCTGTGTTTTTGGCTTTGGAGAGGGCTGTTTTAACCTGATTGTCTGTGATTTCAGGGACTCTACATTCTTCTGGTATGGTTATGGGCCCTTTTGCGGGTGAGAGGGGAGTGAAGTTTGCGCTGAACCTGTCTGCCAGGATGTTGGTGGCATTGGTTGGTTCAGTGTATTTGGTGCCATTCTGCACTAACTCCGAGCAGATCTGAGCATTGCCACTTTAATTCTTGACATAAAGAATGCCTTGTGGTTATCTTTGGAGTCCTTGGCAATTTTTCTTTCAAAGCTCGCCTTGGATGATTTTATGAGGGATCGCAGTTTCTTGCCAATACTGATCAGGGTTGTATTCCCTTCTTGGGGTTTTACTCTTTCCTGTACTAGTTCCCTCCTTCTATTGTATAGCTTGTTTATGGCAGGAGTCCACCAGGCTGGTTTGCTTTTCTTGGAGGAGTGAGTCTTGGTTTTGCTTGGGATGGCACGATCCATGCATTCTTGTAAGCTGCCCATAGAATGCATTAGTAAAGGATTTTGCAGCTTGGACAGTGTTATCCTTCAGCATGGGGGCTTTGAAACTTTCCACCTCGGTCTTAAGTAATGTGAAGTTTGCTTTTTTCACAGTGTTTTTTTTGTCCAGGGGTGGGGGCGGAATATGGATATCCAAAGTGATTTGTTTATGGTCAGATCTAACCAGCGAGGGGTTGACCTCTTGTGTGGAACACCGGTCACCCATGTTGGTGATGACCAGGTCCAATATGTTGTCATCACTGGTGGGAGTGTTGACCAGTTGAACCAAAGGTTCAAATCAATTAACGTATCAGCAACGTTAGCAAAAGTAGTAGGAATAAAGGACAACCCCTTATTCAAAATGTTGCGTTCAAATTCAGAAATGTACCTTTTAGAGATGTTCCTAATCAAATCATCTCTTATTCTCCCACATTGTTCTTATCATGTTGCCATTGTTGGAGTTCTCTTGCTTCCTCTTGTGGTGCCCATGCTGCTTCAGTGACTCTACTGATTGCTTTCATTTGGATCTGATGAGGAACGGTAAAAAAAGCCTGCTGAATATTGGCCCCATTGCTTTTTGGTCGAACAACAGATTCCAAACACGTTTGAAGTTTTCCTTCCAACATCAATACTGTTACCCACCCCAGTCAATGGTGGAAATCCACCATCGGCTAAAGGTGTCTCATACACTGAGACGTTTGCATGATTGACAGGTGAACTAACCAACAGTGCGCCTGCACCAGATGCTCGATTAACATCAGAACAATCCGCCTCCTTAGATATTTCTATTACAGGAGCAATGCTCTCAAATCTAGACTGACCATCTGTTTTGGATAAAGTAGAAATCGATGATGAAATAATAGTTCTATTCCCTCGCCCTTGCCTGGCTGCATGCAATGGTTGCCCGGAGGTACAGTATTCACCTCAGTCCTCCGTGGCCACATAAATACATGACCAAATTCAAAATCTTGTATGTCTCTCTCTGTTTTTTGCTTTTTCAGTAGAATGAGCTTACGCTCATATATTTTGACATTAACAACTATACCAGTAAGATAGGAGTCAGCATTTTCAGGACCCAGTAGATCTCGCACCTGAGTATAGCACAACTCAACCTCATTTGTAAGCTGTGCCTCAACAGGTAAAAAGTGTTCATTTAGCAGGTGCATGTAGGCAAAACTGGTCTCAAGATTTATTTGTTGCCATTTAGCCAGCAAATCTGACAGAGATTCTCCATATGTTGGCATTGTAAGTACTCTCAGCCCCCGAGGAATGATTTTAAGAGTATTACAAGCCTTCAAATGTTGTCGCTGTAGATGAAGTCTCTTTAACTGGTATAGGCAGTCCTCAAACTTTCTAGATATTTCACAAAGTGTTTGTGTGTCATTTTGGTTTAGAAATGCATCAGTTACATTCTTAATTGTCATCTCATATAATAAGGGATTA
This sequence comes from Protopterus annectens, assembly GCF_019279795.1. Classification (NCBI taxonomy): domain Eukaryota; kingdom Metazoa; phylum Chordata; order Ceratodontiformes; family Protopteridae; genus Protopterus; species Protopterus annectens. Next base: position 516,254,894 of record NC_056743.1, on the reverse strand, counting down.
CTTCTCAAATGTAGCATCTGGTCTAGGGAACCTCTGAAAGTCCCTGCTGACACACTTACACTTCCATTGCTGGTCCCTCTACATTATCTTCAGCCATGCCAGATGGTGATATATTAAGTAAAATCCAAACAGCACAAGAGTCACCAGAGCAAGTGAAATGCAAACAAACAAGCAAGCTGAAGAGCTGGAGTCACAATTTGTATAAAATCCACCGAGTTTATTGTACAAATGGTAAGCGCTTTCACAAATAAATTTGCTTCATCAGACCTAACTGTTCAAATGAGGTCATTTCCTTTTATACTCAATTAAATTCAAACTAACCAGTCATACATTTGCACATTTAAAGATGTACTTACACATTTAAAAATATATGCCCAGAAATATATGGGAATATATGAAATAAAACTATAAATTATCCTCTATTTAACCTACAAAAATGTAATAAAAAACATAACACCACAAATAAAATCTATATTATTTCCTAAGTCTCCTACTTCTCAGTTTTGCTGTAATAGCTGTAAAATATGCAGTATATATTTTTAAATGTGTAAGTGCATCTTTAAATGTGCAAATGTATTATTGGCTAGTTTGAATTTAATTGAGTATAAAAGGAAATGACCTCATTTGAACAGTTAGGTCTGATGAAGCAAATTTATTTGTGAAAGCACTTACCATTTGTACAATAAACCTGGTGGATTTTATACAAATTGTGACTCCTGCTCTTCAGCTTGCTTGTTTGTTCGCATTTCACTTGCTCTGGTGACTCTTGTGTTGTTTGGATTTCTCTCTCTCTCTCTCTCTCTATATATATATATATATATATATATATATATATATATATATACACACACATACATACACATACATATACACACATGCATACATATACATATTTGCATTATGTATTACACCATCTAACTCATTTCTTCATCCTCCCATCCCCTCTATAACAACTTCCATTTTTTTGTAAAAATATCTAATTATTCCATTTAATATCACATTTCTTTACCTCACTTTCCAATTGCACATAGTATGATTGAAAAAAAACTTTATTTATAATGTTTTCTTCTGATTTTTTTCTTCTTTGCCCCTGTTAGCACACATATACTATCATATCTATATCTAGTTTTTTTGGTTTACCCTTCAACAAATCATGTTCATATCTCATCCCCCCCTTTTAAAGGTAATATATTAAAAGTTAATATCCAGAGAAAATGCAATATAACCATTTCATTAGACATCTTCTTTTAATATAAACTCATCCCATGCATCCATCCAATAATGCTTCATTATTGTAACCTTTTTTCAATTTGATGTATACTTTTCTGTTTTAACAGTCAAAATCTAATTACTTATCCCATTATAGTGACTATATATTTTCTCGTCCCCATTCTAAACACTTCCCACTAAGATTTATATTTAACATACATAACCTCTTTCACACATGACCATGTAGTCACACGATATCTTTATAACATATAAATCATTGTGATACAAAAATAAATGACTCCATTTAATATACCAGTTCCTCCTTTCTTTTTTTTTTTAATACATTACTTTTTATATTTAACTGGATTAAGCTCAGAGCTCTAAAATGTAGAGAATGCCACCTCTACTATTTTTTTTTTTTTTGCCAAGTTTTTCTGGTGAACAGAAACACTTGCAAAATAATAGACTGATATCAAACAAACTAAACTAAGTATGTTTTATTTCAAAATAAAATACAAAAGGCTTTATGCATTTTAAAAACTCATTGCTCTTCCACTTTTTTTCTTTTTGTTCTATGACATGAACATTACCACCACCAAGAATTGTTCTATCACACTTAATTACTCCTGACATGCCTTAATTTTTCCATTCCTCTACCTATATGTTTATTTACTATAATCATGTAATCTGCATTTTCCAACAAAATTTATATAAAAATTGTATTAAACATCATCCATATCCCTGAACCACCAATAAACAATCCAAAATATTGTATAATGTATTGATCCCACAAAATTGAGGCCAGCAATTAAAAAAAAAACACTTTATTAAAACAAAACCATAGTAATGTACTCTGTTAAATCCATATCCCTTTTATTAATTTCTGATTAATTTCATAATAATCATATCATGATAAACAGAAACATTACACTTAAAGGCAAGCTTGTTTAATTGCCAGATTCATCCCCGTTGACCAATAATTTATTAAATGAACTAAAATTCTTGGTTCATACTCACTATTACAAAACCTCAAACTTTTTACTAAAACCATGATTTTTTTTTAAGAAAACACAAACATTTTATGTGATTAAATATATGCTTTACAAATGTCACAACTTATCAGTTTACCCCCCACTTTAACACTATTATAAAGTATTTTTCATACTATTAATAACAATTCTTTTATGTCTCTTAATTTTTCCCTTTGTTCTACCACATAAGACACAATTTAACATAAAGCTATAAATCACAAATTATTTAACGTTTTGCATCCTTTCCATATAAATCTCATTACTATTTTTGCTATCCTAAGTTCTTTTATATCCTTTGTATGCCATTTACTGCCATCATACAGATATGAAAGTAATATCTCAAGCCATCTAAACCTGTGATGAATATTTTCTTGTTAGATTAAGTATAGTCTTTTTTTAAATTCCTTTCCTATTAGTTTACTTTCCTCCTTTAGCAACACATTTTATTTTCATTCTTTCCCTTTACTACTGATCCTCTTCATATTTATTTCTACACACAATGTTGCATTATTTTCTTAAGTTTTCCTTCCTTATACCACATATACTCCTGCAGATATAGTAAACATGTCCTAACAGTCTCATTTTTATCATTCCCACACTGAATTATTTTACTAAAACACTCTGATATCATACAAATTTCACATTTTCTTTAGATTTGCATCCTAAATCTATTTCTCTCCTCTATATCTATTATATCCTACATTCATATTAAACCACAGAACCTATTAAACTACATTCTAAATCAGTTCTTAATCTCCCTCTCTCGATCCCTTCCACTGAAATAAAAAAGTTAATTTCAGTTTTTTCTCTTCTCTTTTAGATCCTTATGTTCCATTTTTCATTTTATTTAACTCCCCACACCCCAGATCTCCATGGATTGCTTAAAATCTGCCCCTGTTTTCCTTCCCATTCATCAAAAATTCAAATCACACACACATTTACCATCAATAATGATTTCAGTATTTCCAACAACTCTTTCCTTGCTGATTGATTTTTTTTAGAATACATATCTGTTAAATGATATAACCTCAGTGAATATCTCATGTCAAGAATAAAACACTTCCAAAGTTTCACATCCAAAAGGTAACATGTTTTTAATGAAACTATTACTCCTGGATACTCATCCATTCCCATGTGCCATTTTATTTACCTTGTCTTTCCTCATTAATTGCATTTTCTGTTATTTACCTTCATATTTCACAGCCAATAAACACATTGCATAACAGATCAACATTTTACAACACTGCAATATCAATAATCCTAACACTGAACTTATACTATTTGCATTTATAGAAGCAATGCTATTAGCATACATTGTATCCTTTTTCCTATTTTTCTTTATCATTTGTAATTTTTTTCCCCTTTTCTAATGCTCACTTTGCTACAAGACCCGTGTTTCTCTATGTCCTCTTTACAAATATTTCCACGTAGTTCTCTTACCAACACTTCAAATCCATTTTGAGTGTACAAACATGGACTTCCAATAGTTTTTTTAAAGTTTTTGGCTTTTTTCTGTTCTCATTCTAACCTACAAGATGAATTACTCCCACAATGTGTGCAATGTATTCTACAGTGTCATCAGGTATCCCTGTTCCCCACAATATTCACATCTCATTGTTGGACACTGCTGCACCAAATGCTTAGAATTCCCAAAATAATAGTAGGTATTGGGTTATAATATGCTATACATGTATTAAAATCTGAAGGTCCTTCTACATTTCATTCTACAAAGAATTTTGACACAATCTAGGAAGAGTAATTCCCAGCATGTTAGAGCCATTGTCAGTGAAATTATCAAACAACTCAGGTGCTTAAAAATGCACCAGTGCTACATTTGAGGCTAAAATAGCTATCCATGCTAAAAACAATCACAAGGCATTTTAGTTATGTTGTAATGTCAAAATCACATTGAAGCAATGTGCTGAGCTGATTGTGAATGATGCTGCTTACAATGAGGCTAAATATATAGCAAACCTACTGGGCGATATATTTAGCTGTTCTCCATTCTTTTGTCAAAACCTGCATAGAGGTGAGCTGTATTTTGCTCATGTCTAAAAAAAGTAAAATAAAACAATACAAGAGCAATATAACAGAGAAACTAATGCTAGAAACATAATGCAAACCACGAAAGCTATGACAAATCTCTGCTATTGTAAATATGGTAAGGATTTATGTTGTTCATCAGGTCTAATAACTTACTGCAAGTCAGTTTCAGAAATGTACCTACACTTTCAGGTAAGGACAATAAACAACACCTTTCCATTGATTATATTGAGAAAGAAACAGAAATGTATACTGCAGTCAGTAAAAGAATTAGAAACAGGTTGGTGGAACATTAGAGCCTTTTGTTTAACCTAGGTGTTACAATGATAAAATTCATTTATTTGAAAATGTATTTTGTCATATCTCCCTTGAACTATCTACCTTGTAAATTCACACTAATTCCAGAGATGCTTGCATATCTTGTTTTCTGGAAGCTATTAAATTCTCGGAGTATAGTGATCCCCTTGAATATTTTCTGTCACATCTCTTCTTTCTTCAAGAATACACCATATTTTAATTATCATTAGAATTCTCTTTATAAAACTTTTGGCACATACTATGCATAACTTGAGTTCTTTCTAATCAGTTTGTATCTCTGCGGATGTATGGTCTCCAGAACTGTAAAACACAGTTACCAGCTGGGAGTTTTGGTTTGCAGATGCCTCTCTCTCTTTTCTTTGGCATCTCTTCAGTTTTCCCTGTTGCTTTCTTAATTGTCTTGCTTAATTTTAGATCACATAATATCATTAGACCCAGGTTTACTTTCTGCTTTTGCTGTCTACAATACTTTTCCTTCTGCACTTCTTTCAACTTTATTCTCTACATGTAGTTTTCCATACTTTATGCTACAGTTAAAACTAGAGTTGTCTGTAGTCTTACTAAATTCCTTTTCATTCCGTCTATATTTTCTTCCATATGAACATTACTGCACAAATGTGTGTCATTAAAAAAAGGCCATGTTTTGCTTCTGAAATTTTTGTATTGTCAGTTATAAAAGCACTTATGAGCTTGGACAGAATGTTGACCCCTTGTAGTGCCTTCACAAAACCACACTTCTGTTTGTGTGGACCTTTCTTACTATTGTAGACTTTGTCTAACTAGTGTTTTACCCATACTATCACCATACAACCTACTTTGTCTAAATTCCTCCTAAACATTTTGTGAGATCGATTACAGCATATTTTATTTTTATCGGATATTGTGTCAACTTCTTAGTAGGCCATTTCTGTAACCCATTTCTATTGACCCACTCACAAGGCTCTCTGAGGTTTATCTGACATGAATTACACAATGGGAATCTTTTCTTCATTGCATTATATGTGCATTGGCTTCCAATTTTTTGAAAAAATATTCTTATGAATTTATGCCGGAATTTTCCCTACCACTGAGGTCAGACTGTAAGCTTAGATATTGTGTTGCTGCTCATATATAGGAAATAAAGTCTGTCAATGCTAAGTTGTGATGGACTTCACTTTTATACAATGACTTGTTACAAATTGTATGTACTGATATCATAACATCTCACACTTTCTTCTAGGAAAGGGTGGCGATCAACTTCATTACCCAAGATGGGGTAGTTCTACTCTCTGGCTTTGGTAACTTCTCCATTTCTCTTCACCTGTGAATACTTAGCATTATTTACTTATTTATTTAGTAGTTGTACTTTTTTAAGACACCTCTGTGGGCCTGTCATCAGCTTATTTAACATGTCTATCCCTCTTTTTCACGTTTTCTACCTCGTGGTTCTCTAAACTATATTTATCTAGAAGTTAATCGGTCCCTGTTGTTGACATTTTTTCCATTATATTTCTCTGAAAGATATTTATGTTTAATTTACAGCCTTTAATTACCAAGGTGGTTATCTTTTCCTTAGTTTTTGGATCTTTGCTTTTTCCCCTACATATTGCCATTTATTTGATCCACCAAGTTAACACACATTATACATCAAAAGTTATAATGGCATTACTTATGCAATGTAAATACATGATCACTTCTTGCTTAAAAAATACTGCCAAATAATACATAACCACCACTTCCAAAAAAAACACATTGTATGCATCTTCCACATACCTTAGACTTTAACCAGATTCTCCCTTCTCAGGTCACATCTCCCAAGTTTAAGCTCAGCACTCATAGACACACCCTCTCCTACAACAACATAGCTTCCTGTTATATCCTCAAATACTTAGTTCCATTCCATGCCCTGTAGCAGTAAGTGCCATCTCCAACGACATAGATAATTCCTATTTAGCACACACCTGTCTTACACCATGTCTCCCCTTTTTCTCCATCCTGAACTAACAGCCTTTCCTCTATTTCCCATTCACCATCACATCATACCTTCCTGCTACTAATCCCCAGCCCTCTCAACCACTTGCATCCCAACTTCCCCTCCATATATTGCTCAGCTGTGTTCTGCAAATATCCTCACTATATTTTCCCATATTCTCTTTCTTCAGTGTTGTTGCAATTATCTTCCTCTCACTCTGGTGAAAATTTGCAGATGTGCCTTTTCCTATTCCTTTGGCTATGCTCATCAACCTCTGCACCAAATTAAAAAAAAAACAAGGAGTTCTCAACTTCCATATTATACACTCTGCTCCAGCCATTCCTTTCCTTCCACGGGATGTGTTCCATTAACAAAAAGTGTACGCTCCCCCTCATTTTCTTTTTAATAGAACAATCATCTGATGATATGTACACATGATTTCACAGTAAGTTATCACATTGTGGCCCAACCAACTTGGATCAGTTCCTTTTTCATCTCCTATATACCCCTTCCACACTTGTTCTCTTACCCAGATTTGATTTGTGTTTTTACACTGCTCTCTCATACTTTCCATAGTCTGTCTATCCACCTTATACATCAGCTGTATCCGACCCTTCAGAGCAGATCTCCATATTTCCCTTCTTTACCTCCACTGTCTGTCTAGAACCTCTTTGTCCTCATCTTTTTTCATCTGCTTAATATTTCTCACTATTCATAGGCATACCCTATTAAACCTTCCTGCAGCAATACAGCATCCCCATTATATTCTCCAGTTCTTAGTTCCTGTCCAGGATCTGTAGCATCCAAACCCCCTACCAAAACTTGAAATGCTTCATTTCCTTATACTCCAAAAATCTTTCCTCCTCATAATCCTAAAAAGCTCTTTCACTCCATCCACACATCTTATCACAGCATCACTGCTTCCATCTGCTCCAATACCCTTCCAAAATCTATGTAATAGTCCTGTAATCCAGATGCATCAACCACCCTTCTTATATATCCCCTAACATCCTAGGCATGTATGCATCTATCTTCCTATAAATCCTTCCATTCCTCTCCATTTTCTCATCCTCTTACCTCATCCAACTCATTTAAGTTTTCACATATACTTGCAGTGTTTGAATCCAGTTAATAGTTGCAACATATGCATAAATGCATCATTCTAATCCCCCTCAACATTTTCTTTCTATTACCTTTTGTTTTTCTGCTATGCTGTTCCCTGTTATCCACACAAAATGATCAAGTACTTTTTGAATCTCACCCACTACCTTACCTGTGAACTAATACTGTTCTGCCTCCCCATGTATATCAACTGCAGCAAGATCATAGCTCTAATAAATTATACCCTACACTTTGATGTATTTACCACCTAGGCTATGTGTCCAACAACTTATGCACCATCACCAGTAGCTAAATCCCTCCCTAGTCTCCCTTACTATTTGGTAAACTTTCAATTACAACTACTTCACTCCTCCACCCATGACAGTTAACACTCTTTCCATTCTTCATCCTCAATTTTTCCAGATGAAATAATACATATTGATGAAAATAGTTCCCAAATATTTACAGTATCTCTGCTGGTTGGCTTATAGCATCCTCTAATAATAATGTGCAATCAATAGTAAATAGAAAAATCCTATTCACCATCCTTCTGTCTTCTTTCCCCACACAGATTAACCCTTGTCCTCTGCAACAAACATTCTGTCATCGACAAGATAGAGATAACAAAGCACCTCTGCCTTGTATCCCTACCTAAATACTTCTCCTATAATCCCGTCTGTAAATATTTACACCCACAGTCTTCCACATAAAGCCTTAATACTCTCCCCATCTGCACATTCAAAACATTTACTACAATGTCTCAATCATAAATTTCCAATTAACATGGTCAAAATTCTTTTGTATATCTAATACCACAATTCCAGCCTTTTCATTCCTGTACTACTTCACTCCGCACTAGACATTCAGCAATGTGCTCCTGTATTACAATCTGGGCCACACCTTTCTACAACTATGCTGTTAACATCATAGTAAAACTCTTCACATCTGCATTACATGACTCCCTACTAAAAATATTGGGACTTGTGCTGCCAAGTAGGAAAAGACTAAAAAATAAAAAAGTCAGAAAATACAGCAGAACAGTGAATACTGAGCATTATTCTTCTTTAAAATGTGATTTTTGCAGTGAGCCCAGACACTCTTTACCCTATGAATTTATATAAATAAAGTCAGATTCATATGCCTCAGAGAAAAGAGAATATTCCAAGAAATGGTAATTTTGGACTTTATATATATATATACGTTCTAATTTTTGGCTATTTGGTGTCTGCATTTTGGGACTTAGCAATCCATGTCCCATCCTTTTACATGGTTATTTTGTTGCATAGGGATTCTTCTCAATGATGAATTAAGGTTATACTGGGGAATCAGCCAGATTTCAAAATGTGCACACTATTTTTTGGACTACACAAAAATATGTACGTTCTTCGGGTTTCTCCTTCCTGATACCATTGAGACTGATGTTATTATCTTTCACCAATGTCCATACCTACAAATTACAGCCACTTGACTTTAAAGATCTCAAATATCTGATTGTGATAAAAATGGTCACAATAAAGTATCTCATCTTGTGTTACACAAATGCATATTAGTCAACATTGCAAGACTAATGAATGTTTAACCTGATCATGACAGCCAGTTTCAGCCATTCACATCCACAGAAAATCCCTACCAAGCAATTACATCATCATTGTTGATTGTGTACACTTCAGGTGTCCGACAGCATTAGACTAAAACTTATTTCACACAAATGCACACTCATCTTCCATACCCAGTTATCTTAAACTGAGTAAAGAAGAGGGTTAGTTACTTTCATGCACAGACAGACTTCATCCACACCTAACAATTGTATCCAATTTGTTGTATGCACCTCATCTGATTGTGATACAAGAGGATGCATCCTAACTTCTAAACACAGGAATCAGTAACAATGCCATAAAAAATATTGAGACAATATCTAGAAGCAGAGATAAATTTGTCTTAGCTACTTAGAAAGGTTTTTGTGAATTAGAATGCATCTAAAGGATAAAGTCAAACTCAAATGTATGTTATTTAGTGACTTCAGTCCAATACGATTTGTCAGGAAATACAAATCCTATGATGAACTGCTCAAAAATATGTGCAAAATCAGGAAAATTCTGCAGAATCAGTTTCAGTTAAAAAGTGTGCGATTTCAGCATTGTTTCTCTTAATTATTGTTTACTTCACACAAATGCTCATTAATCCTGCAAAGCCATATTGTTTACTGAACAAATGATGACAGGGTAAGTTACATTTATCTGCAAGCAGTAGTTATCTCCTCCTTGCACAGTTATAGTCACTTTGTCATATAAACGTCATCTATGATAAAAATATTTTTCATCCTCTTAGAGCAAGAGTTAGGGTCAGACCAAAAACATAATGAGGATAGCGTACTCCAAATCAGGGAGAAACTATAAATGTTTTCATACTCTTATAATTTTGTTAAAATAGCAGGTTTTACATTGGCTTTCATTTTCTGAAAGATATGAAGTCTGAAATGTCAAATGTCCATCATCTAATGACTGCAATTCTCAATCATTTGCCAGAAAACCACAGTTATAATGAGGCACAGGCCAAAAACATAAGATAAAGTCTGAGGTGTTCTATGAAATATAAGACAGTTTCATCTTTGCTTCACACAGTGACTGTACAGAGAATAAGCATTCCAGTGCATTTCATATAAGGGCATATTGGTCCTATAAAGCTAGACTTTAAAAAAGTGCAAACAAGAGGGTAAGTTGCATCATCCAGAAATAGTACCCAGATTTAGTGACTATAATGCTCAATGATTTGTCAGAGAGCAAAAAATCTAATGAGGCAGATACCAAAAACAGAACATAAAGAAAGGGACATTCAGTGAATACAGGTCCGATGTTCTGTCTCAAGTTCCCAGAATATAAATATTCCACTGTATTTCATATAAACACACACTAGTCCTGTGAAACCAGAATTTAAAATGATCAAACAAGAGGGTAAGTTGCTTTCATCCATTTATATTTTTTACACACAAATATATCTAGGAAATTATGCAGTCAGACTGTAAACTGAGCAAACAAGTTGCTATCATCACTTTACATAATAAAATGACAAGAGTACATTGTTTTTATCCGGCCAACCCGCCCACTCTACCTCATCACCAATTTAGCAGCTTCAATCCTTAATAACTTGCCAGGAAAACAAAATCAAAATCTGAAGCACAGGCCAAAACATGATGCAAAGTCCTGGACAGTCTGCAAAATCTGGAATAAATTTCATTTTTTTTTTCCTGTATACATAAACTGCAGCCAGAAAGTAATACAGTTAGACTTTAAACAGAACAAACAACACGTTGTTATCACTCATACTTGAAATCATCAACAAGATGTTAAGCTGCTTTAATTCACAGTCAGCCAACCATCCCCAGTTAGTGGCTGCAGTCCTCAGTGATTTGCCAGAAATCCCTAAGTTTTGTGAGGCATACACCAACACATTTTATTTCCATTTGATTACCTGGAAAGCCTGACTAGGTAAACAAGCCCCTTTTCAGTGGAGAAAAGCTTTATAAGAAATTAAATATAGTTATGTAAGTAAACATATCATAAAAGCAAATGTTTGAATGATCACTGCTACAGTAGCTAAGCAATATGGCTTATATCCTGTATATAATATAACAGCTGGACATTTACAAAACCTCAGGGCAACTTCAACATGCACAAAAAAGACAGGTTTGGGCACCAAGCACTTCAAAGCTTTCATATCAACTGAGAGAGGGAGGCTGAGTGCTAATAGGACATTGTTAGGGGGAAAATGTCCACACCCTGTAATAAAAAATTCACTAAAACTGCAGCAGTGATCATTTGAACATCTAGTGTTAAGGTAAGTTTACTTACACAACAGTGCTATACTCTTCATATTGATCACTGCTACAGTAGCCTAAGCAACATGGGTGGATTAGTACAGCTTAGAACAACGAGGAAGTGGAAGTAGAAGGGTCCAGGACCCCCCAGAAATTGGTCCTTGAAAAGCCTGATCTAGACCTGGAGAAGGAATCATAAGAAATGAAAAACTGATCAGAAGTTCTGAAAGATTTTGCTATGTCAAAATAGTACCAAAGTGGTCTGTGGACATCCAAGGTATGAAGAATACTTTTTCCCACATTTTTGGATTTGGGAAAGAACACATGCAAATGGATAGTTTGGCTTAAAGTACACTCAGATATCACTTCTCAAGGAAAGAGTGTCTCTGTGGAAAATGAGATAAGGCTAACTCACCATAAGAGCTTGAAGCTCAGATATTCTTCTTGCAGAGGTCAAAGCAACCAGTAAAACTGTTTTCCATCTTAAGAACCTTACGTGTACAAGATGATCTGGTTCAAATGGAGCAAGTGTTAGCTTCTGTAACACAAAATTAAGATCCCAAGGAGAAGGCCCAAGTTTGTTTGGAGGTCTGTTATGAAATCTCTTTCTAAAATATTATAACATGAGAATGCCTTCAAAGATGTTGATCCATGGGCATACATGCTGAAATGCCCATGCTGAACAGATCTGGGTGCTTCCTTTGAGATTGCAGATATATGTGAAGATGGCTTTATGATTCTGTCTAGTAGATGTGGCGTATTTGGACTCGAAGGTGGCTTTAGAGGATTTCACTAGTCCTTTTACTTGCTTGTTCAGGCTAAGGAGAGATTGCTTCCAATTGGGCACCTTCTCCTTCTTGGTCCTGGACAGCAATTTTTTTCCTTTTGTTATACAGTTTATTTATTAAAGATGTCCACCAGACAGGTTTACTCTTCCTTGCGGAGGATGATTTTGTCCTGTCAAGTATTCCTGATTCCATGCATCTATAGAAGTGCTCATATAGTACTTTGGTGTAGATTGGGACATTGGTGTCAGTTACAACAGAGGGGGAGGGCTTTGAAGCTGTTTATACCATCCTTCAGGAGGATATAATCAGCTTTGGAGAAGATTTTTTGTTTGATCCTAGCTTGAAGGGGGTCATGGGAGATACTGACTTTGAAAGTGACCACTTTATGGTCAGATCTTACCAGGAGGATGATACCTTAGGGGTGCTACAGTGGTTACTCCTGTTGGTTAATACCAAGTCCAAGATATTATTACCTCTTGTGGGGGTATCGACTAGCTGCTCCAAAGCATTTACATTGATAAAATCAAGGAATCTATGGGCATTTGCATTCTGGCATGAGTAGTTTTCCAATCTATGGCTGGGTATTTAAAGTCACCCAGGATCAGGGTAAAGGGTTGAACCTTGATAGATTCAAAGTGGACCAGATAGGTAGAGTGGGCATCCTGAATCAAATTTGGTGGCCTGTAGCTAGCTATGATTTGAATAGGGGTCTTGTCAATGGCTGACTGCACTTGGAGTGTCTCCTGTGCATAGGTTCATAGGTGTGTATTAGGCAAATGGCCCTGGAGCCTTTACAAGCCTAGCATATAGGAATACCCTGGCATTGTGCCACTGACATTAGTTTCCAGTGCCTCAATTGATTAGAGCCACTGGAGTTATCCCTGGGGTGAATTGTCTATTTCCCATCCACTTATCAAGATTTCTCTTGAACAGAGCCAGTGAGATCCTCTGTTTGACAGGTATGGAAGTCTTTCCATAGCATGGGCAGTCTCTGGGTTATGAACCTGTCCCCTCCAGCATGTTCTGTTGATTGTGGCAATGAGGTTGAGGTCTCTGGAGCATGTAGTGTGGAGGGATTGGGATTTCTTTAGATGAAGCATTTCTAACAGAGCTGGGTCAGACATGGCTTTGTAAGTCAAGCATCATGCATCATACTGTTTGACCAACCTGGAGGTGTGTGTGTCTTTAATGTACATTGAAACTCCACCTCCTTTGGCTTTGCTGCCCACAGTTTGAGGTCTGAATGTATGACAGAATGAGTAACAAGGTAAGGCTGGGGTGCTCTCTGCAGCTTTGCACCAGGTATCTGTGAGTGCACAAAAAATAGCATCTTCCAGGGTTAAGAATGCTTGCAATGAGTGCAGTTTAATGTTTAGACTCCTAGCATTTAGTAGCATGACCTTTAATTTGCATTTTGTTGAAATTTTTATGTTGGTTTTTTTGAACTCAGGACTTTTCCTAAAAAAGGCACTATGAGTGAGGCAAGGGCCTTTGCTAGAAGCCTGAAGCCCAAGTGAGGTAGATGTAGACTGTCTCTAGCAAAGCATCATAGTCTGTCAATATCGTCTTCGCAGCTGTCAGGCACTAGATCTCCCTGGAATGACACCAGAAAATAAGCCAATTGTTAAAGTTAATCATTTTCTGTTTGTATTGAGGCATCATTCTGGTTGACAGTAGAATGCTGCTTAAGGCTTGGGACATACCTGCCTGGGACCCATATTCAGCGAGCTCAATCATGTCTCTCTTCATATAGTCTGGGAAGGTGCATCTCAAGTCGTTCACCCCAACATGGACTATAACAGTACCTGTTGTTGAGAGACTTGAGTGCATGTGTGATATGGCAGATTCTGGCACCTGACAGACAACTAACCATGACTTTCTCCTTATCCAGCCTACAAATAGGCACACCTGTGTTTCTCACAATGGAGTCTCCTATGACTAATATGTTGGGTTTATGGTTAGGCCTTTGTGGTTGCGAGACACGGGTGTGTGGACTATGAATGGTATGTGGTGTGGAGGGTTGTTGGGTTTCCATGTGTTTTTGCCTGTGAGATCTCCTTTGTTTGGGCATGTGTTTGTTGAGAACCTCCACATATGTGGGTGTGTGTTGTGTAGCTGAAGAAAAGGTAATGAGTTTCGATGTGAAAGTATTTTAAACTTGGGCAATATCACACACTGGTTTATCAAAGAAAGGTCCAGAACTGGTCTCCAGGCATTTTCTTTTTCTTTCTTTTTTTTTTTTGCACCAGAAACTTGATGATAATTTTTCCCAACTGTGAATGAGGAAATCTTTCTATTACCCCTCTGAAAAAGCATGGCTTGTAGGAGAGGAGAGATTTGATCTAGTGGATGTGGAATAACTCCTGGAAAGGATCAATTTCTACCCACTACCGTATGTAACCCTGAATCAGTCTTGGAGCCAATTTGTCTGAAACAATCTGAGAGAAATGGATATTCCTACATTGTGGAAATGACAAGGGACTGACTGGGTTGGGGGGCAAGGTCCCTTATATAGTCATTCTGACTTATTTGACTGTCTTTTGTTGTGAGGGAGGCGTTCCTGTTTTCTTTTTGGAACCTCCTTGTGATTGTTTTTTAAACGTCTGCATGCCAACATCTTTCTGAAACTGTTTGTTTTGTTTCTTGCAAAACTACATGAGTGAGCAGTAAATCCTTTGCAAAATTCAGAGGAACACTGAAAAATCTTAGTGATTGTTTGTATCAGCTTAACCCTTTCAGCACATTTTTGATAACCTCTGCAGTAGAGTGTCCAAATGCTAAACATCTATCCAAACAAGAATCTGAAATCTTATTTTTTAAATCTTCTAGGAGGTTCTGAGAATGAAGCCAGATAAACCTCCTTAACACTATACCAGTGACAAAAACCCTGAATGAAGTATCTACAGATTCACAAACATACTTTTAACAATGAGTAGTCACATACTTGAGAAACTGAAGAAACTAAACCAAACAAAGCAGATTTAATTTTTATGCTTTTTCCTCACACGAATAACTGCAGAGAAAACATTTTTCATACTTTCATGATTAGTCAGAATCAACTTTGGCACATGAGCCTGCAATTCAAAATTCTAAAAAAAGTTGCAGACATGTACATTTTTTTCCCAAACTTATCAGTTTTACCATCCTTGTCAGAAAGGGAAGAAACAGAATTAACAAAATGTTTGCTAGTACTGGGTTAACTAAAGCTACAGTTGTTTGATCAGGTGTGAGATACTGGTAGAATGCTATAGGAATATGAAAGACACAAGAACTTTGTACATTTTATTTGCTTTCTCAGGTGCAGCAGGCTGGCTAGCAGGGAATCCACAGGCTGTGACAAAAATATCCTCCAATGCTGACACCATTGAGGGAGATGGGACGAGGTTCTGGGAATTCCAGTTGTAACAATTCATGCAATTTTCTGAGGGAATGAGAAAATTCAGTGTTCTCCCACAGAAAACATTGCACATTCTGGAAATAAACTCAGAGAAAGAAAATCCTGGATGGAGAGATTCAGATAACATACTCTCCTTAGAGTCTGATTCAGAAATATGAAGAGAAAAACCTGTATTTGTCCACCACATTCATACTTCTGTAACCATTGTACTGTACTACTCTCTAAACCACTCCCCTGGAAGACACTGTAAACCTATTTAATAGCACCTTCTGGAGTGTTCTATATAAACTAGCACCCATATGCAGAAATACTCTTGCTATCTACTAGAACCAAATGGTTAAAAAGCCTCTTTCTTAAAATCTGTTACATTTTGCACTTCTTTAAAATGGTGTTTCTTGTTAAGGTTCTGAAAGATGACATTTTATCAGATTTGTTGGCTTGAAATCAGACTACTGTTGATTTTTTCCTATTTGACTACACAGTCTGGTTTGTAGATAACCATAAAAGTTTAGTAGCAATGAAGGAGAGTCAGAGGTGGGGGAAAGGAAATCAATGTTTAAGTCACCCAGGATTATTCATGCATGATGACTATTTGATGCAGTCCAGAAGATAGGTTTTTCTAATACGTTAGTATTATCACTAGGTGATATATACAGAGCTATGATACACAGGCTTTTCCTGTAATTTAATTTATAAAAACTAAAAGAAAAATCTAGCCAAGCTAGAGCTTCCACTTTGTGATTCCTTAAATCCTCTTGCATTAGAGGCACATGGGATATATGCAAATGACCCTTTAAGGACATCGGGTATTTCAGCTATATGGCAGTGCCAAATGTCCATTACTTTTAAGTCTGTTATGGACAAATTCAGCCCGATAAAACCAACCCCCACCAGCTGCGGACATGTATGTTTCAGTCTACTTATGGCTTCATCAGCACAACATAAGTGGATTGTTTGGCTAACCATTAGAAACACAGGGCTGTCATACTCAGCTGATGTCCATAACCATTAGTGTGTCTGCAAAATATCCCAACTAACAAACTAAAACAATGAGTAAAAATGTCACACAGACAAACCAATCAGTAAAAACAAAGGAAAATTAGTCTATGGAGGAAGATGAGTATCTCAGTATTATTGCCAGTGATGAGAGTGTTTGGGCATAGAGAGAGCTCCAGGTTGTTAAAATATATGTGACACCACCTCATTCTGCCTCTTCTATTGAGTCCTGGTGAGGAGATTTCCTCATCCTTGATGTATGACTTCAGCCAAGTTTCAGAGATGGAGCATGGGTATTTAACGATGCATGAAGGTCAGTTGTTTTGTTATCTATGATTCTGATTTTATTATGATAGAATTTTAGTGCAAACTGAGCTGTAGACTGAATATATACGTGAGAAGGTGAAGAACACCCAGGCAATTCATTAGACCCAGAGTAAGGGAGAATGTCAACACAGAGGTGTATTATGCTAGGAGAATGGGCATAAGGAAATAATGGTTTACATTTTACTGTGGTTCTGGGGTGAATTTTGGCATTGATAGATGAGGCTGCAAGAGCTGGCTGTTTAAAGAAGTCTATGAAGGAGCTCCTATACAGGTTTAATAGAGGGGTAACCGAAGGCAAGGCCGAGAACAATCTGCAGATCCACTGAAAGTTTCAGTCTTGTTTTATTTGTATTTATTTATCCCTTGTTGACCAGGTGAGTCCCACTATAGCTAGTAGTCTCTTTTCAGGGGAGATCCAACGTGATATTTACACTACATGGGGAAATTTGGCAAAAACTTTGGAAACTACCCCTGCATTTTTCTATAAGTGGCATAGGAACGTCAACATCTACCTGAGCTACTACCAAACTCAAGAAGATGGGCCCTCAGTTTAATATCTCATCTGAGGGTTGACACATTTGGGAGTGCAGCATCACTCTTATGCAGCACTGCAGTGTCAGCAATATATCTATCCCATATGGGAACAGAACCCACAGCCTTCTGCATCAGTGGTGATTGCGTTACCTGTTATTCTACTGACACTGAGATTAGGTAGCAATATATTTTAAAATAAGCAAATGACAAGCTGCTGTCTTACATGCCCAGCCTGCAATCCCCTAGAATGCAGTTGTCACTGTTAACTTCTGGATGCATGACAGGATGAAAAAAAGTACTTCCCTCATGTTACTATGATTCTTCACAGCATTCTGCAGATCCCCACTAGACATTAATATTTACTGGCTTTCTTCTTACTGCCTTCTTGATTAATTAATGTGTAAGGTTAGTATTAGGGTTAGCACATGAGTATGATGGAGCGCCACAACAGAGACAAATGCACACATCAAACACACTATTACCCAAACATAACATACATCTGTCTCCTTCCCTAGCACTTACTTTAACCCTATCTCACAAACACACACACACAATAAAAAATGTCAAAAATGTAATTATGAAATTACTACCTAATATCATTTAGCTTATATTTGATAATCCGCAATTCATCAGAAAATGAGCATTATACTATTTTTATATACATCTGTCCACCCCTTAACTAATTCACTTTACCTTAGAAATGTCCTATTAACTGTGACTGATTGTTATTCTTCTCTTACTGCAGTATTCCAAGCAATAGAAATATTCCAGAAAAATTCAGAATAGATAAGAAATTAAATAAATTGTGAAAGATGGTAAAATTACTTACTTAGGGATAATCTTATCTGATGATATTAAAGATATAACCACCCTTAATTATAACAATAAATTCCATAAAACAAACTCTTAATAAATGGAATATTTTTTTTCACTCTCCTTAATTAAAATTATTATCCTTCCTAAAATTCTGTATATAATAAAATCTTTATCCCTCCCACTCCCAAAAAATATACGACAGTATAATTCTTCGTTTCTGAGATTTTTATGGTTTCCTATTGGATTGGCTTTAAACCATCACATTAGAGAATGGATATCATTTGGTATTGGTCTTCCAGATTTAGAATTATATTCCTTATCCTTAATTGTTAAGATAATTTCTTGGTTAAATAACAATAATAATGCCAAATGGAAACATATTCAGGGAGATATTAGGTGTTAATCCAATAATTTCACAACACCATATCATATTAAAATAACTACTAATACATTTCATTGGTTAGCAAAAGACCATTTAATAGAAAACTAAAATGAACCAATTAACTCATTATATTAATATGATAACCTTCTTTAAAAATTTGATTTTCAGGAACTCTAAATATAAAGTTTGGATTTTCTTTGTATTTCCAAATGCCTATACTCAAAATAGTATTAATGCATTTAACTGAACAGCAATTACTACATTTAAAGACAAAAATCTGTTATACCAGTATCAATTAGGCAATGATAAGTTACAAAATGCTGACTACATCATTAATAAGTCTGAGTTAAGCAAAGACGTGGTTAGAAATTCAAAGCTAAACAATTCGCAGAACAAAAGATTAAGCTAATGCAACCAACAGTTAGAAATTCCTTTTCCACATTCATTGATTTATTAATTATTTTAATGTACCAGAATATAATTGGAAAGGGACTTCTATCTAAAATACCTAAGATACTTAAGAAATCAACAGTATGTCACAGAGAAAGCTACTGGGATTATTCTCTTGGAAGTTCTTAAATAGAACCTTCATCACACCACATAAAGGAGAACTGATGTATAATAAAGACATCTGATGCTGGAGATGTAAAGTAAATGTTAAAGCTGACTGGCAGCATATGTTTTGCAATTGTATAAAACTTAAAACATATTGTGATAATATGAGTTCTCTCCTATTCCCAGTTGTGTCATGAAAATAAAATACCCTCTTTTATGGAGCATCTTAACATTAGCAAGAAAAGTCCTCACCAAGAACTGGAAGAATTAAGACTACTCCAACTGTGAAGGAATTTGTACACTTGGCAACTGACATTTATATTCTTCAACTTATCATGATCAAGACAAGGACATCCAGAATCACCTCTTCATATAATATATGGTTGAAATTCAAAGAACTGCTGGATAAACAGACTAATCCTTAACTAGCAACTAATCTTATCACATTCCTTTTTCTGTTTAAAAAGCTTTGTTTTATAGAAGACACCATTGTAAATAGTTATTTTAGGTGTTTATTATTGTTCTTTCTATCATATATTATTGTTTTTGTTAAACTTTTCAATAAAAACAATTAAGAAAAAAGAAATATACTATATACTAAACATACTTTAATTGATCCCCAGACATCTTATTCTTATTCATATATACTTATGTCACTGCTATTCTGTTAATATTAAACACCCAAACTGATCACATATGTGTTATTAACACCCATCCCCCAAGCTAAATATATTCTACACCAAACATAAAAAAATCATATAACACTTCATATTTTAACAGTATAACATAAAACAAACCATCAATTTATTAACTTATTTATTTGCATTTGTTTATAGTGAATGTCCAACTGAGTGAGTGAGTGAGTAACCTCTTTTTAGTGGAGACCTAGGGCAAAAAAGTTCTAGACTATGTACATAGAGAGTGCAAATCTTACTAAAATACACATCTAGCATAGATTTGTTCTTAATAGATGTAAAAATACAAACTAATACAATAAAACTCCAGCATATTTTTATTCTAGTGGCAAATACAAAAAAAGATTCATAGAAAGACATTATCAAGTTGCATATCTACTTTAAGTAGATCAAAATGCCCATTCAAGCAGTGACAAATATTCCACCTCCCCAGATGGAGGAGCAACCTGCAAAAATTCTCCTCCGATGCACTGATTCAAAATGTAGTTCATAAAAAAAAAACACATTTGGCTACAGACCACTTCTTTCATCCAGTAGCCTTCAGTCACAGAACAGCCAAGTACATACCTCAAACAACCTTCTAGTGTTTCTACCATCTACAACCTTTTCTACCTCAGTGCCTTCTTTCACCTAATCCCTTTCTTCTGGCCCCCATACTCTGGACCTCAGACAACAATCACTTACTTGTAAAAGAAAAGAAAGAAAGAAATGCAACAAAAACTAGATGTTTAAGCACACAAAACTCAGTGCTGCAGCATATCTGAGGCCAGAGCAACCATTATTGCTTGCCCCCCTGCTTTAACCCATCAGTGTACGTTGTCTGTGGTTTTTTTTTTTTAATTTCGAAGTTACGGAACTTCAAGCATATAGCGTCGACCATATGGTATTCGAACTTCCGTAACTTTGATTTTCTAATAGGTAACTATAGATATATATATATATATATATATATATATATATATATATATATATACACACACACACACACACACACACACAAGCTCAGGGGGTATGGGGAGCTTGCCCCCCCACATTGGGTGGTGTAGGGCGCTTGACCCCTGCAAAGAAGTTTAAAGGATAAAAGTGATGCCCATGATTTGCTCTACTCCTGAATTTTCAATCTCTTTTTTTTTTTTTTTTATTTTAACTGTTATGACCTCTGCATAGGGAGCCATTTATGAGTAGCATCCCACATTTCTACTGGAAGCAAGAACAGTCATATTCTATTTGGCATTTATATTTAATGCTAATTAGATCCAGATTTTTAGCTGAAAGTACATATGTTCCATAGACCTTTATTCCTATTTTCAACATCTGTAGGTCGAGAGGTATGCTGTGAAGGTGAAATATTATGCAGTCATCAGAAGTCATGACTATAACTGCTTGTTTGGGGTGGGAATGGCTGGATGAAAGTACATGACCTACTTGCCATTTGTTCAGTTACAGCCTCCGTCTGGCTTTGTAGGACTAGTGAGCATTTGTAATAAGATGGGTTACCTAACTGGATACCTGATATGCACAGATTAGGCATAACTGTTGTGGCCATCTTCTGTGGAGGAAAATGACCATCTGCCTGCTGCTGTTTGCTTATTATTTTGGCTTTGCAGGTCTAATGTGGTTAGGTGAAGCATTGTGCAATATTTTAATGTGTGGCAACTGTTGTTTGGAACAAAGATGAAATACATTACAGGGTCATCCTCTTTTATCAAAATCAGATGTCTGATTTGTACACAGCAGTAGCTATAACTACTTGATGGAGGTTGCCTGGATGAAAATAAATGATTCTGCTGTCACTTGCTCAGTTTAAGAGACATCGCTGAAAAAAATAAAGAATAAATGCATCACAGATTACAGAGACATTCAAAGCATTTAGGGCCTAGTGGTCCTGACACATCAAGGCTATATTAGTGGGTTTTGACAAGGACTTAATCACCTCTGCCGTGAACCCCAACTAGTTTAAAACCATCCCTGCTCATAGGTGTACAGTGAAGTTTGCAATACTTGTGTGGGCAGCTGTGAACAAAATCATTATCTAACTACTATTTTTCAGCTGTGTTAAATATTCTCTAGTGTTTCCCACTGAAACTAGGGTAGCTAGTAGCTGTAGAACTGTTTGTAGTGGTTTGTTTGTTCTGAGCACATTTTTCAGGCCTTCTTGACTTGGAAGGGGCCTATCTGCAATTTTGTGAGACAGCAGTGTTTGATGTCACCTGACTGGTACAGGGATGCCAGTCTAGGGCTAAGAATAAGCATCTTCACTGGTCCTTTTGAATTCTGTTAAGAGTTTTTCTTCAAGTTTTAGCTTTTTGTATTTAGGCCATGCATCTGAGCAGGTTTCTGTTTGTTTGCACTTCACTCAGTACTGTGCAGTACCATGCAATTGTGGACCAAAGCCAGACAGTTAAATTCAAGAAATGTTCCCATAAAACCCAGGCAGAAATATCCATTCACTCAGCTCCTCTGTGATCATTTCTGAAAGGCTACCCCTAGTGACAGAAGTCTTCAACCTAGCATTATGGAGAGTTGGACTACCCTTGTTTCTCCTACCAACCTTGTTGAGTTGGGTCTCTTAAGGCAGTGTAGCAATTGTCTCATGTGCACAGACAACCCTCTACTAATAGCACAGTCTAGTACAGAGTGCGAGAGATGCATTTACACCAAAAATCTAGAATCCATGCTCTATCTCACTCAAAACAGTAACATGGAGAAGGTTGTCACCCACCAGTATGTGTTCACATAGTATCCCTAACTCATACACATACTACTATTCATACATATAGTACGCATCAAACATGTAACTCCACATACATGGAGGTTCTCTCAAAAGCTTACTGAAACACCAGAGACCTCCAAGACACAAGTCTGCTACAGCTAACACAGTCTCCACAGCACCCATGATACACAGCAACACCAGTATCTCACCCACCAAGCCAGTAAGGCATAATACTCAAAAAAAAAAAAGTGTTCTTGTCATAGGAGACTCAATAGTAAGACACATGAAAGTTCCACTCACCAGGGTGGATAAAGGAGAAAGTCACAGTTAGCTGCCTGTACAGTGCTAGGATTCTCCAAATCATGCTTGCACTCAGGTCTCTCAGCAGCAAGTACCATTATGTCATAGTTCATGTTGATGCGAATGACCTGAGATATACCTCACTGGACTATATGAAGAGAGACATGGTCGAGCTCTCTGAGTATGGGTCCAATGCAGGTATGTCCCTAGCCTTCAGAAGCATAATAACCAATGATGCCATAGTATAAACAAAAAATGACTGATTTCAATAACTGACTTAGTTTTTGGTGTCATTCCAAGGGGATCCAGTTCCTGTCTGCCTGGGAAGCCAAGGTCGACAAACCTCTCTGCTTTGCCAGAGATGGTTTGCATCTGGTACTCCTAGACGTTCAGCTGCTTGCAAAGGATCTTGCCTCCCCCATAGTGCCTTTTTTAGGCAAGGTCTCAAAAACAACATTACCAATATGAAATCAACCAATCAGAGCAAAATATGGGTCATGCTGCTAAATACTAGGAGCTTAAACCAAAAACTGCACTCCCTGGAAGCACTTCTCTCACTACAAGATATAGATGCCCGTGCAGTCACAGAAACCTGGTTTAAGGTTTCATAGAATACCCCAGCCCTTCAAGGATACAAAGCCTTCCACACCTTTAGACTGCAAGAGGAACAGGTGGAAACCAAAGGAGGTGGTTTTCAATCTATATTAGAGAAAAATTCACCTCACATCTTGTTAGATTGGAAAACTCCATGGAGTTGCTCCAGGTCCAGGTTACAGTGAGTAAGACCCACATTGAAGTCCTAGACAGTTATAGATCCCCTTCCATGGGTCCTGACACCCAAGATGCCTACTTAACCAAACTGAAGACAATTCAAATTTTACTGAACACACTGGCTAGGGGGGATTTCAATTATCCCATCAACTGAGAAACCTACTCTAGCCCAAACTCACTAACACAAAAGTTCCTTAAATACATGAATTCAAATGCCCTGGAGCAAATTGTCCATACCCTGACAAGAAGAACAAATATTCTAGATCTGGTCCTCACCAATATGTCAAACAGGTGCACTACTGCAACTGTTGGACTCTCATTAGTTAAAACTGACCACAAATCAGTCCCCTTTGGACAGATACTAACACCAGAAGTCACAAATGGTGAAATCAGACTAAAAAACTTCAACAAGGCAAACTCTACCCTTCCAGGTGAAGGTATAAATTCATTCCAAGCCCCACCCCAAACTGAAAGTGGCAACTATGCCGAAGCTTACATATCTGAAGAACAGGTCCTCAAAGACCTGTACAGGACAAGTAACACAGCCTTTATGGGACCAGATGACATCCTAGACTGTCTTCTAAACAGGCTAAAACATGAACTAGCATCACCACTAAGTACCCTTTTCAGTTATAGCCTAACCACAGGGTTTGTTCCTACAGGATGGAGAATAGCTGCAGTTATTCCCCTCCACAAAGGTGGCGTAACAAAAGACCCAGGAATTACAGACCCATAAGCCTGACTAGTGTCATCTGTAAGGCTATGGAACGTATCATTATGGGCCTGATAAATAAAGACATAGGTGACCTCAAAACCATGGACCCTACCAAATTGGGCTTTGTGAAGGGCAGATTCTGCCTGTTAAATTTGGTGGAGTTCTTTGAAAGTGTGACCAAGGCCACTGAAGAGGGTACATCTATGCACACAGCATACCTTGAGTTGGCAAAGGCTTTAGACACAATCTCACATTCAGGCATTACTGATAAACTTGGCAAACTGAATGTAAACCCCTTTGTTATAAGATGGGTTGCCAACTGGCTCACAAACCGGAAACACACTATCAAAGTGGCTGACTCCAAGTCAAACAGCAGAACTGTTACCAGTGGTGTCCACCAGGGGCCAGTCCTGGGCCCCCTACTGTTTGGTATATACTTCTCAGATGTTCAGGTCAAAACTAAAGGGTTGTGGCTGACTAAGTTTGCAGACGGCAAACTAGGTGCAGTCACTGAATTCATTGAGTCAGTATACTCCAGAATGGTGTCACACAGATCAATGACTGGTGTATTAGTCACGGTCTCAAACTGAATGCAAAGAAATGCATCATCATTTCCTTCAGCACAAACAATTTCCCCTCATACTTTCAAATCAAAAACAATACCCTAAGCACCCATGACGTGGTAAGGGACCTGGGATCACAGATTAACCACAACCTTAACTTCGACCACTGAGTGTCTACCGATGTAAGTAAAGTTTCCACATAGTTCACTTGATTAGTAAAGGCATTGCCTTGAGAGCAAAAGAAATAATAACCCCCCTATACTTGGCACTTATCTGGCCCATAACTAATGCCCCATTTGGTACGTACAGTACTAGGAATCTACAGCAATTAGAGAGACCTCAGAGGTTTCTAACAAAGAAGATTAAGGGCCTCCAGCATGTACCTTATACAGACTGACTAAAATCCCTGTCACTATACACCATATCATATAGATTTCTTAGGGGAGATTTATGTCTGGCCTACAGAGCACCCCAAGACCAAAACCAAATAAACTTACTGCATATCCATAAATCAAATGAGTCTATGGATACCTGTTCCAGGGACTTAAATATGGCATGCGACTTAAATATGACATGCTGGAGGGACAAATTTATCTTCAAGCGACATCTTTGGAAGAGGCTACCAATTCATGTGATACAGTGCACCTCTATGACACTGTTCAAGAGGAACCTGGATGAGTGGAAAGGGGACTATACATTCTAGCACCCACAACCCTCCTGGATATGGGCAGTCATCACTAAATGCAATCTTGGGTATTGCATTGGGTTCAAATGGCTAAGCTTAAAATGACCTCTGGGTCAATAGCCAAGTAATCTCCTATGAGCCTATGGACATTCCCCCCAAACTTCAGAGGTCATATCTAGTGTTGGGCTTGGGACAGTGTGATCATTATTTTTTTACTTTTCTCACAAATTTCAGAAGGTAGTCATAAGGTAAAAGTGTTGAGATAAGATGTGTTAAAATTAACTTTGACCAGTGTTTTGTAGCTCTCTGTACCAATACCTTTAAAGAAGTGAGACGCAAGAAGCTGATTGCAGGTTAATAACTGGATATGACCTAGCTGTATTACTTGTTAGACTTTTAGACTTTTGCCAAGCAGAACAGCACATGAATATGTGTGTGTTTTTGTATATATGTTTGTATTTATCAGAATGATATGTGGTTATGCATCGTTAATCATAAGAGGTATTGAATCATTGGTGCTTAGTATAATGTAGTACAGGATGCTATAAGTGAGCAGAATGTTTTTGGAGTACATAAAGCAAGACCATATCTCTCAAATGTATAGATTTTCACAGAATGTCCAGATTTTTGCCTCATATTTTGGTCAGTTTTTCATAAAATTGTGGTTTTCTGGCAAATTAGTGGCAAATCATTAAACACTGAAGTTAGAAAAGAAAGACATTTGAATTTCAGACTTTATACCCTTCAGAAAATCCATGCTAATGCAAAACTTGTTATTCTATCAACTTGCTAAGTTTGTAAGAGCACGATTTAAAAATGCTCCCTATTTTTGGGCCTTTGTCCCACTTTCTTTATGGCTTTGTCCAGACTTCTTGCTCTAAGAGGTTGACAGGTATGAGCAAGACACAGAAATTGATGAGCTGTCCTGCAACAGACAGTATAATCCAGTCATTAGTACTTCAGTTAATTAAAGGAACTAAACCACGGAGTAAGGAAGTATTTTCAGATGTTCCAAAGGCCAAAGTAAGAATTATTCGGTGGATAAGCAAATTTAAAATGGCATCTTAGATTGTTGTTAGAGGAGTTTGTTTACATTTTAGTGCTGTGTAAGTCACATGTTCACCCAGAGGCAGAGTTTTCAGGCAGCCTTGTTATCATGAAGCAGGTCAGGTTACACAACATTTGGTGTGGCGTGGTTGTTATGCATGAAGTGCAAAGAGCTTACAACTGAAGTTTGTCCTTTTGTATTTTTCCTTCTGCTCATGGTCTACTTGACTAGTTTAATGATTAGATAACATCTCTGTGATTGGATTTCACACTGCCAATCAGATCTGTAGACTTTGCAGCAGTGGAATGACATCTGCTTTAGTATGTACTTGTTTTTGAAAAATTGTGTCTAATAATTATTCAAGCCAAATGAATGGTATCTGGTGTGCATGCTTGTTGCTATGTGCCTTTTCCGACAACTGGTAATGGTTTTTCATTTAGTTTGCATTAGTGTTCCTTATTAGGGTTGTACTCATGAAGCTGTATTGTCATAATCATACAGATTTGCCCTCATTTCATTGGACAACATTGTTTTGGACAGTTTGCTTCTTGCAAAATAACCTGCTGACGAGCAAATGTCCTAATATTCTAGGAGAATAAAACATTATACATCTTTACTTTAAAAATGCCATCCAACTTTGAAACTGAATTTAATCACTGTCCAAAAAGCAAGTATTTTTCCATTAGTGATTCTGTATGCTGTGTCAAAAATCACACAGGAACTATTGGTCTAATACTGATTCCTTCCTTCTGAATTTCTTTTCAGCTTTTACCTTCCACGCATTGTGGCAAAAAGTTTGGAGTTTTCACACTTTTCTGAATTTTCGATTGCAGTACTGTTACAGTGACGAGCCTTTGAAAGTTGAGGCAAAAGCATACATTATTCCCATATATTTTTCAGTACTGTTCCTTGATCATCAGAGTTGGTAACTGGAGTGGTATTTTTTTTATAATGCTAATTGCATGTCATTACTCAGTTCTTGTAAGAAAGTTTTTTGTAAGTGCTGCAACCAAAATCTCATGCTATTGATGAGCCTGCATTTTGAAAGGTTATAGTAGCTATTATTTCCAAGTATGTGCATAAGTATGTGTAACAACTGTACTTCAAAATATCAAAGTATAAAGACATCAGATTCAAAAACATGCATCCATAAAAATCAAGCTTTTCCAGGAGTTAAGCCCCACTGCACCCCCCAATTGTCCCTGCTAATCATATATACACTCACAATCATTGATCTACAGTGGGGAAAGGGCAAATCCCCTGATCCCCATTGTCCACAGTCTGAAATGATCTTACTGCTAGAAGAATTGATCAAATGAGTTACGATACTTTTGCTGGCTAAAAAAAAACATTTGATATTCCGATGTTCGATCACATGGAGTGTTTCCATATTTAACATATAATGTATGTTTTTAGTCATGTTGTTTGAAAACCACAGTCTCAGCATACCTTACTGACAGACTTACAATTCAAGGCATTTTTGATCGTCTATCAATTCTGTATGCTCCGATCATCTGATAACAGTTGCTGTTTACTGAAACTATGCATGTAACACACACACTGCTTTAGTAGTTTACTTCATTGTTACGACTGCAATTCTCTTCATTTGCTGTAAGTGACAACTATTGTGGCAGAGATGTGTGTGCTGACCAGGCCACTTACCTGGTTACCAACGTGGAAATAAATAAATTTAAAAATATTGACAACAATTCCACAAGTGATGACTTATGTGAATGAAAATGCCAAAAATGATAACATTGAACAGTCACAAGGCCGACACCTTCAAAACCCTGTTTGATGTCGGCATTGTCGACATAATTGAAATGTACCTTGACTTCTGGCAACTCTCTACTCCCGTTTTGCAGGGGGGAAGCCCCTCTGCACCCCGATATGGGGGGGCTGTCCCCCCACACCCTCTGCTAATTATATAATACAACTCCGAGATCACACTATAGTGAGGAAAAGGGAAAAGTTCCCGATCCCCACTGTAATGTGATCTACAATTGAAATGTGGATCTCACAACAGCGAATGCCCACTAGCATTTGCTGTTGCGGGTTCAACATATCTCGAATCGCCATTATGATAACTTTGAAAACTACCTTTCAATAATCAAAGTTTGCATAATAGCATTCGAGATTTTTATTGTAAACATATAGACACACACACACACAGGAAAAACACATCACAAATTGCACGTGAACAGTCCAGCCATGTACTTTGACCTCCCAACAACATATAATCTATAAACAGATCTATAAACCGCTCCAGTACCCAAAATAATTCAGCAGTCCTTTAATTGCGACAAAAGAGTGCAAGTATTAAGGGAATATAAATCACAGCTGATTACAAAACTTACAATAGAGCTAAAATACTGGATAGATATAGCAGCTCCTACATCAACAAGTAAAAGTCAGAAAAGATGCAAATATGCTGAGATTTGGTACCACTTATGGCAACAATATACTGAAAGTGAGAATTTTAAATAAACACCGGCGGTTACTGTCTGAAAATCCCTTTTTAAGGTAATTAATGGAAAATACTTGTAGGATAACATTTTGGAGAAGTAGCAGTGCAGCTAAATTTTTTTCAGGATTTAAAAGAAATGCAGAATGGGAATGACCACAAAGGATACATCCCAGGGTTGTTATCCCTGTGGGAATTATTCACAGTGTGATAGAGCATGTAGAACTAAGTGTTCTGCATTTGACAATACCACTCGAATCTATGGTACGAGTTGTTTACCATGCGAATGAAAATGGCAAGTCAAAAAGACAGCCACCATCTTTATACAACTCTAACAGACAGGGACAAAAGTGAAAAGACAGAAAGAACATAACATATTTTTAACCTGTTCCTGTCAGACATGTATAAACAGCATGATTCCTTATGCTCCCACAAAATACTGCCATTTATATACACATCTGATGTTTGACTGTGAAGAAAGTGAAAAAAATGATTACAATTGTTTCAACTTATTACTGTTCATATACAAGCTATATTGGCCTTTTGTGCACACTTCTGAAAGTTAGAAGAAAAGGTAAAGAAAGGAAATATTGACTACCCCTGCACTTTGATCTCTGTATGTGCAATATTACCTGTTATCTGGACTCATGATTATCTAGGTTTGTAGGTATTTCTAGTGTCTGTTGGATCAGAGATCTGTGAGATCATCACGGCCTCTCTCAGGTTTGGGATATTTCCCCTCTTTTCTAAAATAGGCACTGGTTACCCTAAACCTTAAAAAGGCTGGCCTAGATTCTGTTGATATCAACATCTATTCTCCTATCTCTAATCTTCCATTTTTGTGCAAGATTCTTGAGAAAGCACACCATGTAGACCCATTCCAGTCAGGATTTAGGAGTAGACACTGTACTAAGGTAGCTTAGTAGATATTTTATGGATCTTCTGGTTAAAAGGAAACAGCATTATTACTTAGTTTTGGTATTTTTTGATCTCTCCTCAACATCTGACTTTGTGAATCATGTTATTCTTTTAGCTCATTTGGAACATTACCATGGTCCCTGTAGAACAGTCCTTAATTGGTTTATCTCTTATTTATCAGGATTTACCCAGAGGGTGTATTCAGAGTTTAATTACTCCTCCTCCCACTCTTGGGTTTGTGGGGGGATACCCCCCCCTTTACTCACTATTGTTAACTGTCTACTTATTGCCTTTTCTAGGTGACATTATTCATCTCAGACATCTCCAATATCTTTGCGGTGCTATCAACACACAGCTTTACCTCTTATTCCCTCAAGAATCTATGTCTGCCACTATTTCCCTCCCTCATGATCTGGAATATATCCACAAATGGAACATTAGTAACAGGCTTAAGCTCTACACCTCTAAGATAATAGCTTTGATGCTGCATGCTATCTTGAGGAACTCATCCCTTCAAGTTTTCATGCCAGATATTTCTTATTGTGTTAACAAATTGATTTTTGTGTCAAGGATGTGAAAACTTGGTGTGATTTACGATAATAGACTGACACATCTGTACCACATATCGGTTGTTTTTTTCTTGGTTCTACTTGTGCAAGATCAACCTTTTCTTGGTTCTACCTGTGCAATATCAGCCTTATGTAGCCCCTTGCTCCTCCCACTGACCTTTCTACTGCTGTTCATATTTTATCTTTCACTCCACAGCTTTGCCCCACTGCACCTATGGTACCTTCTACACAGCTAGAATCCAACTTGAACTCTGCACTCCAATTCACAAGTTCTCATTTTTGTTCCATACTACAACCTTGATTCTTCTGGCTGCCACTCCTTTAGCTACCAAGGTTCGTTCTTATTTTCTTGGAAGGGATCTGCTTGAAGGTGTGTATCTCTAGGCATCTTATTGCCAAAGTGATCACTTCCCTAGTATGTTCCTGCGTAGGGCAAACTACTTCCTGGCTGGCTCCAGGACATATGCACATTTGCAGGTTTTAAAAGGGGCCAAAAACACATTTGCTTGGCTTAGCTTACACTTAACCACTAACTAAATTCTTTTAATGTTGTTACTTGCTTAATTTGTATTTTTTTATGTTGATCTTTAGACATTATTTGTACAATACTTGGGCTCAGGCACTTAAACTTGAAATATTGATCACATTGTCCCTAGTCCAATCTATGGTGAACTAAGCATACTACTGAGGTTTGTGAAGAAAACTAAAGGAATAAGGATATCATCCCCACACCCCAGCACAAACTACAAAGACCTCCTTTACGCACCTCTGGCAAGGGTTGGCTTTAGACTTGGTGGAGTTAAGGACATAAGCTACTACTCAGCTCATGTCAAACTCAACTTAATCAGCCTTGGAGTGTGGCGCCACCTTGCCCCCTGTAGCTATTGATGTCTGGATATTCTTCAATGTATTTTATGCCCACCCCTGTCCAGGCAGTTAAGTTAGTTACAGGGTACAGTTCAGACATTTGACTGTGATAGAAGACAATGATCATGTAAGGTATTTCACCTTTGCTCCACACAAACAGCTGCCATAGATTAAAGTATTCCAAATTGTTTCACACATTTCACATTATTTCTGCAAATTCAGAGTAAAAACCAAGAAACAGAAGGCAACTAGTCATTCTCCTATACTGACTACCCAACAATTACAGCTACTTTGTCTAAAGATTTCTCAAATGTCCAGTTTTAGTCCATCTTACTCGTCAGAAATACACACTAGTCCTGAAAGCCAGATAGTGACTTTGTGAACTGAGCAAAGAACAAGAAATCAGTTATTTTCAACAGACAGTAGCAACCTCCACTCAGCAGTTGTAGCTACTTCTACATGCACTTTAGACAGTTGTGAGAAAAAATGATGGCCATGTATTATATTTCAGTTCTCTAAACTTCCATATAAACAGTAGCAAAATATTAAAGTTTTCCAACTTGCTTCACACAAATCATGTTAACCCTGCAAAGCCAGACAGCGACTCCTTAAACTGAGAAAAACAACAAACAAGTCAATTCCATTCTACAGACAGCTCCACTCTCACACAGCAGTTTAAAGTAAAAAAGAATTATGTGTATTGTGTGTTTCAGTTGTATTCCATGAAAACAGAACTCAAACATTAAAGTATTCTGATGGGTTTCATGAAAATGACAGTAATTCAGCAAGTACACAGTAGTTCTGCAAAGCCAGATAGTAACTGTTTAAACTGAGAAATCAAGAGGGTTATTTACCTTCTACTGACAGCTCCCCCATCAGTTATAGTTAAAAATGACAAAACTTAATTTAGACACCCCACACAGTGCACAAAGCAAACCCAGTCTCTCCCATCTAGTCAGTCATACCGTCCATTACTTTTGTGTAAACAGGAGGTATAAAGTCCATAAGGGACTGGTACCCCCTTGCATCCCCATCACAAAGATGCAAGGTTCTCAAAAGGTGTTAGCAATAGTTGATCTTGTATATATTACTGGGGCACAGCAAGACAGCAGTCCCATTGCTGCATACAGAAATTTGTCTTTCACTCAGTAGTCATTCATTCAAAATCACTCTTAAACCTGTGCAAGAATGTTATTGGGAGTTTAAATTAAGTTATGCCTCATATTTGGCTTTAGTAAGAAACATTATCCACACAATAAATGTTGCACATTCCTTCACCCAAATCACAGTTATACTGCAAAGTGAGAATAACAATAAAAAAGGAACCATTTGTCACATTTCCACCACAGACAGGCTACATATTTTTATATTACTCAAATTCATATAGTTAGCAGAACAGGTTTTGCATCAGTTATAATTTTCTGGGTAAAGGAAGCACATAACTCCAATGTCTGGCATTTTGACTGACTGGAATCCTCAGTGGTTTACCAAGAAATAAAAAATAAAATAAAATATGCAAGGGCCATACCTCTTAGAGCAAGGAATTTGGGCAAACTCAAAAATATTTGTTGGACAATGGTCCAAAATCAAAGACATATTTTAGATACTGGTTTTATAAACATGGAAACTTGCTAGAATAACAGGTTTTGGAATAGCATTCATTTTCTGAAGGATATGTAGTCTTAAACTCAAACGTCTGTCATTATTTAGTGCCTTCAGTACTCAAACCCTAGCTTTCGGTTAGTGCCCAGACTGATGTCACATGGGGCTTGCCCCCACCTACCTAATGAAGCCTGCTCACTTACACTGTAGGTCTGCTAAAGTCCTTGGTTTCAACAAGAATTTGTGACCACTGTGCTCCTGCACATCTTCACATTCTCCACCAGGAATAGCAGAGCATGTTATGCCTCATCATTCCCATCATCAGCCCCTGCATGGGCCTGAGACTCTAGATGAACTCAGGTTACCTTGGTCTTAATCAATGTTTTAATCCTCTATTCCAACACAGCTTGTATGCATTTACTTCTTATAATAAGGGACTAAATTCTATTCCATCTGGGTCATCTTCATAGGTAGGTACTAGACTATCTGCCCGAGGGCATTTATAAGCCTAGCCAGAGTGTGCCGGCTTTGCCGCCCCATTGATTGATTAACTGAGCCTCTGTCAAGCAGAGTCAATGAAGTGATCCCAGGGGTGTACTTTCTGTTACCCATCCACTCTTCAAGGCTTCTCTTAAAGAGTGTTAGTGAGGGGCTCTGCCTAATGTAGTTAGGAATTTTGTTCCAAAGCATGGGGAGTCTCTGTGACATGAATCTATCCCTCCAGCATGTTCTATTTATTGTTGTGGTGAGGTTTAGCTCACTAGAGCGCGTGGCTCGCAGTGACTTGGATTTCTTTAGGTGGAGCATGTCCATCAATTCTGAGTTGGACATGGCTTTGTAAGTCAGGCAGAGATCACCTCTGAGTAAGCGATATGCCACTGAGTACAGCCAGAGTTTTTTCAGTCGGGCTGCATAGGACATATGTTTGAGGCCAGTAATCCTCTTGGTGAGGTGCTTTTGTGGTCTTTCAAGCTGTTGGAAGTGTCTTGTGAGGTACATCCCAAATGGGGCATTGTACTCTATGATGGGTCTGATGAGTGACGGGTAGATGGGCACTATAACCTCTTTATTTCTAGATGCAAACCCCTTAGTAATTAGATGGGCCACATAGAAGGATTTCCTAACTACTTTTGCAATATGATTGTCAAAGGAGAGATTACTATCTACCTGGGTCCCCAGATCTCTTACTACCTCTTCTGTATTAAGGGGGCTGCAGCCTATGTGGTAATTTGTGGGTGTTTTGTTTTTCCCAAACGGGATGACTATGCATTTTTGGCATTTAGCTTGAGGCCATGACTTTGACACCAGGTATCTGTCTCAGTAAGGCCTTTTTGGAGGATGTCCGTGTCAGCCGGAGAATCAATTATGGCTCCCAGTTTGCAGTCATCAGCGAACTTGGTTAGCCATAGTCCTCCTGTGTTTGCCTGTACTTCTGAGAAATATATGCCGAACAGTAGGGGTCCCAGAACTGAGCCTTGTGGGACACCACTTGTGACTGGTTTAGAGTCAGACCTGGAGCCCGCTATTCTTACCGTGTGAGTTATGTCTGTAAGCCAGTTGGCAACCCATCTTGTGATGTAGGGGTTTATGTTCAGGCTGGTGAGTTTTTCTGTAATACCCGAGTGAGGAATGGTATCTAACGACTTGGTGAGATCAAGGTAGGCTGTGTGAACCACCTTTCCCTTGTCTATGGCCTTGGTAACTGTCTCGAAGAAGTCAACCAGGTTTAGTAGGCATGATCTGCCCTTAACAAAGCCGAACTGGGTTGGGTCAAGTGTTTGGATGTTCCCAATGTCTTTGTTAATGAGTTCCATGATGATGCACTCCATAGCCTTGCAGACCAGGCTAGTCAGGCTTATGGGGCGATAGTTACCAGGGTCAGTTGTGGCTCCTCCTTTGTGGAGTGGAATAACCATTGCTGTGTGCCATTCTATGGGCATGTAGCCTGTGCAGAGGCTGAGGTTGAACAGCGTGTTTAGGTGGGGGTTTTGTTCGCTCTGTAGTTCATGCAAGATGCAGCCTGGGACACCATCTGGCCCCATTGATGCTGTGTTTTTGACTTTTGAAAGGGCTGTTTTCACCTGTGCTTCTGTGATTTCTGGGACACTACACGTATTGTTGTGGGCCCTTTTGAAGGTGAGAGGGAGGTGAAGTTTGCACTGAATCTATCTGCCAGTATGTTGGCAATATCAGTAGGTTCAGTATATTTTGTGCTATTTTGCACTATCTCAGAGCATATCTGTGAGTTGCCACTTAGATTTTTGACATAGCTAAAGAAGGCTGTGTGGTTATCTTTCGAGTCCTTGGCTATTTTTCTTTCAAAGTTAGCCTTGGATGATTTTATGAGGTACCTTAGTTTCTTACTGATACTGATCAGGGATGTCTTTCCTTCTTGGGATTTGCTTTTTTTCTGAACTAGTTTCCTCCTTTTGTTGTATAACTTGTTTATGGCAGGGGTCCACCAGACTGGTTTCCTTCTCTTAGGGGAGTGAGTCTTGGTTTTGCTAGGGATGGCACGATCGATGTATCCTTGTAGGTGCTCATAGAGTGCAACTGTAAAGGATTTTGCATCTTGGGCAGTGTTATCCTTTAGCATGGGGGCTGTGAAACTTACCACCTCTGACTTAAGTAAGGTGAAGTTTGCTTTAGAAAAGTTTTTCACTGTGGTTTCCTTGGTTGGGGGTGGTGGTGGTGGGGTGTGGACATCCAGGGTGATTAGTTTATGGTCTGATCTAACCAGTGATGGGTTGACCTCCGGTATGGAGCACCTGTCACCCCTGTTGGTGATGACCAGGTCCAATATGTTGTGGCCTCTGGTAGGGGAGTTTACCAGCTGATCCATGGCATTTGAGTTGATAAATTCCAGGAAGAGCTGAGCCTGGGAGTTTGTACTCAAGTAGTTTTCCCAGTTAATGGTAGGGTAACTGAAATCTCCCAAGATCAGGGTGTTCGGTAGGACCTTCATGTTTTCCAGTTTCTCCAGAAAGGCGGAGTGGTGGTCCTGGGTCATGGAGGGTGATCTGTAGCAGGCCAAAATTTGCATTGCAGATTTGCTGATGTTAGTTGCACATGGATGATCTCAGAGGTATCATGCTGCGCCACTAACCTGGAGGTGTGGGTATCCTTGATGAATATGGATACACCCCCTCCTTTTGTGTTTCGGTCCGTGTTCTTTGGCAGAAATGTGTGGTATGAGTTGTAGCCCAGTAGTGCTGGAGTGCTCTCTGGAGCCTTGAACCAGGTTTCAGTTACTGCACAGATGTCAACGTTCTCCATACTTAGGAGTGCTTCCAGCGCATGCATTTTGAGATTTAAACTCCTGGCATTGAGCAGCATAACCCTCAGTTTTTTACTTGTGCTGTTTACAGAGGTGGGTTTGAATTTTGAGCCTTGCCTAAAAAAGGCACTATGGGGGCAGCAAGAGCCTTGGCCAATATTCGAAAGCCAAGGGGTGACAGATGCAAGCCATCTCTTGTGAAGCAACGTGGCTTGTCGAGCATGTCATCCCAGGCTGACAGACACTGGATCCCTTTGAATGACACCAGAAGCTTAGCCAATTGTTGAAATTGATAATTTTTTCTTTATACTGAGGTATCAGTCTTGGTGAGGGCAGGATGCTACTCAGGGTCAGGGTCATACCTGCCTGGGCTACATGATCAGAGAGCTCTTCCATGTTTCTTTTCATGTAGTTGAGGGAGGTATGGCTCAGGTCATTCACACCAACATGAACAATCATCATATTTGTACTTGTTCTGGAGTGACCTGAGTGCTTGTGTTATGTGGCAGATTCTGACTCCTGACAGGCAGCTAACAGTAACCTTCTCCTTGTCCAGCCTAGTGAGTGGGGCATCAGTGTGCCTGACTATTGAGTCACCTATTACTAGTGTGTTAGGTATGTTATTTTGCCTTAAGGGCTGTGATTGTGCGGCACATTGATTTTGTGTTTTATGTACTGTCTGGTTTGTGATGGGAGGTGCAGGTTTTGTGAGTGTCTGCTTTGGAGCTCTCTGATGCTTTTGCAAGTTTTTATTTAAAGCCTCCGAGTATGATTTCATGTATTTATGTGTATCTTTTGCCAGTGCTGGTTTAGTAGGTCTATGTGAGGCTGGAGGTGTGGTGCAAGTGTTAACCTTCTCCTCGTGACTGTCTGTTCCAGTCTTGGGTGGAGATACCTTATCCTCCAGTTTGGCTGTATAATTGCATCTCTCACATATGTTAGTGTTTTGTGGTAGGAGGAGAGGTCTGTTTGTGTACATGAGGCAGTTGTAACACTGCCTCAGGATACCCAGATTCACCAGCTGGACTGGAGAGTACACCTGAAGTTGCCCTTTGGTCATACCTGAATAGCAGGGTGAGCTGCTTGGTTGGTGAGGGGTGGATAAAGAGCCTTGCCCTGCTGGGCAGTCAAGTGTCAGGGTATATTAGTGCTTGCTATTAGGTCTGATCAAGTGCTGGATTGTAGGATGCTTTTTGAGTGCTTAGGTTGAGAGTTAGACTAGTTTCAAGTGAAACACTGAAGGAGACTTAGTGGAGCTAGGAATAATTTTACCCTAGCTAACTGGTGCTGCCTGGCACACAAAACCATGCAACGCGTTTTTTAAACTACTAACTTCTGGGCTGGAACCACTCCTCCAGGGACAGATGGTTGCTCAAAGTTCCCCTCTCTCACAGGTGAACAGAGAAACTTCCCTCTATCCAAGTAAGGTATGGACAACTCAGAAAATTGTAACACAGCCCTGAATTCAGCACTAGCCTGAAAACTGGACTATACTACCTTAGAAATGTGGGAAACAAGAAATGTATGTATTTATTTTTTTTGAAAAGGTAAGGCAAAAACAGTAAAAAGTACACTTAAAACAGCTTTAAACGACTACAAGTGATCAGAAAAGGCTATTTCACTTTAGTGTGTAGCCTACAACAGTTAAACAATTTATTTAAACAAAAACAACTTTTTAAAAGTGAAGGCAGTCAAATAAGTACAATACGTGAAAAAAAAAAAGCTTTTAAATCACAATAAGT
This sequence comes from Protopterus annectens, assembly GCF_019279795.1. Lineage (NCBI taxonomy): Eukaryota > Metazoa > Chordata > Ceratodontiformes > Protopteridae > Protopterus > Protopterus annectens. The sequence goes on along the minus strand of NC_056743.1, from coordinate 516,216,703 downwards.
GCTGGAAAATCAGCGTTTAGGCGGAAAACAGTTAAGTACAGCAAGAAAATACAGAAAACTGATACTCAATCACTCCAAAGTCTCTCTTTTAAGCTAGGAGGCTTATATCAGTTTAAGGCTTTCTAGTGCTTACCAGTAGGTTAGTTATAGGAAAGATGGGAAAAAGCGCAGATGTGGTCTTTTAAACCAGAAAGTTGAAAGAGATGGACAACTTCCCGAATGGTCAATAAACTACAATTCCTGGGCCAAGAACCACTCCTCTTGTGGTAGACAGGCTACCTAGTACTTACCACTCCCACTGATAAGCTAGAAGGCTGCACTCCAACAGAAGGGCTTGGGGGGCTCAGAAGCTTACAAACAGTCCTAGATACAGCAAAGCTGTACCTGGACTAGACTAGTTACAAGAAAGGTGGGGATCAAGCACAAACACGGGCTTTAAAACCAGAAAGATGAGAGAGATGGAAAAAAAAAACTGCCCAAACGGCCAAAAATCTTCAATTTCTGGGCCAGAACCACTCCTCTTGTGGTAGATAGGCTACCTAGTGCTTACCACTCCCACTGATAAGCTAGAAGGCTTCCCTCCAACACAGAAAGGCTTGCGGGGTACAGAAGCTTACCAACAGTCCTGGATACAGCAACTCTGTATCTGGACTAGGCTAGTAACAGGAAAGGTGGGAAACAAGCGCAAGTGCAGCTTTTAAACCAGAAAGTTGAAAGAGATGGGACAAACTGCCCAAACAGCCAGGAGCTACAATTTCTGGGCCAGGAACCACTCCTCTTGTGGTAGATAGGCTACCTAATGCTTACCACTCCCACTGATAAGCTAGAAGGTTTCCCTCCAACACAGAAAGGCTGGGGGGGGGGGTTCAGAAGCTTACAAAGAGTCCTGAATACAGCAAATCTGTACCTGGACTAGACTAGTTACAGAAAAGGTGGGGAACAAGCGCAAATGCAGGCTTTTAAGCCAGCAAGTTGAAAGAGATGGAAAACTGCCTAAACGGCCAATAAACTACAATTTATGGGCCAAAACTCACTCTTCCCATGCTAGATAGGCTACTTGATGCTTACCACTCCCACTGATAAGCTAGAAGGCTTCCCTCCAACACAGAAAGGCTTGGGGGGGGGGGGCTCAGAAGCTTACAAAGAGTCCTAGATACAGCAAATGTGTACCTGGACTAGACTAGTAACAGGAAAGGCAGAAAACAAGCACAAACACAGGCTTTTGAATCAAAAGGTTGAAAGAGATGGAAGAGCTTCCCAAACGGCCAATAAACTATAATTTATGGGCCAGAAACCTCTTCTCCTGTAGTAGATAGGCTACCTAGTGCTTACCACTCCCACTGATAAGCTAGAAGGCTTCCCTCCAACGCAGAAAGGCTTGGGGGGATCAGGAGCTTACAAACAGACCTGGATACAGTAAGTGTGTATCTGGACTAGATAAGTTACGGGAAAGGCAGGAAATAAGCTAGGAATTATTTATTTATTTATTTATTTTTAACAGAAAAGCAGCTAAAACAGCAGTAAATACAATTCAAATGCAGTGCAGGCTAGCACACGTATATCAATATTACGGCAAATACAGTTTAATTAAATGCAATTAAATTAACAAATGACTAAAAAAACAAGTGCAGAAGGCATTAAATTAGAAGGCTACTAACAAGCAGTAATAAGTGCAGAGTAAGAACACCTGAACAGACAGCCCACAGAACAGCAACTAAGACAGTTATAGTAAGAGCAGCTGAATATATATATATATTTTTTTTTTTGAGGGAGGGAACACAGCAGGATTAAGAGGCTACAGGGATTGCCCTTCTCAAATGCTCTCTTTGTACACAGTAGGAGTGCCTATGATCTCACTGCAGTCAGTTGACTGAGCAAATGAGATAGGCCCAGAAGGAGTATCCAAATACAAACTTACAAGAGGGGCGGGCAGTTTCAAAGCCACCAAGACTAACACCAGGACAAGAACAGTGAGTGTGGGTAGGGAAACACAGTGGAGACACAAGAGACAGAAACAGAAACAATACAGCACCACTATAAATAATAGGCAAGTGTATAAAGTGGCAAAATATGTACTTATCCGTTTGAAATAGATTCCAGCTCTGTACAGCAAGTCTATCAGCTTTCCAACAGTTCACCAAAATGCAATCTGTATTGGAATTACAATGAAATACACCTCAGGCGATGACTAACAGCTAGGATGTGAGCTGGCTCAACAACCCCCTCCCTGAAACTAGCCTGAGCTACCCTGAGAAAAAAACACAGTGGAGACACAAAAGACAGAAATGATTTTTCAGTACTGTTAGACAATATGATCATTGGCATCTAGTTCAAATACTTGTATATGCACCTTAGCTTTTCTCCCTCAGTACTTGATTGGCTTGCCTCTTATCTCTCATGGAGCATGAAGTCTCAAAGTGTAGGTGTTCACCAGAACACTTTGTCTGGTGGGGTACAACAGGATTTCATACTGTATTCACTTTTGTTCATAGTATATATGCCTTCAGTAGGTTAATTTATTCAACAAAAGGGTTTGCATGACATTCTAATCCTGTTATACACAGTTCTTCCTCATCTTCCTTTACTAGTTTAAACTTAATTCAGACCCTTTAGAAGACAAGGCTATTGGATGGTGTTTTCAGACAGTCTGGTTCAAAAGGGAGGCTATCATTATTCCTGATTTCCTTAAGGGCCTCTTCACCTCCTAGCCTTCCCCCTGTAAATACTGACAGATAACAATCTGGAGTCTGTGTCTAGGGTGAGAACCATGTCGACTCAGTCACTAAATATTCTGTTTTTGTCTTACAAACGTGGCTTGTCTCAAGCAACTAATTCCAACCACAGACTTTTAGTGCATCGTGCTGTTGTGTTTTTACAATTAGATTGTAAGAGTTCTCTTTACTTGACCCTTTCTGATATTGCCATTAGCTCCATACAGTGGGTACAATAGTTTAGCTAGCCTCCGGTTAGGTGTTCATTTTCATTTACACATGGTCCTTGTGTTGCAAACACTACACTGGATTTCTGCAGCTTTGAGTCTGATATACAAGGTTTAAGTCATTAGACACATACCCTCCACAACAGAGATCCTGTCTATTCTAGTGGAAGTTACCAGGATTTTGGTCCTCTTTATCAACATGCAACTAAATGAAAAAGTACTACATTGAGTTATATTCATACAAAATTATTCATCATGAAATATGAATCTCTCTTCCTCTCTCTCTCTCTATAGTGATATATAATGTATGGAGCGCTCTATAGATATCTACTGAGAGAACGAGCTGTATAGATATAGGACAACGAGAGAGAAACAGATCCTCATAGTGAGGTGCAAAAGTTTTCCAGCCATAAAGGGCAAGACGAAACCCATCCACAGGGAAAAATATTAAACTACACGGAAAAATGGTACTTTGTAAGCAACAAAGTTGCTGGGTGAGACTCCTCAAAATCAGGAAAAAAAAACGAACTGTAGATAAGCTAAGGTGGGACTTTAATTAAGCATTTAAAGCTTGTTTAAAAATCTGTACTTCACTGAAAAATAAAAGATATTTAAAAGATGAGCACTTTTGCCCTTATCCAAGTTTCTGCTTGCTAAACTTTATAGCTGTCTTTAAAGAATACAAGCAATGCTTTCATAATTATCAAATTTAAGTCAAGTTAAAAAAATGTAGAATTGTGTCTTAAATAATGCAAAAACAATACTGCATTTGAATCAAATGAGACAGAAAACACAGTTTGTGTGCAACAGAGAGAAGAATGAGAGTTGAAACACTGTTTGCTGCATTAGTCACCTATAAGGCTTCAAATAAAATAATGTCCAGCTAAGAACATTTTGACCACCAGGAAGCTATTGATTTCTCAGACTACACATATACATACGTGGCCAGTTCTAAATGCTGTTGTTTTTTAAAACCTTGGCAAAATGTTAGGTAACTGAAAATAATCCCATAGTAGTATAAACCGTTTGAAATATTTTATTCATAATAAACAGTATGCAGTTTTATGGGTTATCTCATCAGTATGTGATATAATTGTTCTCCTTGCTCTCCTGTTCATTAGAAAGTATATTGTCTTTTTCTAATTAGCCAGGCAGGCAGCAATTTGTTTCACTGTGCCTGTCATGAGCAGTTTTCATATGTCAATGCAACATTATCCTGAAGCACCAGTATTTTCGAAAATAACTTCTTTAGCCAACTGAAGAAGTCATTTAAATAATGACTTTGGACAACAGTGACAGCTTACTCAGTAATAGAGTCAGTTGCTTAAATATATACAAATTACAGGCTGCTTCCTGCATTTTATATTTAAACTGGAATTAATTGGCGTTTTAATTACGAGTGTTGCAAATTGCTTGCCAGGTGTTCCTTTGAAAGAAAAATTCTGATGAGTATTTCTGTCATTCCAGGAGAAATTAGATCTTGATAATAAGGTTTTGGTTATTTTAGGTGCTACACTGTCCAAGTTATAACACCACTTCACTGCAAGCCTATACATAAGGGTTCAATAGCTATTAATAAAACAAGAGTTTAAAAGCAAAAAAAAAAATCTTCCATGTTGTCAAAATGGATATGATTTATTACAGACAAAGTATTAATAGATACAACAGGGTGCAAGGTGCTTAGAATGCACACTTGAGGCCTCTGTAAACTAAACTCACTCCCCTTCCAGATTATGTTATTTCATTATTTCAGATTATTATTTTAACAAACCAGAAAGTTCTTCCATTTCACTCTGTTGAGATTAAACAGTTAATGCCTGTTTTTAGGAAGTTTTATTAGGTTTTTCTTGTACCAATGATTCTCCACAGTAGAAACTTCAGCAAGACTGGAAATAATAAACTACATGTGAAATATGAATTCCTAGAAATGTCGTAAGGTTATGTCCGCACTCTTCAGGACTCCTTTATACCCATTTTGCTATTTAAAGAAAAATTTTAAGTCAACAGGCAGCAAAAATAGAATTTATGAAAAAACAGCTTATGTTTTAACTTGCAAATACAACCAAAGGAGCGTTGAAGCAATGCCATTTTCTTTGATTTATGCCTGCTTTAGGCATTCTAATCTGAAAAAATCTCTGTAACTGCATGAAAAAATGTAGGCGCACCCTAAATTTTAACTATACAGCTGGAACTGTAAAATTATAATCTCTAGTATGAAAAGTTCGTGAACATCAGTTCCAGTTTTGTTTCGCATCCTTTCAAATTTTCCTGTTTTTAAACTCCTGACCCACTAACTTATTTTTTCTGCTATTAAGTTGCCTGCAGATATCAGTGACTGACTGTTTTATTGCCTTTTCTTATTGGAGTCAGCAAAAGTAAATTTTATGCAAGGTGTAGTATACGTGTAGATTTAAACAACCCATTTTTGGATATATGTCAGTCGATCAACAGCACTATCAACTGCTAAACAATCAAAATATAATGAGCAAAACAACTTGGCCAAACTTTAAAGGTCATTTGTTTTGCAAGCCCCCCTGCAACCCTCATGCAGGGAGGACATTTCCCACACCCCAAAACTTAAATATACCTACTCTGAAGTCAGATAACAGTTGAAAAAAAGAAATCTCCACTGTCAAGCAAAAATTGTTTTGCTCAATTTTTCTTAATCTTTTAGTACTTGATAATAGTACAGCTGATCGAAAGGCAAGCACTCTCCATCTTCATCTATTTAACTATAAACTCATGGACAGCAAATACACTAGCATCCAATATTCATTCACATCAGTACCTTCTGATTAACGAATTTGACCCTTAGCTGTCCTGCAGTCTTCAAACATATCTTGTGGATATAACTCCTGATCAGCTATATCTGGTCTTCCAGCAGCAGAAATTATGCCATTTACACACAGCGTGATTTGATGAAAGTGGAATTTCCTCCTTGCTAGGAAAGATATCAGGCAATTTAAGAGTTGTAATAAAAAATGTAAACACAGTCTTTCAGCAGTAACCTCTTCACTTTCCAGTCATTTGCTGTAGAACAAGAACATACAGTTCATATATTTATTAACACATTTGTTATCTAGGTAGATGGGCTAACCTGAGGGCCCTTTCTATCCAAAAACCTGTCACAAGGCAAATTATAGTGCATACAGATACAGGATACATTCATGATATAAGATATAGGCATATTTCATATGCACTAATTTAAGTATAGACATATGCAGGATACACATATCATGCACAAAATGTTGCTGCAGTACTCATGTTTATTACATAAAAACACACTGTGAAATGAAGAGTTTCTAGCTATTGCAACTTACACATTCACACACACACATATCTATGTATATATATATCTATATATATATATATATATATATATATAAAAAGAGAGTGAGAGAGAAATATATCTGTCTGTCTGTCTCTCTCTCTCTCTCTATATATATATATATATATATATATATATATATATATATGCGTGCAAACTTTCTATTGATGTCATTTAAGTACAATAGGCATGGTGTTTTGTTTAGACTTGTTTTCAGTATAGGGTTAGAAGATTGCCCAAGTATATATATGCTACTTGGTGAGTGAAAGTAGAGTGGAAACATTAGTAAAACTTCATCTGTAAGGAAAAGCTGGTTGTTTCTGAAAGAATTATATAATTCAATAACTTTTTTCATCAGATTATTCCTTTTATTTTTTACAGCCCATAATAGGCACATCTGCACATATATAGGGTGAGCCACAATTATAAAGCCTGATGTATCACCAGCTGACAATTACTTTTTTGCAAGATGCAAATAAAAGCATTTTAAAAAGTTAGTGAGGACTTAATTTCAGAAGCTTATTTCTCCTGCTCCACTCTCTGACTGTATTTAATCCAGAGATTGGTGGCATTTCCCTTACAACTGGTTAAGTTGTTAGCTAATTCATGTCCCAGCAACCAGTCAAGATGTTTTTAGTATTACTTAATGATATGATAGCGATGTCCTACTTTGACATTGGTGCCATTGATTGTTATAAGCACAGTTTACGTTTTTTTTTTTATATACTTAACTGGCTCCCCACTTAAGGACCATGTTCAATAATAGCCTCGCATCAGTCTTTGTGCCCACTGAATGGTGCACAGCAACAGTTATCCCACTCCTGGGAGGAGCCACCACTGATCCTGGGAACTATCGACCAATTAGCCTGACGAGCCTGGTCTGCAAGGCCATGGAACGTATCATCAGGGAAATCATAAACAAAGATATCGGTAACCTCCAAACTTTGGATCCCACCCAGTTCGGGTTTGTGAAAGGAAGATCATGCCTCTTGAACCTGATCGACTTCTTTGAGGCAGTCACCAAAGCCGTAGATGATGGTAAGGTGGTTCTCACAGCCTATCATGACATTGCCGAGGCTTTCAACACCACCCCCAGTTCTGGAATTATAGCTAAACTTGCTAAACTAGGTATAAATCCCTACATCACAAGATGGGTTGCCAAATGGCTCACTGACAGAACCCACACTGTAAAAGTTGCAGACTACAAATCTGACCTCAAAGCAGTGACAAGTGGAGTACCACAGGGTCCATCCTGGGACCTCTCCTGTTTGATATCTACTTCTCTGAAGTACAGGCTAACACAGAAGGCCTCTGGATAATGAAGTTTGCAGATGACTGCAAACTAGGAGCCATAGTCAAGTCCCCAAATGATGTGGATTTCCTACAGAAGGGCCTCGCTGAGACAGATGCCTGGTGTCAGAGCCATGGCCTCAAGCTCAGTTCCAAAAAGTGCAGTGTCATCTCCTTTGGTAAAAACTCTGTACCCATGAACTAACACGTAGGCAGCAATCTACTTAACACCAAATTGTGTGATAAGAGACCTTGGGACCCAGGTGGACAGTAGTCTTTCTTTTGATGGTCACATCACCACACTAGTCAGGAAGTCCTTCTATATGACACACCTCATCATAAAAGGGTTCTCATCCAGGAAAAAAGAGGTCATTGTTCCCCTCTACTCGACATTCATTAGACCCATTATAGAGTACAATGTCCCTTTTGGAATGTACCTCACAAGACATCTGCAGCAGCTGGAAAGGCCACAGACGTACCTCACAAAGAGGATTACTGGCCTTAAACAAATGCCCTACACTGACTGCCTCAAAAAACTCCAGCTTTACTCTGTAGCATATTGCCTACTCCGAGGTGATCTCTGCCTAACATATAAAGCTATGTCAAACCCAGAGCTGTTGGACATGTTACACCTAAAGAAATCCCAATTCCTCTGAGCTACACGCTCTAGGGACGTAAACCTTGTCACCACAATAAACAGGACATGCTGGAGGGATACATTCCTGTCCCAGAGACTTCCCATACTCTGGAACAGGCTACCCATCTATGTCAAGCAAAGTTCTTCATTATCACTCTTCAAGAAAAATCTTGATGAGTGGATGGGAAATAGGAAATACACCCCGGGATCACTTCTGTGTCTCTGTGCAACAGTGGCACAGGAAAATAACTTTCTTGGGTGGCGTAAGCCAGAGAACCTTGTTGGCTAGGCTTAGGTAGGCCCTTGGGCCGATAGCCTAGTACCTACCTATGAACCTATATTGTGTTCCATCTCAGAGTTGATGGTACTCCCCTGTTGTGCTTGATTTTATGTGAATTGCCCTGTACTATTTTTAAATAATTCCTCTTTCATTTGTAAGCTTCATTGGTATAGTGTAGTAGTTTCTCCTATGATTTGGGTTGCCACAGTTCATTTCCTGCTTTTCACTCCTCTCTTGGTGTGGTTTCTACTGTTTGTCCAGTATTTTATTTCTAGGGTTGTTATTGACTTTGTTATTCAGGGTACCACTTTTGTTTTGGTTTGTGATTTCTTTTCATCCCCATTGAGATTTTCTATGTAGTCTCCATACTGTGGTAATGCTTTCTTTTATTTTATTTGTCTGTTTATTTTTTGTTTCCTTTATGCTGGGCTTTGTGACTGAATTTTGTCCAAAAGTTTTGGTTGTGAGCCGAGGTGCTGGCAGAGTCCTGGGTTGTTCTGGTGTTATTTGGGTCGTTGCTACTGGGAGATTCACTGCTTTTAGTGTTACCCTTTCAGTGCAGGAGAGAAAGGTGGTGATATTTTGTCTGTGTGTTAATGGATCCCCTCTGTGCAGGAATATTAGTGGTTTCTGTTTGTGCCGAGTGCCTGTACTTTGACATATGTAGCCAGCTAATATCAAGGTTATTATTTTTCTCAATTCCTTAAATAATAAGTGTTTTAATGTAGAGATGGTACTTGTTTGGGAATATAAAACATCCACTTACATGGGTTGAGAGTTCTCATGTATCTACCAATGTTATTTTTGGATTTTATATTTGTTTCAAAATTATTTTACTTTCTTCAGACATGCTGCACTGACAGGTTTAGAGTCTTGCCCCTTCTTGAGTGTGCTGTTTTAAATTACATATCTTATGTGATGATCTTGAAGTAAGTGGGCAGCTCACACTGCCTACTTTTGAGTTTCTTGCCCTTCACAAGTTGGCAAGAGTTACACAGATGTCATTATCCCCTTAGATGACAATTTGTTTACAAAAAGGGAGAAGGAGGAGGAGACTGAGTTTCTCTGTGCTAGTTTCATTGGAACTTCTGTGCTATTTCACTCACACTGTTTAGTTTTCATTGATAGAGCCACGCCTAGTTCATCTGTCACCCCAGTGCTCCTCCCCTATGCAGCATTAAACTTGTAGGACTCTACCTCATGTCATTAATGTTTAGAAGATCATTTAAGAGAAGAGAAGAAGAAGGAAGGAGTTTAACTGTAAGTAAAACAAACTTTGTTCTTAACAGTAGTATTTTTATAATGCATGATAGAATCTGCATTCTATAAAGTAAAGCTTTCCGAGTTATTTTTGAGGGTAATAGGGATACTAAAGTAAATGGGTGCCCCTGTTTTTTTCTTCTTTCTCCTTGTTCAGGTTTAAGAAACGTAATCAGTGAAATGTAAAAAAAAAAAAAAAAAAAAAGAAGAAAAGTCTTGTCAAGAGAGCATTATACAAGAAAATCTGGTGTGCTTTTTCTCACTTTTGCATAGGGGAATGACTGGATTAAGGCCTTTGGCTTGATCTAGTAACAAGTTTTTAGAGAAAGCAAATAAATAAAGAACATCATTGAATATAATAAAAAAGTTTCCCCTAGCAAATAAATGGGTTTTGTAGAAGCAGTGGTGTATCTGGGTCTCATGTCTCTATAGAGACAATATGATAAAGATCAATAAAAACAGAATACTTTTTTCTTTCAATGGTTAAGAGATAATGTTTACTGAAATCATTCAAGTGCTTTCTCAATCTGGGAGATTAAACAAAAATAAGTCAAAACCAGACAGCACTTAGTAGAAGCACAGGCTATACCGTGTGTCTAGGCATGGATAACCTGCCTTTTAGGTTAATCTAAGTCTGTCAGTGTACCTGCCAGTCTAGGTCAATTGTTTGTATTAGGAGGTAAAACTTCAATATTTGAATATATAAATAGTTTTGTGTGTTAGTAGTAAGTTAATAGGTTTTTAGGGGTATATTGGGGGGGTTGTTTTTTTTGTTTGAGGACTTTCAGCAAAACAAAATTTTTGTAAGATATGACATAAGCTCAAATGAATATGAGAAGAAACAACTGCATAAAAGATAAACCTGCCAAACATTAGTGTATGCAGGTAACACAAAAGATGGAACTAGACATGTAACAAAAAAACTGTTACACAAACAAGTTGAGGATAACTTTTTAACATAATGACACTTTCTATATTATCTTTAAATTTAAATGATCTCAGATACATACAAAAAAGAGTAGTGAATTATATTAAAATGTACAGTGCAAATAGTTATGCTACAGAGACACATTTGGAAAGAAATGAGCATGTGAATTTGATAAAGGTTTTCAGGAAGGTTATTCACTGAAAAACCTGGGACAAAGGAAAAGAGGAGTACTTATATCAATTGCAAGAGGAGCCCCAATACTGATAGAAGAGGAGAAAAAAGATAAATAATGGTATATTTGTAGCAGTAAGGGGTTACTGGCAAGGGGGAGGATTATACTGGTATGTATTTATATTCCTCCTAAAACTGCTATAATGGAGCTTAAGAAAATTCTGAGATAAATAATCAGCTTTCAGCAGGGAACATTACTAAAAGGTGTGGACTGAAATCTGATCTGAAGCAGTGAATCTGTATTTGGGGGATGCAAAAGGGAAAAATATAACAAAGGAGGGTAGATTTTTGAAGAAATGTATGAATATATTTGGCATTGAAGATGTGAATTCAGTAGTACGAGTTCTGAGTGAATTTACATATTCCCCAAGATACAAACACTGAGGTAGGCTTCTCAGAAGTTGCATCTCACAAGAGCATGTGCATTTAATTGAAAGTTTTGATATGTATCCAATTACTAAAATAGATAATGCACCAATAGTAACTAAAATAAAAATCCAGGGTAATGAAATAAAAATGAGACACTGGTGCTTTCCCACCTATCTGTTGAAATGAGAGGAATTTAAGGAATGGGTAGTGGAAATTATTTGGGAGATATTAGAGAAAACTTTACTAGAAGTAATGAATATAGTACGGGAGATAAAACTAAAAGTGGGATCTCTAGAAAAGGATGGAAACAAATTACTAGTAAAAATAGGAATTGTGGTAATGATACATGCAGAGGAGGAACAATGTTTAAATGAGCAGGGTATGAATGAGCTATGTAATGTCTGACTGACAATGACTGGATAGATCATAAGTGATGTATAACGTTTGCAACTACAATTATGTCACTATGGTTTGTGATGTATGTTTGCAACTAAAATTATGTCAGTATTGTTTGTTTTGATTTTATATATAATTGCATATGTCATATTTGACAATTTAATAAAGATTTTTTTAAACAAGAAAAAGAAAATATAGCTAGGGAATGGGTTAAAATTAAAGTGGAATTTAAAAATAGGGTGGAAATAAAAGAAAGATATGTGGTTAAGAAATGACAAATTATTTGGAGGAACTGACAAAGGTTAAAGTATTGTAGAATAGGGAGAATCTAAAAGAAAAAGAGGTGGAGCAATTGCAGAATGTTGAATAGAAAATAAGGGATTACCTCAATAATATGCATGGGTTTAAAAAGATCAGAACAGAAAAACTTTTAACACAATGACTCAGGCAACAGAAAGTAGAAAGGGTTGTCACCAAGCTTAGACGGCCTATAAGAAGGAAGATAAAGAGATTCTAAAGAGGTACTAGAATTTTTTTTTCAGAAATGTTATGAAAATCTGTATAATGCAGAGAAGTATGGGAATCATGAAAAGGTACAAATGGAAATCTTTATGGAAGAATTCAATATGCCAATATTAGAGGTGGACAAGGCTCAATTACTAACAGTTAGGATAGGAGGAAAAGAGATAAAATGGTGATATATATATATATATATATAAAACCAATCTACAGGAAAGTCCCCAGGAACAGATGGTATTCCTGTGGAAGTTTGGAAGCTAGGAGGGAACGAAAATGATAAAGATCTGGATGGTTTTAACAGTATTTTGAAAAGAGGAGAAGCACCAACATCCTGGAAGAAAGTGGCGGTGGCTTTAACACCAAAAGAGGGTAAAGACCCATCAGATCAACCTTCATACAGGCCCATTTCAGTCCTAAACCATGATTATAAAGTTCTTTATGTCTATAGTGGCTAAAAGAATGACGAAGCTGATGCCAAAACTGATAGATCTGGACCAATGTATTTTTGTGGAGGGGAGGCAAACATTTGACAACATTAACAGAACAATGATGATCAAGAGGGAAGCAAAATGTAAGAAAATACCACCGTTGTTGGGGGCTCTTGATGCAGAGAAAGCATTTGACAGAGTAAGCTGTGAGTTTATGAGTAGAGCAATGGAAACAATTGCATTCCCTGCTAAAATTATAAGCTTGACTTGGAGGCTATATAAGGGATCGGAGGTGAAAATTAAAGTGTGTGGGTTCCTCTCTGATAATTTCTGTTTGAGCATAGGAATCAGGCAGGGATGTCCTCTTTTACCTTTGTTATTTGCATTATATTTAGAACCACTGCCAAATGCAATAAGAGACTCAGAAACTCAGGGATGTAAATGGTATGGTAGTCAAAAAGCAGTAACTGTTTGCTGACAATATTATTTTATACCTGATAAAAAACCTCCAAAAATGACATTTTACTATTTTGGAACACTGTGAGACAGTTTCAAGTCTTTTCAGGATGCAGAATTAATGAAGCTAAAACAAAGGCAATAGCTATAAACTATGGACCCTCACATGAATTGATTCAGCAATATCCATATTTATGGAGACATGATAAAATGAAGTACTTAGGAGCATGGATTAAAAAGGATTCAGGTGTGGCAGCTAAGGATATGTGGGAAGAGACCAAATAAAAGATAATACAAAAACTGAGAAATGGGAATTTCTGTTTTGCGGATATGGATAACAAGATACAAGCAGGTAAAATATTTTTACTCCTTTTCATGTTATGCACAAGCCAGGCATATTTCTATCGACCACAGAAGTTGTGGTAAGCAATTAATGAAGACCTGAAGGATTTTATCTGGGAGGGGAAGAAAGAAAGAGTCAAGTGGGATAAGCTGATTCTTCCAATAGGACAAGGTGGTTTGGGATTATCAAATTTGAAAGGGTACTTCAGAGCTACAGCTAAGGCTCCTATGCACAGTAGAATGATGATGAAAGGGGGAAGGCTCAAGAAACAGAGAGACAGAGATTTTGGAGGCAGATCCTTAAGGAGAACAACAATAACCATACAGAATATTATATTCATAAAGTAGTAGAAAGCATTCAAATAACTAAGCCAACATGGGAATGGAGAAAGGAAATTCTGCTTATAGGGATGTCTGCAATTGGGGATACAGACAACAGGCAAGAGGGGTTGGAATTTATTGGAGAAAACTGGAAAAAGAACAAAGGTATTGGGAGAAAATAATTAGAAAGGTAATAGAATGGGAAGAGGACAAAAATTTATTTGCGTTGCAGGCTAGATTTTGCCTTCCCTATCAAGGATTGATATGAGAGTATAAGCAAAGAGAAATAAATAGGGGGATCCTAAATGAAAGACTAGCACTGGTAGAGATTTTAGTAGAATCTACTACAGAAGCTGCTGATAAAAAAGGTATAGCTAGTAGACCATATAAAATATTGCATGATAACTATAAGAATCAATTTGATGAAGTTAGAAGGGATTGGGAAGAGAGATTCGATAAGCTATTTATAAAGAAAGAATGGGGGGATATATGTATGTCCCCCAAATATGCAACAAAGTCTAGAAGATTTTAGATTTTTTGCCTGGAAGTGTTTACATGGCATTTTTTATACCACAAGTAGACTCCAAATAATTTTTCCTCAGTTAGATAGCAAATATTGGAGGTGCCATGGGGAAGAAAAGAGTCATTGGCAACATATTTTCTGGGAGCATAATGAGTTGGCAGACTTTATAAAATTCCTTGCAGACTACTCTATCTGAAATGCTAGGTGAGCAAACAGATATAACTATGGAAATAATTTTTTGAGGTATGATACTGAATTGCAATTGCCTGGTAAGGCCTTGCTGAATCTAATTATGGAAGCGGCCAAAAAAGCAATTACTAAAAAAAGAAATCAAAGTCTAAACCAACTGTATCAGAAGTAGTGAATATAAGAACAGAGAAAACTGGAAATGGGATCTTTAGAAAAGTGCAGGACCCAATGACATAGAAAAAATGGGAATTGTGGGAACAATACATGTAGAGGAGGAAGGCGATTTTAAAAGAAGGCGGGATTTGAATGAGCTATTTAATGTTTGACTGACTGTTATTGGCTAAATTATGAGTGATGTATAATGTCTGCAACTAAAATTATGTTGATATGGCTTGTTTTCATTTATATAAATGTATGATTGCCAGTGTCATAAGTGATAATTTAATAAAGATGTTTCTTGTTTAAAAAATACAGAGAGTAGGCTGAAAACCTGGAAACTGAATGGATAAAAATCACAGCAGTTCAAGGAAATTACTCATGGATCTAGTACTTCAAGAAAAAGAGGAAATAGATGGAGCCGAAGAAGAATGGCACCACCTCAAAAGAGCATGTGTGAGGACTACAGAACAGATATATGACTGAGCCAGGTGTTGAAATGAAGTACATAAGGAAAGCTCATGGTGGAATAAGGAGTCTAGGAAGTCATCAAAGAAAGGAGTCATGCAGGAAAAAGTGGGAGATAGAAAAAAATGGAAAAGGCTACTATGGAATACTGGTTGGCTAACAAAGAAGCTAAGAAAGGAGTTGTAGTAAAGAACATGGCATCAGAGGGATTCTACTAGCTTCTGGAAAGTGACTCAATAGATGACACAAGGAAACTATATCAGGTTGTAAGACAAAGACACAAAAATAAAGAAGATAGTCAGACACCCTTCAGAAGGGATGCCAGCAACAACCTACTCACCAGTCTACAGGACATCAAACACAGATGGAAGGAGTACTTCCACCAGCTTCCATATGAATAAAACCCCACAGAAGCTGCACTGACCCAGACCCAGGCACAACCTACATTGGAAAAAGAGTAAGAGTCCACCCTAGAAGAAGTAAGAACGGCACTAAATGAAGTTGGGGAAAGCAGCAGGCTCAGATGAGGTGACAGCAGATATGATAAAGATGCTGGGTGAGAAAGGGGAGAAATGGCTCCTGAGGTTCCCCATAGCAGTGTGGAGAAAAAGCCATATCTCAGATAACTGGAGAATAAGCATACTAGGGGACATTCACAACTGTGGACAATTCAGATGTACCTAACTCCTGTCACACTGCATGAATGTTCTGGAGAGGGTGATTGATAAATGAACACAGAGAGTGGTAAAAAGTAAGATGGGAGATGAGCAGTTTGAATTCAGATCAGTATGTAACGCAAGCAACCCAATGTTTGTAGCGAGACAGATGGTTGAAGAGAAGCTAGAGATGAGGAAAGAGTCCAATTGGGCATTCTTAGATTTGGAGAAAGCATAAAGCAGCTGCAGCCAACTGGCACAGAGTGTCAGGTGTTGTCTATGACAGAAGAATGTCAAAGAAGCTGAAAAGTAAGGTGTACAAAATGGTGCAACCAGTACTACTGTATGGTATATAAACCTTGGCAGTAAAGGCAGAGCACTTGACGTAGCTAGAGGTGATGGAGACAAAGTGCTTGAGACAGCTGGTAGAATGCACATTGTGTAACAGATGAAGAAATGAACACATAAGAGCAGAAGTCACAGTAGTTTTAATTGCAGAAAATGTAAGAGAAAACAGATTCAGGCACATATGCAGAAAAGCAGAAGCCAGTCTGCTGAAGAAGTTTTAGAACAAACAAGAAGGCAAAAGAAAATGAGGGTATCCAGCAAAGAGATGGATGGATTGTTTGAGAGAAGACCTGTTACATTCAGGCATGACTGTCGAAGAAGGTAGGGGTGTAGCACTGAATCAAGAGAGAGATACGACACCCCCAACCCCATATAGAAAATGGGGTGACAGGGGTTGATTTAAAATTTGAATACAAATTCATGTCCGAGAGAGCCAATGCGGTTACAGTTTCAGGTGCCACTTCTGAAAGCCTAACTCGTTACCAGTGGTGTACACATATGGCTCAGTGTAAGGCCCTCTCATATTTGGCATCTATATTTTAGACATTTGAGCCAAAATTCCTGGTCTATGGTTATCTAAGTTTGTATAAACTGTGCATTAGTATTCACTCCTTCACCTCACCCCTACCAACACACACAGGCTCACAGCTGCTGCAACATGGGCTAGACTGTGATGATAACTGGTACAATCACAACAGTCTCAAATTAAACGAAAAATGTAGCACAATTTATTTTGGCAAACCAAAGATTACTACATAATACCATATTGGTTCACTATTGAAAGGGATGTAGATACTCTAAATGATCATTTCTAACCTTTTGACCATCATTTCTAGTTGGTAATTCAGAGATCCATCAATCTGACTCGTATAATTTCCAAAAACATCTCTACTGACTCCAGAGGAGTCTTAATTCCTTTTTACTAACTTTTGTCATACCCATTACTGACTATACTGAACTTTTTTGGCACATATTTGTCTAAATGCATCATTCAAGAGACTTCAGATTGCTAATCAAAAAGATCAAAGGCTTCAAGAGCCTCAGTTTTCTTGACAGGCTGACACCCCTCTCCATGTACTCATTTTCTTATATCCTCCTCGTTAATGATCTATGCCTAGTCTTTTCAGCCTCAAAAATCCAATTGTACTTTACCTTCTATTCTTCATTGACGAAATGTTTCCTTAAATACCCAGGTAAAGCACCTAAATCCTGCTAAAGAGAGAAATAAGACACACTGACTGACATGCTAAATTTATATCTCAGTGTATGTCCCAATTGTAGATCAAATTTACTTGGCATGTCAAGCACAGCAGCAGCCTTGATACTGTTGAAGTAAACCCAGATAATTATATGGACAAGCTAACATTTCCTCCTGGTCTCTATCTATCAATGTCCTACCCTCCATGAGGCTGGAGGGAACTTACAAATATGGATTACTGGCTTGGGTTGTGATAATCTGTAGACTGCCTGGTAATTTCATCTAATAATAATAATAACTGATAATTATGTGAAATAAATACAAATCTCAAGCAAGGAATCAGTTCTTCAGAAAAGGCAAATGAGGTATAATTTCATTTGTCCATCCTTTCAGTACTCGCTTATGCACCGAATTATTAAATTATTCAAAAACATAATGTACATATTTGCTTAATTAATTATTAACATCTATCTAAACATTCATCTGATAGCAGGTAGCAGAGATAACTTCATCTAACACTATAGACACATGGATTTGGGCTTCTTAATAAATCATCACATAAGAAGTCATCGAAAGAGTAGTTGTTAAAATGCTCTTCAAAACTATGACTTTTACAAAGTGTAGTTTATGCAGGAGGAAGGGAGGTTTACTGTTGGTGTTGTTGGGACCTGTGCCTCCTACACATTCATCTTCATGTAAACAGAGTTCACACCATACAATCTTGGTTTAAAAGGAGAGTAAGACCCATTGTAGAACTAACAGCTGTGATGAGTTGCAGCTGCGATGGTTTGTGATGTGTTGAGTCATTAATTTATGAATTTGACATCTATCAATACCCAGTGACACAATGGTTTTCATTTATTAGTACAACTATTAACTCATATTAAACAGCTTTAAGTTTGCAGAAATTATTCTGTGTTCTTAAGCAACCCATTGTCAAATTCTGTAGTTATATACCAATTGGCAGTTAACAGTATTTACAAATGGACATAGTTGTGTCTTGAATACATTAATATCAATAATTAATAATTTTAATATTTAGACACTAAACAATGACTATATCCCATTAAAATAATGTAGTTAATACTGATCACCAGGCTCACAAGGTGGAAATATTATCCTGCTTTGACAGAGATGTACATTTTCTGATTGGCTTACATCTTCCTGAAAATAACTTCAATTATTTCACTGGAAGGCTGCTGCTGCTGAGAAAAAAATGCTGTAGTGAAGGCAAAGTGATTTCTAAAATCATTTCAAACTGGACAATAAGTGTATTCAAACTTTGATGAAGCCCAACTGCGACCATACTCAGAGGTCTTGCAACGCTCTACAAGTTACCAATGCACCAG
This sequence comes from Protopterus annectens, assembly GCF_019279795.1. Lineage (NCBI taxonomy): Eukaryota > Metazoa > Chordata > Ceratodontiformes > Protopteridae > Protopterus > Protopterus annectens. Next base: position 516,198,093 of record NC_056743.1, on the reverse strand, counting down.
AAATAGCATCTGAAGATCATCAGACATGGTATTGTAATGATATGAATGCCGGATAATACTGTGGTACAAACAGAACCTTCTAATTTTAACAAGGATACATGAGCTGGGACATAGCTACACTGTTCACTAAAAGTATCCCTCAAAAAATGCCAAGGTATCCCTCTACTGAAAATCTAATGCTGCACATCTAGATAATCAGTTTTCTGCCAAAAAGCACATCTTTACTGCTGATGCACAGGTTGGATTCCCTCAGCCTCAACTACTTAAATGTGCGACTCTGAGAAAGTCACTAAATCAGACACTGGTAGCGAGTCGGAAAAAATTCCCTGGAGATTAGTGTTGTACCCATAAAACAAATACAAATAAAGATGCGCATCAACATACGTATTTGCGGAGTTTCTTTGGCTTACTCCATACATAAGAGGCTACCCATGAAGACTGGATAAAATGCCACAGGGCAATGTAAAATGAAAGACTCCATGTGTGTTACTTTCAATGTTCAAGCTTTTTCCCTCCCTGCAACACTTTTATGTTTTGCAATGTAATGGCCTCATTTACAACAATCATGTGACAATCTGATCTGACATGAATACTATAAACAGCAGTAAGTAGCCACCAGCTATGAATCTGGATACGGTGTTAAAAGCAGAAGTATGCAGTGATCTGTGTACAAACGGTAAGAACTACCCTGAAATGCACACGTAAATGCAATGTTACTTCCATCTCAGTACTGCAGCAACACTGATTTTGATAACAATGACTGCAGTATGAACAACATGATGAAGACCATTAAGATATATAAACAGAAACAAAAGGTGCCATCTTCCTAGCAGGCTTTATTTAAATTCATGCAGGGGCTCCATGGAAGCTGACACTATATACACAACTTGCCTTTTCTTGTTTTATTTTTAAAGATGCTTAATAAACATGTTTCTTGTGTATTAACAAACATGTATTACTGTTACATGCTCTTTACATTCTCTTTAAATCTTTAACTTAATTTCAAGAGCAAAAATGCAGCCCAATATATAACTTTCATACTGTATCTGTATAACCAGTCCTTATTACTGCCCGTATATCAAAGCAGTAGTCTAGACAATTCCATGCTGGAACATGTTCTGCAAAAACAATATTTATGAGAAAATTAATGTGTCGGTGGCATTTGGCACTAGAGATATTTTTTTTATTCACTGCATGCAGCTGCACTTCAGATGATCTCAGTCACACACACAAACACACACCCACACACACCCACACACCCCCACACACACCCCCCCCCACACACACACACAAGCAAAAACGAGCCAAGTATTAATTTCATTCCTGAACAGGCCTACTGTACTGCAATACAAATTAAGTAAAACAACAGCAAATAACCAGGCCATGTTACTGCTGAATGTATGTGGACATTGCCAGCCCAACCCCTATAATCTCTGACCGTACAGGTTCCTGCAGTCTTCTACCAACATATTTAATGGATATGACCGACACAGAGAACAGATGCCACTAGGCAACCACAAAGTATGGGCATTTTTAATGTAGGTATGGTTTCTTGTCCTGGCACCGAGACTATAAAAACAGAGGAATCATACAGTCGTTGAGCCTTCATTAGATTTCCAAACCAGTATTTTTCCTGGGTGGGTAGGCTGAAACTAATCATGTGGCTGCACACAGTGTAGATCACTATCTGACCAGGTCCACTATCATTTATAAACTTACCTATTGGCTGACAGTTTCAAAGGATTATAAGGGACTTTTGGCCATGTCACCCAAAAGATAAAAGTTTTTTTTTTTTAATTTTTTGTTAGGCAGTAAACTACTACCACATAACCCATGTGAGAGTTTATGATAACCCCCCACCTTTTATTTATTTATCTATTTATTTATTTTTGTTAGCAAAGAAATTGCTTTGCCTAACATGTAAGGGGGGACCCTATTGGATTAGGTATGGCTCATTCCAGAGAGCGTTGTTAGTATAAAGGGGAAGAAGTTCACATCTTTGTACCAGTTGTTAGTTCCACCCCTAATTTTATGTAATTGTGCCAGTTCAAAAAGAGTGGGAGAGGGAGCATTCAGTCATGGGATGAAATATTAAGATTTTCTTGTAGAAGCCTCTGTAAAGAGAGACTATAGGAGAGAGTATGTAAGTTTTTCAGAACAAATTACATTGCCTAAAGAATTAATTATCTTAGTTAAGTATCTTCACGGCCTTTTAAAGTGGCCTAAATGCTTAGAAAGGTACATGCTAAAGGAGGCAGGATGCTTGATAATGGCTTAATAAGGAAGGAATAAAGTGGAATAACATCACCTTTGGTCCAGAACAAGCACTTTTAAGAATAACTTGGGATAGACCAAAAGATTTCTAATTCCGAATGAGGTATGCAGTCCCCAATAATTGAATTAATTTTGAATTGGGAGATATTTCTATAATAGTAGAGGGATTTATGTTTTCTAAAAACTGATAATGCTGCATATCTTGCTATTCAGACTAAATTCGTGACTGAAGCATCATTTATTAGTAAGGTAAATAACTTTTTTGTAGACCCTGAAAAACCCTTGGAGGAATAGAGAACTGCACCCAGTTTGAATTCAACAAACTTAGTTAACCAGTCATGTGACCTTTGCCTTCATATCTGAAAAGTAGCTAACAGTAGGATCTCAGGAGAGAGTCTTGTAGAAACTGAACCATAATGGCGCACATTCTATGGGTGATCCATTTAGCTATCTGGCAGAGTATATGGTGGACCCTTTTTCAAAAAAGTCAAGTATGCTGGGGATATCTGATCCACCTTTATTTATTTTACATTTGTTGACCGGGTTAGTCCAACTGGATACGTGTCCATTTTCAGTGGAGGCCCGGGGAGAAAGGCAACAAAAAAAAAAAAAAAAAAAAAAAAAACATACTAAAAATAACACACAAAATACATACTAAAAACAAAAATATACTTAAAAATATATAAACATCTGATGCTAATGATTAGGAGATGGCATTAATATAGAGTAATTCATCTTCAGTTTAACATAGTATACAAAAAGAAATGTAAATACAGTATCTAGTAGGTTTTAAGCATGGTAAGTAATACTAAGTAGTGACTGAGACAGAAATTAAGAGTGAAGATTAGAGTATAGATTGGGTACATAAAGATTTAAGGTAGAAAAAATTAGGTTATGTGGGTAGCAGATTAATTAGAGAATAACAGCTAGGCAGGGTTAGCTTTAAGGCAACCAAACTGGTTGACGACAAGTGACAGGGGATTACCAAAAACATTGACAGGGGATTACCAAAAACATTCTTTTTTTTTTCTTTAACACTTTTATTGAATTATCATTTGTGACATAGGCAAATTTACATTTATACAAAAGTAATCCAACTGTTTATTTCAGCAGTGATTCTTTCCACAGCCTTACAGATGAGGTTAGTAAGTCTACTAGGTCTATAATCACTGGGCACAGAATTCAAGCCACCTATATGTAGTGATACCACCATTAAAGTTATATTTGAATTACCTTTGAGTCTTTGGTAATGCTTTTGATGCCTAAATTGTGGTTTTCCATTGATATAGAACATAACCAGTGAAATGATCTAGGTTGAAGTGATAAGGAAGAAATGGGAAAGATACTGCATGCCACGGGACAAAGCACAGTTGTTGACATTCTCAGGACTGACAGTCCTATTGTTCTTGGTCTTGAAGCATGCAGACATGTCCTGGTCAACAGAGATTTTAGGAGCATCAGTACGGGGTTGGGGGGGGGGGCAATGAAATTATATCTGAATTGTGGTTTTCCATTGATATAGAACAATAGAACATAACCAGTGAAATGATCTAGGCTGTGATAAGGATGAAATGGGAAAGATACTGCATGCCACGGGACAAAGCACAGTTGTTGACATTCTCAGGACTGACAGTCCTATTGTTCTTGAAGCATGCAGACATGTCCCGGTCAACAGAGATTTTAGGAGCATCAGTAATCAATCAGAAATTATATCTGATTATTTTTAGTAGTGGAAAGAGAGAGACAGAGGACAGCTCTGAACAGTATTCTACTTTCTTTCTAACCCAGTTGAAAAGGTTTTATTTTTTCCTCTTTTTTGGGCCATCTTCAGCTTTACAGTTCCTGATGGCATCTTTGAGGATTTTGCTTACTTGAATTAATTCCCTTTTACACCGAGTGAATGTTTTTGTATATTGCTAGTAGGTTCATCTTAATATTATTATAAAACTTAATTATGACAGCATTTCACCATTTCCCAAGCTTTAATTTTCCAGGATGTTTATGCCACTTGGACAGGGTTACTTCAATACATCTATCAAGAACTAAATCTAGTTTTGTGTGCAAGAGCATTGTTATGAGGAGAGAAGTGCCATTTTAATTGTCTAAAATGCTTGTTAAATAAAAGTAGCTGGATTTGTGGAACATATTAAATATAGTGGGATTCTTGTAGGTGGTGATTTTTTTTAGTGAAAAAGTCTCACCTAAATTGTTGATTTTGACCAAGAGCAAAATGCAAATGGGACAGAGAAAGCTGCATCCGTATTAGCAAGGACAAAATCAAAGTGGTTAGAAATCCTGGAGAGGAGGGGAACCACTTAGTAAATTGAAATGACATTAACAAAACTGAGATATATTTTGGTACATCAGTTGTTGAAAGGTTGAACAAGTGATGGAGGGGTAAATGAACTGTCCCAAAGAAGAGTGTTTTGACTGTTGGATAGCTTTACAGTTTGCATCTGGTACTTTAACTGTTTCACAAAGGGCATAGACATGGATTTATAATTAGGAAAGGTGTGCTAACTGGACTTGATGAGAGTCACTGAGACTTCAACCAGTTCTAGGTTAGGAGTCATGGAGCATGAATCAGGAGTTGGTAGGGTTTCAAATAAATGCTGATAAATGTCCAGAGCTCACAGAGGGTTGAAACACCTGACGAGCTTCAAACACTGGTAAACAGGGAGTACTTGCACTGCACTGCAACCAGACTTCAATAAGAAGAAAAGTCATATGTCTTTCAGGAGTAGGAAGGCCTCTAGTGTAGACATTGTATTCTTTTAACTTGTAGTGTTAAGCATTGTCACTCAGACTTCCTTTAAATCAGAATTTCATATGTGGGAATGTCCATCAACTGAACACCGCCTAAAACAGTGCTACTGGGGTAGAAAATGCTTTATCTAATATGAAAAAGCTTTGTTCTGAGAGGTGTAACTGCCTCTAGTGAGGTATGTGGATCTGCTGACCATCTCATCTTAAGCAGAAACATGCACATATACTGGATCACCCTAAAGTGCCACCAGTATACCATGGCATTGCTTAAACTACTTGTTTTATCTTTATATATAGGCATTATAATTGGTGAGGGTATGCTGCTGCTCAACAGAAGGGATTTGTTTTTCCTGATGACATGACTGGTGAACTCAACAGGGTCTCTCACTCCAGTTCCCTTAGTGGATCAGCTAAGATCACTCATCCAAACAAAGTCCACCACAAGGTCACACCTGCATTAACACAACTGCTAATCTTACATTACTCAACCTTGTGTGTGCATTGACAGCATGCCTAAAATTGACTCAGCAGTTACTAGAGCACTGCTAGAATGAGCAGTGGAGATTAAATACTTTAATGGCATAGGATAACAGTTGGGTGTTCTCAGATAACTGGTGTTCGTGTAGGTATCTGAACAGTTTTTAGACTATTTCTAAGTGGCTGATGGCCTCGTGGGTTTGGTAAGGAATTGCACTAGATCAACACATGCAGATACAATGATGTGCTGCCGTTTAACGCCATTCAGTGTAATTGAAAAATTTGCTTTCACTCTGGCTAAATACCTCCATTTTTTACAGCAAGAGTTGGAGTCTGTTATTCGAAAAAGGTTGTCAGCCAATATACGTCACTAGTGACACTGCCTCGATCAATTAGGCTGGTCATAGAAGACATTACAGTACATTATGATTACAATGTCAAGTTTAAGAAACCAAAAGGCACTTGTAGTGCATAAAACACTTGCTTAGGTGTACCAAATATAAAACTGCAGAACCACAAATGGTAAAAAAAATAAATAAATAAATAAATAAAAAGTGTTTAATAAACCATAAATAAAACAAACACTCACGTTTTGTTATTTAAGTCTAACTAAGCATTTAGTTTAAATTAAATAAGATGGCTAAATTACATTTAAACATTATTAATTAGAATAAAATAAAAAATAGAATACTAAATAATAGTATGCAATAAACTCTTTAATAGAATTTACATAAGTGCTTTCATTAATAATGTAAAATAACTTCATCAGACAACTTCATACAACCAAGCATTGGGTTACAAAAACCTAAATAACCATGTGACTTTACTATCCAATAAAAACTCAATATATTATTAGTACAATTTTTATGTTAAAGGTCAGCATATTTAGGTGGACTGCTTTCATCTTTATTTTAATAATTCTAATATGTTTTATAATTCTCCATAAGTCATGTTATATAAAAAGCAGTACAATCAGAACACTGAGTATGGTAAACCACAGTTTCACCTCATATGTAAACTATCCCTAGGTTCACTATGCAACTTGATGTTACATGTAAAATATCCCAGGATTCACTATGCAACTTCACTTTACATGCAAACTATCCCAAGCATCACTATGCATCAGTTGTTAGTTAAATATCTACACCATAAACAACCTCTACAAGCAAAGGTATCTTTTGTTTTACTGATTTGCATTTTCAGAAAACAAAAAGGATAGTTATTTTTGAACACATTAAAATAATTATTCATTAAGAATAACAAAATTCTGACCCATCTGGCAAAAGACTGTTTCATTAGATTTAGTGCTTGTATGTGAGCATTAGAATTTTTATCTTTTTTTTCAGTTACCTTATGATGAGAATGACAACAGCTTAACATTTTATTGACATTCATGATTGCTATAGTCTTTTTATATTAGTATTATTATAAGAGAATTGTTTTTCAAGTAAGTAAATTGTTTTTGTGTTGATTATGGTTTTATTACTTTCCCTATAAAATAAATTCAGCAAAGGAAGTGATGTTTTTACATTTTGATGAAGTTCTGGAATACAATGCAGAATGAAAGCACTAAATCTATTAAAATGGTCTATTGGCAAAGAGGTCAGCGTTTTATTTTATTTTGTTTTGTAATTTTATTTTATTTAGTTTTTTATTGTAAGAGAATTGTTTTTCAGGTAAGTGAATTGTTTTTGTGTTGATTATGGTTTCATTACTTTCCCTATAAAATAAATTCAGCAAGGGAAGTGAAGTTTTTACATTTTGATGAAGTTCTGGAATACAATGCAGAACGAAAGCACTAAATCTATTAAAATGGTCTTTTGGCAAAGGGGTCAGCATTTTATTTTATTTTGTGTTAAGTATGCTGTTCAGTGGAACTGAGATAATTATTCATTTCATATGACCCTATATATATATATATATATATATATATATATATATATATATATATATATATATATATATAGATATATAGATATACATATGTATATGTGTGTGTATATATATATATATATATATATATATATATATATATATATAGATAGATACATATTCATATGTGTGTGTATATATATATATATATATATATATATATAGATAGATATAGATAGATATATATATATATATATATATACATGTATATATATATATATATATATATATATATATATATATATATATGTGTGTGTATATACATTTTTATTTTTTTTTTTTTACTAAACATTAATTCATGATATAGTGCAAATTTATCATTTGACCTTTATTCTGCGGTTTCACCAGTATACACTCATCACTCCAGTCCTGTACTGGAATCAAAGTATAACATATAACTACATCTAAGCATACCGAAACTTTAATTTCATTCATAGATATGTTAGATTAAGAATGTCAGACATTGGTTTAAAAAATGTTCAACACGGGCTGCCAGAGGCTATTTATTTGACCACAGTCGTCTAGGAAGGTTCTTAATTGAAGATCACATGCACGGTTATTCAGCTTTCATATGCCAAACATAACTGCTGATTTTATTTTCATCACATGTAAACAAACATGATTTTTTTTGGGGGGGCGGGGGTCATTACCAATGTCTATACACAGAAGAGTACCAAAGGGTACAATAAATTAAGTAAAGGGAGACCCTTGGAGTATCCAGACTCTGTCACATCTGCATTTGCTAAAACCAGTCTATTAAATCCTATGTCTAAGCAAACTAGGTAAACATCCATGATAATAAAAGTTTATAAGTTCACACAATTTGCTTACCTTCAGTTCATCTGTCATGGCTGTCCTCAGGTCAGTTTCATCTTTTATTTCTCCTATTATGCCACTCCAATTGTTAATGCTTTCCTGTGACTTTACTTCTCAGATGAATTTCAACTTAACAGTATATCTGATAAACAAAAATATAGGAACTTGGTCAACAAACTATTTTTTTCAAAAATAAATGTGACCTACAGTCAAACTCATAAAGAAGCAAATTCAGTTGATTTCTTATCCATTAGCTGCTATGTGCCCAGCTCCATACTGTGATGTGCAGTAAGTACCATGGGACAAACATTAAAATATAAACAAATAATATAAAATTAAAGTCCAACTTTTGTACTCAAATCATCAGTTTACACTGCTTTTTGTTTTACATGTTCTTTTGATGCATTGTTATACCCCTAGCCTATCTGATTAAAGGTTCAATAAACAAGGAATGGGGCATTATCTGGTGCCTTTATAAGAGGTTACTTTTATCTGCTAAATCTCACATATATTGCATTTGTTGGCTTCACATATAAGATATCAACATCCATTTATCACACTGTCTGAGAGCCTGAATTGTGGTCGCGTCTCAAGGGGCCATGGTCGTGCCACTTAGTGAAGTGTTTTGTCAGAATCTGCTGCCATTAATAAAGCTTTGTACTAGTTTCCCCATGCACACCACAGTGTACTTCACAAATCCAAAATATTTGGAAACACAGCTTTCTATCTGTAATCTCATCCTCCAGTAGTTTAAACGGCCTCTAAAAAGTTTTGAGTCTATTAAGTTAGACTACACTTTGTCTGACAAAACTGATTCCACTTATAAATTGGCTATGCTATGTAGAAAATTGCAGACAACTCTGCTTTAGACCACTAAAGCTTTACATGTACTGATCTGACTAGCTACAAGAACCAATTGTTTTTGGTACTTGTAGTCTGCCCTGCGTAGTGGCACACTCCATTTAATCATTGAAAGCCTATTGCATATATGGAAGCCCACTCAATCTACCTTTGTCCCTCCTCCATCTGACATGCATACAAAGCTTTTATATTCCCTACATCATAATAGCACCATTTTTAAGTTAAAAAAAAACATTGTATTAGTAGCTGTTCATGGAGGCCCCCTCCCCCACCAGTAGTGTGCTCACCTCATAAGTAACATTGATTTTGCAAATATTTGTTAGTTCATATTCCACACAATAACAAAAGAACCAAAAAGGTGGTGCAATAGTGCTCAAAATAAAACTAGAAAAACAAAAAAGAGCACTAATGTTGTGAGTCCTCAGATGCAGTTTATTGGAATAAAAGTTTAGCGTTTTTGTCAACTCAATTGACTCAGAACAAAAGATATTCCACACAATGACTAAGTGTAAATAAGGCTTTTTTTCTTATTTTATTGTTTTGTTATTCCATTTAATTCAGACAGCAAACAAGCTTCGCCACTATATGCTTACTTATTAAGTAACTGTAGCTGACACCTCTTAGCATATGCTATTATGGTTGCTACCTACCAGTCTCATATCAAAGTAATGGTAATTGAAGAATTATAGATGTTTTCCTTGCTCCATACAAATTATACATATTCAGCCTGATATAGTGACTTGTAACTGAGCAATGGAATAAATGTATTAACTTAGCGTACTCTCTATCTGGCGCTTGAAAGGCAATGCATTTAAATGTTTTTGCCTGCTATTAGTCTGCATTTGATCAGCAGTATGGTTTCATGCCAGGAAAGAGCACTACAGATGCAATGTTTGCTCTGAGAGTGTTATTGGAGAAATACAGAGAAGGTCAGAAGGAGTTGCATTGTGTTTTTGTAGACTTGGAGAAAGCATATGACAGGGTGCCTAGAGAAGAGTTGTGGTATTGTATGAGGAAGTCGGGAGTGGCAGAGAAGTATGTAAGAGTGGTACAGGATATGTACGAGGGTAGTGTGACAGTGGTGAGGACTGCAGTGGGAGTGACAGATCCATTTAAGGTGGAGGTGGGATTACCATCAAGGATCAGCTCTGAGTCCTTTCTTATTTGCAGTGATGATGGACAGGTTGACAGATGAGATCAGATAGGAGGCCCCGTGGACTATAATGTTTGCAGATGACATTGTGATCTGTAGTGAGAGTAGGAATCAGGTTGAGGAGATGCTGGAGAGGTGGAGATATGCTCTAGAGAGCAGAGGAATGAAGGTCAGCAGGGCTAAGACAGAATATATGTGTGTAAATGAGAGGGAGGGTAGAGGAATGGTGAGGATGCAGGGAGTAGAGTTGGTAAAGGTGGACGAGTTTAAGTACTTGGGATCAACAGTTCAGAGTAATGGTGAATGTGGAAGAGAGGTGAAGGAGAGTACAGGCAGGGTGGAATGGGTGGAGAAGAGTGTCAGGAGTGATTTGTGACAGACGGGTACCAGTAAGAATGAAAGGGAAGGTCTACAAGAGGGTAGTGAGACCAGCTATATTATATGGGTTGGAGACAGTGGCATTGACAAAAAGGCAGGAGTCAGAGCTGGATGTGGCAGAGTTAAAGATGTTAAGATTTGCACTCGGTGTGACTAGGATGGATAGGATTAGGAATCAGTATATTAGAGGGTCAAGCTCATGTTGGACAGTTTGGAGACAAAGCAAGAGAGACGAGATTGCGTAGGTTTGGACATGTGCTGAGGAGGGATGATGGGTATATTGGGAAAAAGATGCTAAGGATGGAGCTGCCAGGTAAGAGGAAAAGAGGAAGGCCTAAGATAAGGTTTATGGACGTGGTGAGAGAGGACATGCAGGCGGTTGGTGTGACAGATCAAGATGCAGAGGATAGGAAGAAATGGAAAGATATGATCCGCTGTGGCGACCCCTAACGGGAAAAGCCAAAAGAGGATGATGATTAGTCTGCATTTACTTTTCTTAGAATTGTGTTTTGGTCTGTACAATTTGCTTGCTGCTGCTAATTCTGTTTCCTACTAATAACTGTTAAATGAAGCGCAACCCCCCTTTTCTCTCCTCAATTTGCAACTAACTCTTCTTATCTACACCCCCCTATCACAACTCCTCTGTCTATACTTTTTCAATCATTCTCTATTCCTCCCCTGCAATACCATCCTCATAAAAATCTCTCTGTTTTTAATTACAGTTCATTTAATTACTGCACTGTGTCCTCTACCACCCTGAAGTGTTCTGCTTGGACTGTTCTCCCAAAATATAACCAGAGTATATGAATGCTGGCCTGCTGGAACCCAATGCCTTTTAATAGAACTTAACAAACAAGATTTCAGCCTGCAGTGTAGGGTATCTATGAGTACATGTTTAAAATTTAACCTTTAACTGTCTACTGCTAAGAACAAGAGGCGTGCACACCACGAGGCCCACTTCCCTTCCCCTGTCTTGTTCTCATCCTCTAGTAGTTTAAACCCCCCTCTCAAATGTTTTGAGTCTATTTAAGTTAAAATGCGCCTTGCCTAGCAAAACTGCTTCCACTTATAAATTAGCTACACTCTGTAGAAAACTGCAGACAACTCTACTTCCAACCAATAAAGCTTTAAATGTACTGACCTGACTAGCTGCATCCATTGACTGTCTTTTGTTCTCGCAGTCTGCTCCACATCGCAGCACATCCCACTTTGCTCGGGCTCACTTCACTCCCCTACCCTACCCCCATTCCCACACACCCCCCTTTCATTAGATTTATACGCTCTGATAATACCAACTTTACATATGCAAATCAACACTCAGCATCCATTAAAAAACTTTCAGCCACTCCCACCTAACTACGCAAAACACACATAATACAACACCTTCTAATCCTCTCAACAGCCTGTAACTAAATACATATTTAAACTTACTATTAATACAGATAACCCCCATACTTCCTTCTTACAACTCAAGAATTAATCTTACATACTAACACTACCATACACATCTCCAAAGAGCCACCTTAGTTTCACTACACAAATCTCAGCTTAATATAATTTATCTATGAACCAATTTAACATCTTAACTTCCTTAACCCTTATACTACTTGCACATATTTCTTCCTACTACCACCTCATTATGCCACTACTAACACTAATATTACTAAAGCAACACCTTTAAACCTCCACATCCTCCATCTTTCACATAGCTCTCTTTCACCATATCCCATTTACCCCATTGCCAACACACCAAACAACAAACCATCCTTAACATACCACTTTCATGTTACTAACATCTTCCATACCATAGTGAAATCACCTCTAAACTAGCCCTTTGTGGGGATGTACACCCAAACCCTGACCCTAACAACCCCATCAACCATCCACCAATGCAAAACTCCACTCACACCCTTCCACACCTCCTCACAAAATCATTTGACCTGCTTCTGCTTAACAAAAACATCAGAAGCATCACAAACCAGATCTCAGAACACATGCACACCTTTCCCTATACTCTGCTGAAACTGTCTTGCTCATAGAAACATGGTTAAAACCTAATAGAACTAATAAAATAATTCCTCCTGGCTATAACTTACTGACTAAAGACAGAACAAACAAAAAAGGTGGAGGCATTGCCATCTTATTTAAGAACCAGTTAAACATTGAAATAGTGGATCTACCATTACCTATATTAGCAGCAGAAGTTATAATCACTAAGCTATACACTAATACTAAAAAAAAAAAAAAAAAATCTGCTGCTACGTTCCACCAGGTAACAACACAGATATCCTAGATATTCTACTTCATTGGGCCTCTAACTCACTAGCTGAAGAAACCATAATAGTAGGAGACTTCAGTATTGACTGGCTAACATGCAACTCCTCCAACCCTACAAAGTTCATCAACCTTCACAGGTTTTTGTAACTTATCCATGCCCCAACTAGAGTCGACAAAACAACAATACTGGGCTGAACATTGTCAAACAGACCAGAAAAAATTAGGATCTCCCAGACAGCCTGAGTGACCAGCTATCTAATCAGAAGTCAAACCTAGCTAACAAAACCCACCACTTATTAACAAATACATAGTAAAAAATCCTTTAACCCAAAATATTTTATTGCCACTCTATCAAGTTGCAACTGGCACTCTTCAAAACATTTCATCTAAATGAAGCTGTAAACTACTTTAACTCAACATTCCTCAACACACTAGACCACCATACACCCCCAAGAACCATTAGAATTACAGCTAATTATGCCCCTGGTTATTCACAGAGATGAGATATATACTACATAATAGGGACAAAACCTGGGAAAACTCGAAGAAAACAAGTACCCCTACTGACAAAATATCTTGAGCTTAGAAATAAGGCAAAAAAATGATTAAAGGAGACAATATAAGCTACTACCACAATGTTCAAAACAGATATCAAACCAATCCTAAAAATTGGGGCAACCGTCAACAAAGCACTTAAACCGGGTAAAGCTGGCACCCCTGCCTCTGTAACCACTGACAGCTCAACAGACATAGCAACTCAATTCAATGTGTTCTTTACGGATTCCATCCTAGCTCTAGCTAACTCTCAAAAGCCTTCTACTGCTATCAGGGCACACCAAAACAGTACTACTGAACAGAGCTTTTCACTACAACCTGTCCCCATCTCCACTATTAAAAAAGATGCTTAATAAACTAAAACCCACAACTCTTTCTGCAGATAGACTACTAGCTCAATTCTTAAAGATTGCCACTAATGCAATTGCATATCCTGTAACAATGCTCATTGATCACTCCATAGCCAAAAACCTAGCCCTTCACATATGGAAAACTTCCTACGTCACTCCACTCCACTCCACAAGGGAGCCAATAATTTCACAGGTATATCCCTCTATAGCAACACTATTGCCAAACATTGGAACAACCTTTGCCCCAACATCTCAGCCACTACTTCCATTGCTTCCTCCAAAAAATCCTTAAAATCCCATCTACAGCAATCATGGCTCTGCAACTGTGACAACCCTGATTAATCTTGTATACGTCCTACTGCTCTACTACCAATTCCCTCTCCCTCAGTAGATTGTTACCCCCTCTAATGCACCTTTTCCCTTCTCTCTCCTACTTCCAATAATCACTCACCACAGCCATTATGTCAACTTGTATTACATCCTTAGTTTAGTTTAGCTTAGTTAGTTAGAATCTGCAAGGTATACCAAAAAGGTTATCTATACACAACGTAGAACATATAGAAACTGTTATAAGTCTGAAATTAAACACCTCATGTAAAAGTATTAGCTTTTATGATGATGACTACCATACCACTGTTCACTGTTCTAATGTAAATCAAAGGGTCTTATGTAAACATATCTGCCAGATGTAAAAGTCACATGCTGTATCTGGAGATTTTCTCCCTGAACTTCCTCTGGAAAATGACCTGCGTCCAGTAAGACTTTCCCAGTACAGAAATGTAAAATAAAATAAAATCTAACTATAACTAGACTTGCATTTGCAGCTCCACTTCCACCACCGTAATGCCTTTGTCTGTCTTTACCTGCATACTCTTCTAGGTTTCACTTTCTTGAAACAACAATTTATTCAGTTTAGTAACCGGGGTAGACCACTGTTCCTAATGGATCTATTTCAGACTCAGCCCAGACAAATAATGCCAGTAGATAAGCAAAATAACAATAAGTTTTATGAATACAAACATGTTAAATGAAGATAACCATAAATAAATAACCACAATAATAATGAAATACATTGTATAAGGGGGCAATAGGAAAGAATACTCAGAGTAAGGAGGAAAGAAGCAGAAGCAGCAAATGAAATGATTAAGGGACAGTGCACAACGTATAAAAGATAGTAAAAGTAAGGCAACAATATACAGAAATTATATACAATATTTACAATGTGGAAGAAATGTCACATATTAGTGTATGGGAAATAATGTGAGGAAGACAATTTTTCTTATTTTGTATAATAGTTTGGTATGTCTAGCTTCTACACTGCGAGAATAATTATATGCATTTTTACCAACCCAATAAACAAAATGTAAGATTTTTCCTGCTATCTCACTCAGTAATTCTTTTTTAAACTTGTATGCGTATACAGAAAAGGCATAATTGGCTATTGCTTCACATGTTTAGACGAAAGCAGCACAGGTCCCTCTTCCTTCCCTTTATGTACCCTCAAAAGGACCATACTTAGTACCTCATTACACCTCTCTCTCCAATGTGTCTGCTATGCATTTGCACAATTTTATACAAACAAAAAATGTTAATTGTTGACCTATTGAACTATATCAATGTAAAATTGTTACTTAGCTTCTTTTTAATGCAACTTTAACTTTATGCATGTATCCCAACATATGTGAATCATTTTGCTATAACTGCTATTATATCAATATTGTTTAAAATTGTACTTGTTTTAAAATGTATTACTGGAGCTTTTCTCCTCGGGTCTCCACTGAAAATGGGCCACAAGCCCAGTTGGACAAACCCGGTTAACAAATGTCAATAAATAAATAAATAAATAAAGGTAATAATTTTGGATATTTGGAATTTGTAAATTTTGCAAATGTATAATAAGTCCCGAGTTTTGCTTTTAGAGACATTTGGAGGTCGATGAGTAATGGGGTGCCATACATAATGGAAGGAAGTAGGTGAGTGGAGGTAGTAGGTGAGTGGAGGTAAGTATTTGTTTAGAAGAGGGGCCAAGGTATTGGTTGTGCCTGTAGAGCATTCCAAGTTTTTGATTGGTTTCTTGATGTTTTGTTGTATATGAATATCACATTTTGGCTGTTCATCTATGGTTACTCCCAGAAGTTTTGTATGGCTGTTTTTATTAGGGCCTTTTGTTTGGGAGTAGATATTAAATGTATCTTTGTCCAATAGGGTAGACTTTTTTGGGTGAAAAGCAGAATTTTGGATTTATTAGGGTTGAGGGCTAGGTGGTTATTAAACAGTCAGGACTCAGTGATGGAAAAGGCAGCTTGGGTTTTAAGTTGAAGTTCAGGGATAAAGTCAGCTGTGCAGATGATGGCAGAGTCATCTGGATAAGAGTCCCATTGGTCACAGATATGTGAAAATTAATGAAAATATTGAATAGGAGGGGACCAGTTATGGAGCCTTGGAGAACCGCAATAGAGGTATGAAGATAGGGAGACAGAGTTCTCCCATTTGACAGCCTGTTGTCTTTTAAATAGCCTGAGAACCAGTTAAGAGTTGTTCTGGATAGTCCCAAGTAGGAGAGCTGTGACAGCAGTAATGGGTGTGAGATGGTGTCAAATAATTTTTAAACCATCTAAGAATATGGTAGATACTATTTTGCCATTATCACGGGTTCTGTTAATAACATCTGTGAAAGAAATTATGGCAGTGGTAGTACTGAGGCCAGGTCTGAAACCATGTTGTGCGGAGGACAGGAGATGGGTTTGAAGTAGGTGGGACATTAGCTGAAGGTGAATGCACTTTTCCAAGATCTTAAAGATAGGGGACAGGATAGCTATAGATCAAAAATTCGAGATACGATTGTTTTTTCCTCCTTTGTGAAGGAGGAGGAGGATGAAGGCTTTCTTCCATAACTTGGGCACATAGGATTCTTGAACAGCTTTGTTAACTAAGATACTTATAGGGAAGGCAATGGCTTCAGCTGCTATCTTTAGAAATATTGGGGATAAACTGCCAGGGCCACTAGAGCAGGGACTGAGCTTAAGTAGTAGTCTTTTGATAGTTATGGTAGAAATGGGATGGTGAAATTAAGTGTGCAGTGGGGGGGGGGTGCTCAGGGGTGGCGGAAGGGAAGGTAAGAGAGGTTCTTGGTGAGTCAGTGCCATTTTTGTTATTGGTATGAGACAGGTTAGCAGAAATGTTGGCCATAGATTTACAAAGAAGGAATTTAAGAGGGAGGCAGTTGCATGTGCAGATTTGTCAGGGGGAGGACAAGGATTGTGTTTTGTGCCTGAATTCAGACGAGAGGAGATGGAATTTCAGATTTTTTGGGGTTTTGTTTATGGCTAGACTGCAATTTTGTATAGTGGACTTTTTGTCTTTAAGAACCACTTTTTACCTGACTACGGAGCTGTTTATTTAAAGTGAGTAAGGGCGTCCTGTTTTTGTTGGTTTGGTAATGTTTAGAGGCTTTTTCTCTAAGGTGCATCAGATTTTTAGTTGATTTGGTTAGCCAGGGAACCGTTAGTTTTGACCTGTCTCATGCAGGTGGAATAAGGCCATTTAGAATGTCAAGGAATGCAGTGTTGAAGTAGTTTACTGCCTAGTGAAGTGGGAGAATTTCTAGTATGTCCCAATTAATATTTTTGAGATTCAATAAATATTAGAGGGTTAAAATTATTTTTTGTTAGAATTTGTGCTTAGCTTTCTAAGATATAAGTGGGTCACTTAGTTTACTGTGCAAATGTGGAGCAGGAACCATTTATTTATACACACACACAGAGGAAGGGCACTGAGCAAACTCAGATCTGTAATATATAACATTAAGTATCCTGTTTTTTACTTATTTTTACGAGTTATTTATAGCACTTATTGTCTGCTGCATACTTGTCTAGCTAGTTTCACTGTGTGTGAGGTATTAACTGGAAATTGTCTCCATTTATTAAGCATCTATTTGGGTTTTTGTTCTGATTTCCTGCCAAGGAGTGTATCATATAACTTATTTGCAGTTAAAAGCTTTCTCTAGCGTCTCATTGCGCCTTTATCTGTTTAAAACTTTCATTTAAAGGCTCACTGCTGCTTTTCTGCTGTTTTTTTTCTACCTAAGTAGTGTGGGTATTTGTTGCATTGTTCTTATTCAGGCTTGTGTTTTGGGCCTTGTTGTTTGTGGAGGCTGTGTGAGCACATGTTCAAGGCCATCTTAGTTTAGCCAAAGCCATTCTGCAGTTCAGTGACAGGGGATTGTTTATGGTCATTGACTGATTGTGGTTACCTGGACTATGGCTTGGAGTAAGCACCTCATTGGTTCTTTCAAGCCTTTTTTAAAGTGTTTCTGCCACTATACACTGAGCTAATTGGAGGAACGGCACTGCGCAAATGCAGATCTGTAATATATAACATTAAGTATCCTGTTTTTTGCTTATTTTTATGAGTTATTTATAGCACTTTTATTGTCTGCTGCATACTTTTCTAGCTAGCTTTACTGTGTGTGAGGTTTTAGTTAGAAATTGTCCACATTTATTAAGCATCTGTTTGGATTTTTTTGTTCTGATTTCCTGCCAAGGAGTGTATCGTATCGTTTCCCACCCTTCCTCCCTATTGGTATCATGTTCTTATACTTGGTGGTTTTGCAGCTGCCCACCCCTACTGTAAATTTGATCTGGGACACTCCTCCCAGTCTAGTGCCATTACCTCATTCTACCTAATCCAGTGAGGACATTTGAGAAGGCCAATCCACTTAGTTTCTACTCCTCCTTTCCCCTTTCCACTTTACAAAAAAAAAATTCTAAGCATGTTTCCTGCCTTTCCTGTAATTAGTCTAGTCCAAATACAGATTTGCTGTTTCCAGGACTGTTTGTAATCTTCTGAGCCCCCAAGCTTTTTTGTGTTGGAGGGAAGCCTTCTAGCTTAATTTTGTTCCTTAGAACTAGCCAGCTTTTTAGTTTCAGCACTCACATCTGTTTCTTTGAGCTTAGCACATGTTCAGAACTCACTGTAAACACTAAATAAGCTACAAATTACTACAGCACTCAAATTTCCTCACTTGTCCAGAGAAAACAGTTTTTAGTACTTAATAAATAAGCACCTATCCGGGCATGTCTAAGGGTCAGCTCCCAATGTTTTCTCCTGTCTACCTAATGAATGTGGGCATCTTGGGGCAATGCAGCAATTGCTTCATGTACACAGACAACCCTCTCCTCCTACCACCCAACACTACAACCTGTGAGAGATGCACTTCTATAGCTAAACTGGAAGCAAAGCTCTCTTCACCCAAGACTGGACTAGACAGTCAAGAGGAGAAGGCAAACACTTGCACCACACCACACTCATCACATAGCCCCTCAAAACCTACACCACCAAAACACACACCTACTTTCACAGAGGCTCTCAATAAAAATCTGCCCAAGCAGCAGGGACCTCCAAAGCAGGAAAGCAAGCAACATCCACCCCCAACACAACCCAAATGACACATACCCCCAAAACAGTGTGCCACTCAACCACAGCCCATAAGGCATAACAACGTACCCAGCACTCTAGTCGTAGGTGATTCTATAGTCAGGCACACTGATGTTCCACTCACCAGGCTAAACAAGGAGAAAGTTACTGTCAGCTGCCTGTCGGGTGCCAGGATTTGCCACATAACACATGCATTCAAGTCACTCCACAACAAGTACAAATATGACTCTGTCATTGTCCATGTTGGTGTGAATGACCTGAGACGTACCTCCCTAGAATACATGAAAACAGACATGGAGGAGCGGTCTGATCTTGTAGCCTAGGCAGGTGTGACCCTAGCCCTGAGTAGCATCCTGCCATCACCCATAATGATACCACAGTGCAAGGATAAAAGGACTTCAACAACTGGCTAAGCTTCTGGTGTCTTTCTAAGGGGATCCAGTATATGTTTGCCTGGGATGCCATGATTGACAAACCACAATGCTTTGCCAGAGATGGCCTGCACCTTTCACCCTTGGGATTCTGGATACTGGCTAAGGCTCTTGCCACCCCTATAGTGCCTGTTTTATGCAAGGTTCAAATGACAAATTCACCACCGCAACAGGTACAAGCAAGTAAAATCTGAGGGTAATGCTACTCAATGCTAGAAGTATAAACTTCAAAATGCACTCACTTGAGGCACTCCTTAAAATGGAGAACATCAACATCTGTGCAGTGACAGAGACCTGGTTCAAGGCTCCAGAGAGCACCCCTGCATTACCAAGCTATAATTCATATCACACCTTTCGGCCACCTAACCTGGACAGAAACACTAAAGGTGGAGGTGTGTCCATATTCATTAAGGATATCCACACCTCCAGGATAGTTGCTCAGCATAATGCAGCTGAGATTATTCAAGTGCAACTAACTCTGGGAAAGACCACAATCCAAATTGTAGCTTGCTACAGATCCCTCATCATGCCCCAGGATTCCCACTCCTCATTTCTTGATGCATTGGAAAATATTAGGGTACAACCTAACACCTTAATAATAGGTCATTTCAACTACCCCACCATTAACTGGGAAAGTTACTCATGTACCAACTCTTGTGCTCAACGTTTTCTGGAATTCATAAATTCCAATGCCTTGGCTCAACCTATCCACACCCCTACCAGGGGGAGAAATATCCTAGACCTGGTCATTGCCAGCATGGGCAACCAGTGTTCCACATCAGAGGTCAATTGCTCGTTGGTCACATCTGACCACAAGCTAATCACCCTAGACATCCACATCCCGCCCCACCCCCCATTAGGGAAACCACCATAAAACATTTCTCCAAAGCCAACTTCACGCTTCTTAAGACAGAAGTAGCAAACTCCACAACACCCATACTGACGGACAATAAAGGTACAATTGCTGAATCCTACACAAATGCACTTTATAAGCACTTACATGAGTGCATGGATCGTGCAATAACTAACAGAACCAAGATGCTATCTTCCAAAAAAATGGAAGCCAATCTGGTGGTCCCCTGCCATAAACTCTACAACAGAAGAAAGAAACTGTTGCAAAAAAGAGTAAAATCCCATGATTGGAGGAACTCCCTGGTCAGCCTCAGTAAGAAGCTGAGATCCCTCATAAAATCCTCTAAAGCTAGATACAAAAACAAAATTGCCACTGATTATAAAGACAACCACAAAGCATTCTATAGCTATGTCAAGAATCTCAATGGCAACACTCAGATCTGCTCTGAGTTGCAGCACAATGGCACTAAATATACAGAACCAACTGATATTGCCAACATCTTGGCAGATAGGTTCAGTGCTAACTTTACCCCCCTATCATCCCCTAAAGGGCCCATCTCTATACCAGAAGAATGCAAAGTTCCTGTAATCACGGCTGCACAGGTAAAAAATGCACTCTCCAAAGCCAAGAACACAGCATCCATGTGACCTGACAACATCCCAGGCTGTGTTCTACACGAACTACAAAACGAACTGGCACCCCACCTAAGTACCATGTTCAATCATAGCCTCACCTCAGGCTTTGTGCCCACTGAATGGCGCACAGTGACTGTTATCCCACTCCACAAAGGTACAGTCACCATGGACCCCGGGAACTACCACCCTATTAGCCTGACGAGCCTGGTCTGCAAGGCTCTGGAACGTATCATCATGGAACTTATAAACAAATAAATTGGTAATCTCCAAACTGTGGACCCCACCCAGTTCGAGTTTGTAAAAGGCAGATCAGGTCTCCTAAACCTGATAGACATCTTTGAAGTGGTCACCAAAGCCATAGATGAGGGTAAGGTGGTTCACACAGCCTATCTAGATCTTGCCAAGGCTTTCGCCACCACCCCCCATTCTGGAATTATAGATAAACTCACTAAACTTGGTATAAATCCCTATGTCACAAGATGGGTTGCCAGCTGGCTCACTGACAGAATCCACATTGTGACTCCAAATCCAACTTCAGACCAGTGACAAGTGGAGTACCACAGAATTCAGTCCTGGGTCCTCTCCTGTTTGGTATCTACTTCTCTGAAGTAAAGGCTAACCCAGAAGGTCTTTGGCTAATGAAGTTCACAGATAACTGCAAACTAGGAGCCATAATCAAAACTCCTAATGATGTGGACATCCTACAAAAGGGCCTCGCTGAGACAAATGCCTGGTGTCAAAGCCATGGTCTCAAGCTCAATGCCAAAAAGTGCACCACACCACACTCATCACATAGCCCCTCAAAACTCTTTACTTAACACCGAAAGTGTGATAAGAGACATTGGGACTCAGGTGGACAGTAGTCTCTTCTTTGATAATCACATCACCACAGTAGTCAGGAAATGCTTCTGCATGCCACACTTCATTGCAAAAGGTTTCTCATCCAGGAAAAAAGACGTCATTGTTCCCATCTACTCGTCACTCATTAGACACTTACAACAACTAGAAAGGCTGCAGAAATACCTCACAAAGAGGATTACTGGCCTCAAACAGTTGCACTACGCAGACCGTCTCAAAAAACTCCAGCTTTACTCTGTCGCATATCTCTTACTCAGAGATGATCTCTGCCAAACATACAAAGCTATGTCAAACCCAGAGCTGTTGGACATGCTCCACAAAGAAATCCCAATCCTTCCAAGCTACACGCTCTAGGGACCTAAACCTTATCACCACAATAAACAGAACATGCTGGAGGGATAGATTCCAGTCCCAAAGACTTCCCATACTCTGGAACAACTACCTATCTCTATCAAACAAAGCTCCTCATTAGCACTATTCAAGAAAAATCTTGATTGGATGGGAGATAGGAAATTCACCCCAGGGATCACTTCTGTGGCTCTGCTCGACAGGGGCACAGGAAAATAATTTTCTTGGGTGGCGAAACCAGGGTTCCTTTTAGGTAGGCTTATATAGGCCCTAGGGCCAATAGCCTAGTACCTACCTATGAACACCCCTTAGAGTCAAAGCATTGATAATATAGAAAAAACTTAATACCAGCAAAAGTGATCAAACAGTTGTATGATCACTTCTGTCACCATAACATTGAGGAGGGTTTCAGAACTTCAGGAAAGGGACATTTGCCCTCTCCCCACAAATGGGTAATCACAGGGTTCCTATGCATAACTACTAGGGGAACCTGTGCCTTGCCTTGTTGTTTTGAATTCTGACCCTTTAGGTTTGATATTTTGGTTTTCTCTATTGTGGTACTTCGATGTTATGAAGTACATTCAGGATTATTTATTTATTTATTTATTTATTTATTTATTTATTTTTTTTTAGTTTTCTTCACAGTTGTGCAACAATGGATTTATATTTAAGTAAGTAGCTACAGGTAGCTACAGGGGCAACCCACACCTCCACTTTGGGGTTTTACTGTTTTTTTCCCTCATAATTTTTATGGGGCTTTCATCAAAATGGTTTCCATAAAATTAACTGAATCCAGGGAGGCCTGCATAATTGTTAAGGTGTTTACCTCTCAGGCATTAGCTACATGGTTTGATTTTCACTTTTGAAGGGAACTGGCTAGACTTACAATGGTCTTCAAGGGGCAGCTAGCCTTGTGCCTGCCTATAAGCAAAAGAAAACATTAGATCGGAGCAACACAAACAGTGTGTGCAAAAGAACTCTGCAGATACCAAAGTTGTATACTCTGAATGAAATATGAGGAATTATTTATTGTTATATTATCCCCTATTGTAGTTACAGTTTTTTTTCATTTCAGAAGCATTTAAAACCCAAGTATGGGGACAAAGGCTCAAAACAAGAGGCAATTCTTGAATATTGCTTTAATTCCTTAAAAATTAATAGGATAAGGTTTGTGTCAAAATGCATTTTAGAACAGTAAAATGTATGAAAATCCTCAGTGATTAAGCAGAAATTCAAAACATTTACAATGATTTGGGCAAAGAATATGATGAAAATGATGGATGACCTATGAAACAAGAACAAATTGGAGTAATATTTAAGACAACCTTGGAACATCTCAAAATACCTAACAGACCTAATGGCAGCTGGGCTGACGTTCCATACTGTTGGTCTAAAAAAGGGAATGGTTTGCTTCCACGATTACAGAAGAATTTGAAAGACAAGATTAGCAGAGCTGTAATAGTGATTTATTTAATAAATTAAAGAAGATGGTGTTGATGGGCAGTGACCTGTGAAGAGCAATTTCAGCATCAAGGTCCTCAGAAGAGCAATTGAGAGGGATGGAGGAAGTAGCATTGGAAACTGCCTTCAACAGATAGCCTTGTCTAAGGAAAAAAATGACAGGTGCACAAGCGGTAGGGGTATTAGCATTATGTAGCCATTTATCACATAACATTGAAATCCAAGTTCTCATGCATTTGGACAATGTGTTATAGTTTATGTCTTTCAAGTCTAGCATCTTTTTCAGTAAATTCAGCTGTGGTACAGGACGTGAAGTATGACAGCCACCTGGGTTTCTACCACACCAAGTGCCTGATGTTGGGTCACTAGCTGTTGCCAGGCCAGACTCTGTGGATGGGGGTGAATGTCAAACTACTGAATGTACCACAGAGGGTTTGTTTCTGGCCTCTGTGGCCATCTCATAGTAGAGCCCTACATAAAAATTATATGGGATTGGTCCAGAGGGGCCATCTTGGGTCTGTCAGGTGTGGATGCTAGTTACATTTGAGGTAAACTGGCTCTTGCACTCATGCAATGCGACACTGAAAATCTCATTGTGTGGCTAATAGTGTCAAACAACTGGCTGTCCCTGATTATTAGACGACTAGAGGCAGGACCTGTCCATGATGGGTGGGTTCTTTTCTGAGCAGTCAGAATGGTCCTTTGCTCCCCATCATGGTGCACTCCATACTTATGTGTCAATACCCTGATTGTAGCTCAGTCCTTCTCCCCTCACTACCTTTCCTACTTCTCTCTCCCTGCCTGGACCCTCATTTCTCTGCCTAACTTTGTGTTTATTCCACCTGTAATCATATCTCCATTTTAGGTTTGCTTGTTGTTTGGTCCTGCTTTCTTTTCTATTCACACCTTCCTATCTACCCTTATTCAAAACAGAAAATAGATGCCAATTCTAAACAAACATTGCTTTCTACACCCAGCCTGTGTGTGTGTTCTTCTGCTTGCATCAGGCTTTTCGATCTACCCCTTTCTTCCTCATTTATCTGATGACCTGAGTTGCTACTTTGTTGTTTTGACACACTGTGGCCTGCTCATGGCACTTCAATGCACACAACCTTGGGCTTGTTATCCCACTGTTCTTGTAATGTCGGTCACAATATACGGTCACTTTGCTACTATTCCCTAGCAGGACTGCTGCCAGTAATGTGGTCACATTGGTTTAAAATACAGCCATCTCCTTGAAATTCCACTGTTATGTTGGTCTCAATACATGACTGTGCAACATCAGACAGCTTTCTACTACAGTATCAGTATCTAGCACTGTGCCAAGATATTATGAATTTTTACCATTATCTGAATATCTTTGTATTTTCCTCAGTTATATCTGTTTCTCTTTCCGATGCCTGAAGTTTATTTCAGTAAAGACTCATCTAGTTAAGTTCTTAGGGATCCATCCCACTGAAAAAACTCAAATGTGTTTTTGCAGATGGACAAGCTGTCCACACCTTTGACTTTATATACAGCCATCTCAGTATCACATAACACAAAGATGGGAGAAGCCTCCCAAAATGAAGAAATCACTGCTAGTGGACATTTAGAAACCACATTGGCAGTAAATTCCTACTGAAAAAAGTCACCAGTGAGTTCAACATCATCGACATGTGGCTTTGGGAATACTAGCACAGGGAAATATAGGGGAGCAGCTCAATCAGGTCTACTTAACTCTTCTCTAAATTCATCATTAATTATTTTCAGCCGCATGTAAATATGACATTTCCTTAAGCTATATATTTACAATGTTATTATTAGAAAAAAAAAAAGACATAGCTTAGGCAGGCCAGACTGCACAGAGCAAAATGGGTTACAATTACATGCTTGAGACTTCAGATGTCAAGTCTAGCTGTATGAAACCCTGAACACCAACAAATGGAATGCCGAATAATAACATTACTGAATGTTCAGATTTGTCCTACTTCAGGACTCATGTTAACACTTGATCATGGAGCTTGTGCAATAGGTAGTTTTGGTAGTTGGTATTTTTTCTGGTATTCGGCATTCTGGTGTTCAGCATAAGACTTTGATTACTGCTCGACTTGGCATTCAGACTCTCGAGCATATAATGGTAAAATGAGCAAAACCACAAATTTTTAAAACAATGCAATAAAATCTTGAGCATCATAAGCAAATATTTCTTCTTTATATCTTGATATACTAAACCGTTCATAATTATAATTAGTGGCATGTAGCTTTAAAGTCTATAGGGCCATCCCAAGTTATGAATTAAATAAAGCAGATAATGATTATTAAAATACAACAGACTTACTTCATATGAACAGTTTTTATGTCTGGAAAATAAAAGCAGCTGTAGATATATATATATATATATATATATATGTATACTACCATTGTGACTATATAACTCAAAAAAAGCACAATCTTCATAGATGAAATAATAATAATAATTATTCATTCAAATAATCAGGAATAATCTTGATGAAGTGTGTGAGCATTTCAGGAAAATACAACTTGATATTTAAGTTATTTGCAGTAGCTGTTTACAATGAACACATCATGAGCTACATGTAGCTATCAATACATTTAGCTCTTAAGAAACATTTTCTAAGTCAACGAGTTATTACATTCTGAGAAATAAATCACATTTATAGTCAAAGACTGCATACGTTTCCTGTATTTCTTTACTGCCCCTGAAAAGACAAACTGATTCTTTATGATTCAGAAGATAACTAAAGGCAATATCAGATGAACAGATAATTATGGTAACACTTCATTTTTAGAGGGTTATAGAAATTTTTATTTTGTCTGTGCTTACATTTCTGAGGTTTGCACAGGACCACTAATTCAGCAATATGAAACAAACAAAATGTGTACAGGATAAAACACAGCAGATGAATCATATAAACACTTTATTGGTAAGCGGTTTCACACTAACTCAAAGGTGCTTCATCAGAACATTTTAAAAACCACAGTATTTTGTTTAAGTAACCACACATCATCAGTTACATCATCCAGTAGTCCAATAGGCATAAAGACATCATGAATAAATTAATTCATTATAAACAAGTGCAAACAATAACACAAAGTGTACCACAGAAAAAAATAGAAATATAAGATAAAATACATACAAAATTGCAAACAATTATAATAAAATAAAATATATAAAAACGTTAATCTATCTAAGTGGCCGTGCTGGTAAAAAGGGCTCAAGGGGAACATTTGCATTTAATCCAGGGAACCTATCTGCATGTAGCCTTGTAATCCATTTTGTCTCACACTGTTCCAATAAATTATTAAAGTCACTCAAGCATGGATTCCTGCTTAAAGTTCCAATAACCATAAAGCCAAAAACAGTTAATCTCCCTTTTCAATAATATGTTTTGCTAGAGCACTTCTTTCACAATCCTTATTCCTGATGTCATTCAAATGCCCCTTTATACTCTCACACAGTCAATGGTCTTACCAACACAGAAAGAAGTGCAGTTATTGCACACAGCAAGGCAGACCACATACAAAGTGTTACAATTAGCAGAAATAGTAAATTCAAATAATTCCTTAGTAACTGGATGCCAAAAATTGGAACTACTCAGTATTACATGACAGCAATTACATTTGCCACAGGGAAATGTCCCATCCTTATGCTGGATTCCATCCCTACTACCATAACACATTAGCCATTTTAGAATATTCTTATTCTTGTACTGGAACCTAGGTCTGTCTCCAACAACATTCTTTATCTTATCATCAGAAAGAAGAATGAACCAATTCTTATTGACTGTCTGCCTAATAATATCAATATCTGTTGAATATTGTATATTCATAGATATAAATGGAGCATGATGCCCATAAGTAAAAGATTCAACAGTATCATACTTAACTGGAGCAGAACAATAAGGTTTAGCTTTGGTATGTCTCAATGTTTTAACGTGTTCTGCTATATTATTAATCTCTGTAGGTTTATATTCACGCTTCACCAGATCTGTTTGAAACCTGTCCAGATCATTATTAAATCTAACGTCACTATCATCTACTCTAGAGATGCGCATTGTTTGCCCTTTTATAATATTCTTATAGACATGAGGAGGATGCATGCTACGTTTATAAAGGAAATTATTGCTTTTACATTCTTTAGTGTGCAGTCCTGTACTAAAGGACCCATCCTTGCTCTTATATACCATCACATGCAAAAAATCTAAGTCAGTATCTGAATACTTATAAGTAAAAGTTAAATAGCCAGTACTCATCTGTAAAAAAAAACTATAAAATCATTTAAAACATTTGAAGGGTTTGTCCATAAAAAAAAAAACACATAGGTTCATAGGTTTATACTAGGCTATCTGCCCTAAGGCATTTATAAGCCTAGCCCAAAGTTTTGTGGCTTACGCCACCCCTTATATGAAAAAATACTGTACCCATTAGTTTGTTGTGCCTCTGTCCAGCAGTGACACAGAGATGATTCCCGGGGTAAACCTACGATCTCCCATCCACAGGTCAAGATTTCTCTTGAACAGAGCCAGCGAGGTGCTCTGCCTCACACAGGACCGGGATTTTATTCCACAGCATAGGGAGTCTTCGAGTGATAAATCTATCCCTCCAGCACGTCCTATTTATATCCTATTTACATCATCAACGAACTTACGATGAAAACAAACAAACCTACTAAACTCATAATGTGTTAATGCTTTGCTTTCTTCCCACTCTGCCAGCACAATGTTGGCTATTTGCACAAGGGGTGCCCATAGCTACGCCTCTATTCTGAATATAGTAAGTAGAATCAAACAAGAAGACATTATTGTCCAGGATAATTTCTAACAACATGCATATCAAATCAATTTTTCTATCATCATATGAGCTATGCGCACTCGACAGCATGAATCCCTTGATCATGGAGTCTGACGGTAAATAATCAATTAACGTCCGTAGACACTAATAAACATTCTGTGCATTGAGCAGTGTTTAAACTAGTAACACATTCATATAAATCATGCAAAACCTGCTGTGTCTTTTAAAACATATCTGGAATGTTGTAAAACTGATTTCAAATTCTTTTCTACAATCTGGATAATGGCTTGGTAAGCCACCCTAGTCCTGAGACAATAGGTCTCATAGGGGGCTTACAGGCATCCTTATGCAGCTTGGGTAAACTCTCCAGGTGTAGCATCTGTAAGCCACCGAGGACCTGATTGCTTTGGGTCCCCCCCCCCCCCACTTGTGTGAGCTAGTAATCCACTCACTCCAGCTAAAAGCAAAGACAACTCTAACCAGCAATCATCCAAAAATAGACTGCAGCCCCAGGTTTAACTCCAGGAACCTTGTTGTTGCCACTTGTGTAGTAGCCACTGAGGACCTGATTGCTTTGGGTCGCCCCCTCGCCACTTGTGTGAGCAAGGAATTCTCTCACTCCGGGTAAAAGCAAAGAAAACTCTAACCAGCAATCATCCAAAAATAGACTGCAGCCCCAGGTTTAACTCCAGGAACCTTGTTGTTGCCACTTGTGTAGTAGCCACCTGAGGACCTGATTGCTTTGGGTCGCCCCCTCGCCACTTGTGTGAGCAAGGAATTCTCTCACTCCGGCTAAAAACAAAGAAAACTCTAACCAGCAATCATCCAAACATAGACTGCTGCCCCAGGTTTAACTCCAGGAACCTTGTTGTTGCCACTTGTGTAGTAGCCACTGAGGACCTGATTGCTTTGGGTGCAGCCTCGCCACT
Organism: Protopterus annectens; assembly: GCF_019279795.1. Taxonomy (NCBI): domain Eukaryota; kingdom Metazoa; phylum Chordata; order Ceratodontiformes; family Protopteridae; genus Protopterus; species Protopterus annectens. Next base: position 516,168,509 of record NC_056743.1, on the reverse strand, counting down.
TGTGTGAGCAAGGAATTCTCTCACTCCGGCTAAAAACAAAGAAAACTCTAACCAGCAATCATCCAAAAATAGACTGCAGCCCCAGGTTTAACTCCAGGAACCTTGTTGTTGCCACTTGTGTAGTAGCCACTGAGGACCTGATTGCTTTGGGTCGCCCCCTCGCCACTTGTGTGAGCAAGGAATTCTCTCACTCCGGCTAAAAACAAAGAAAACTCTAACCAGCACTCATCCAAACATAGACTGCTGCCCCAGGTTTAACTCCAGGAACCTTGTTGTTGCCACTTGTGTAGTAGCCACTGAGGACCTGATTGCTTTGGGTCCCCCCCACTTGTGTGAGCAAGGAATCCTTCCACTCCAGCTAAAAGCAAAGAAAACTCTAACCAGCAATCACCCAAAAACAGACTGCAGCCCCAGGTTTAACTCCAGGAACCTTGTTGTTGTCACTTGTGTAGTTTAAGTGCCAGCTTTTGTGACTACAGTTATGCCTTGTTAAAATCTGTTACAGTCAGCTAGACTGCATACCCCAGGGGCAACAGCTGTAAACCTTCTTCCTCTTAGCCCACCCCCACCCCTTTCATCCATTTCACTGTTGATAATTTGTTGTATGTTAAGGTATTTAGCCCCTCTCAATAGTCATAGCCTTCAATCCCTCCTTCTCAATACTTGTTCTTCACTAAACACCAAACAGAGGTGCAAAGTCTCCAGCTGCTTTTATCTTTAGCTACATTGTGTGCAGCAAACAATGAGCAAAGGAGAATACAAATACAAAAGAGAATAAAATGTGCCATTGCAGACTAGTAAGCAGCATACAACCTCCACCTGTGGTGTACTCCTACACATAGTTTTTCTTGGAGAAACCTTCCAGTCTTTGAATAAGGGTGCCTGTACATTTACCTTATTTCCTTGGCTGTCCTTTGATAATTAGCTAGGTTAGCAGAGTGCCTTGGATTCTTCCCTGCTATTTTAAATTCCAATTGATGGTTTCGCTCCCTTCCTCCATCCCCCAAGTAATTGCTCAGGTATAACACACCAAATGTTTTAAAAACCCTGGATGCCATATTTGCTCTAATTGCAGCGGAAAGCCCTCCAGGTGTAGCATCTCTAGTAAGTGTCCCTGGACTAGGTGATGGTCTTTTTTTTTAGCTAAGTTCTATCTGGATGGTGTAGCCCCACTCCGTTTGTTTCGCTCCCCCCCCCATCATTACCTTTATACCTATCCATGCAACCACACCCCCTCACTTCCTCCCTAATCCCCACCCCTCTATACTTCCTGTTCTCATACTACCTCCATTCTTTGCTCCTCCCCACACTTACCTACTATCCACTATCAAAGACTACTATACCTTACTCCCACCCGTTCCTCTCTTCCTCTGTTCTACATCCCATAAAGTGATACGTGTCTTACAACTCAAACTATACTCTTACCTTCTCTACTCCTCATACTCTATCACCTCACCTCCTATCACTCACAATTACCTTCTCCCTATTTCCATCCCTCAGACACCACTCTTAACTCAACTACTACACCACAACCCTAGCTACTAATTTGTCCCGCAACCCTTCCCCCCACTGCTCTCATTCCTAACTGAAACATGGTTAAAACCACACTATCTGGACAGTGACATCATCCCTCCTGGCTATAATATCCTTAGATTAGATTGACCTAAAAGAAAAGGAGGAGGAGTCTCCATACTCTACTCCAATTGTCTCTCCCAAATCATTCCCACACTAGACTTACCCTCCTTCTCACCAGCTGAACTCCTACTGACCAACTTTAAACTTAAAAGTTTCAACACCATAACTGTCGCAGCAATCTATATTCCCCCTGGTGATAATATTAACATAATTGAGAACATCTTATCTCACCCTCTCACATACCATCCACAATGAAATAATTATACTGGGAGATGTAAATATTGATTGGCTTACAATACAAGCTCCCAACACTACTTCCTGTATAAACATACATGGGTTTGAGCAGCTAATCACAACCCCAGCCTACATTAATAAAGCTCACCTACCTAGCTCTCTTTTTGACTGGATATTGGTCTCCCACCCTCAAAACTATCATAACTCCCAAACCCTTCCAAATGCCCACAGTGACCACTGCCTCATAAAAGTTACCAGACATACTCCCCACCTTACCAAACCTAACAAATTTATTACCACCTGCTCACTTTCACATTTCTGTCCTAACGCCTTTATTCGCCAACTCGAAAATTAACTGGTCTTACCTCACCACTCTTCCTTTAGATGAAGCTGTCCACTCCTTTAACACTACATTCCTAAACATTCTTAACTCCCTTGCTCCTCTTCGCACAATTAGAATCAAATCTAATACTGCTCCCTGGCTCACTAAATCTACCAGAACCCTTATGAAAGACCGGGATAGGATTTGGAAAATGTGGACTAAAACTAAGACCCCTTCTCTTCTTCAGAAATATAAAGAACTCAGAAATAAAATAAAAGAAATCATCCATTATGACAAATTAAACTTCTATGCCAATCCTCCCTCTACTCTTAAATCAGACCCAAAGAAATTCTGGAGCTCTATTAAACAAACTCTTCCTCCAGGAAACCCTTCCACTCCTAATCTATGTCCCAATGCAACACCTGAAGACATAGCCAACAAATTTAACAATCATTTTATAAACTCAATAACCTCCATAATAAACTCTCCCCCCAGAAACAACACTAGCACCCCCACAAACTATATACCTCTTCCAAACCCTCCTAACTCCTTCTCTCTAAAAGCAGTATCAACTAACTATGTAAAGTCATTACTCTCTAAACTTAAACCCTGCTCCCCATCTGTTGACAAGCTACCCTCTTACTTCCTGCAGATTGCCGCTGAACCTTTTGCCTATCCTGTATCCATCTTAATCAACCAATCCATTTCTGAATCCTATGTCCCCACTGTGTGGGAGAATTTCTTTACTCTACCTATTCATAAAGGGGGCAACTCCTCAGACATATCCAACTTCAGACCAATTGCCATACTCTCTCCACTCTCAAAAGTCCTAGAGAAATTCATTCACAAGCAGGTAATGCATTGCCTTCACCAGGAAAACCTTCCCACACCCACACAGCATGGTTTCCGTCCCAAGCATACTACAACTACTGCACTCATATCATTCATCAACATAGTCTCCCTAGCTTGTGATAACAATAAACTTGTCTCATGCCTATTCCTTGACCTTTCTAAAGCCTTTGACACTGGCTCTCACCCACTACTTCTAGATAAACTCACTAAATTACATTTCTCTCCCTCTACAATCTCCTGGTTCTCCATCTATCTCTCTACCCGCCAGCAATCAGTTACATGGCTCTCTGCACTATACTCCCCTATCACTGTACAAATGGAAGTCCCCCAAGGGTCCATACTTGGACCACTACTCTAATATTTTCACCATCTTGCTCTACTCCTCTTGTCCCCAGTCATTTCTTATACAATATTCTGATGACTCAACTGTTATAACCATTGCTGACAACCCAACTGACCTCCACTCAACTACCCAGGCATCCTTCCACACCATTGATACTTGGCTTAGTGATAACAAATTAATATTTAATCCAAAAAAAACTAAGCTCCTACTCTTCCTCCATAAAACCATCACCACACTCAAAAGTATATTTACTATCTTATCCTGAAACAATACTATCATCTCAGCTGGATCTGGTACTACATTGCTAGGTGTTAAAATAGATGATCATCTTAAGTTTGATCTCCATATTACTAACGCAGTAAAAAGAACTCATCAGAAACTTGGACACCTTTTCGGTAGCAAGAAATACTTAACATTGCCTGAATAACTCTCTCCTAGTTTTTATTACTCCCAACAATCCTGTATAGCTGCCACATATTCACAAACCTGAATTCTACACTTATTTCCAAGCTTGAAACTACCTATAATAAGATTGCCAGATTTGCAGCTAACCAAACCTACAAGTCACACCACTGCTTAGCACTACAACAACTAGACTGGCTAGAATTCCCTCAACTGCTACAACTATGCCAACTACAAATCATCCACTCTATCCTCTACCTACCCTCCTTCTGCCCCAGCCTCTCCACTATCCTATCCAAATATTCCCCTGCAAGGATGCTAAGCAGCTCAAATCAAGAATTATTGGACATCTACAAACCCAAAAACAAAATAGGCTGCCTTCTCTATAACTATAACCCAGCTACATCCTGGAACCAACACCCCTTGGAAATAAAATCCCTCCAACATAGCAAAAGTTTCAAATTAGCCACAAGGAAATACTTAAAAACAAAGTGGTCTTGCCACTGTAGCCAACTACCTTGAAACCATCATCCTTTCACCTATTTCACCACCTCACTCAATGTATCTCTAACACTATTCCCCTGTCTCTTCTACCTCCTCCCTTCTGCTATCTCCAACCACTCAATTCTTACAGTCTCAAAACAACCTACCCGTCTAGTCTGTCTCCTATACTCTACCTCCCCTACATCTCCTACTAGCCATTCTTACTTTCCTTTCTTGTTTCCAAACTCCTATACAACTAGATCCTACCCACTTTAAATATGCATCTGCCTAACTATTAACTCATTTTGCTCTAAGCAGCTTAAATAATATTGTAACTAGTCACATTTTCTTCTGCTAATTGTTTAAAGCCTTGTTTGTAACAACTCACATACTTTTCTGCCAATTGTTAATACTCTGTATAATTGAATTTCCTGAGGAGCTTTTTTTTCTCTCCAGGTCTCTGCTTGTAAGATCCTATAGCTGATTGTTACTACTATGTTACTAAAATTTAATAAATTGTTTTCTAGTCCTGAGGAGCTTTTCTCCCCTGGACTCTGCTGAAAATGAGCCAAAAGCTCAGCCAGACTAACCCGGTTAACAAAAGTAAAATAAATAAATAAAATAAATATAATGTGTTATAAACTGATTCACATATTCTCTCAATATCTTGATAAATTACACTATATACCTGGGTGTCATTTAACAATTCCTTCATTGCATCTAGATAAAATTGTTTATCTAATACAATAGTGTTCCCTTTGTCAGCAGGGTGTATAAAGATGTCAGCATTCTGTTGAAAAGCATGTAATGCTGTACATTCTTTCTTAGTTAAGTTGTTGAAACTAGTGAAATGGCTACCTGCTCTATTCAAGTTCAGATCTTCAAAAATCTGCTATTCACACACATTATAAAAAGTTTCTACTGCAGGACAAAGTGCTGGGGACCATATACTAATTTTTTAAAGTAGATACACCCCCTATTTCATTAGAAAACATGTGTGTGTGCATGTGTGTGCCTTCTGTGGAAGGTTGGGCACCGGGCTGGCAATTCGACACTGTAAAACTCCACAGCTAATCATGAGTGGAGAGGTGAATTGCTGTGGTGACCCCTAACTGGGAAAAGTCGAAAGAAGAAGGACTGTAGAGGCATAATCAGCTTGCGAGGTCAGAATAGATGAAAACCTCTTTCAAGCACATTAAGCTCATCCCTAGATAAAATATAAGAAAATAAATGAAATACTACTTTTTCTGGTGTGGTTCCTACATCCTTTTTATGTCCTGGTAAGTGTTTCAGTCTTCGGACAACATTCTCCTTTTCTGTACTCGCCTCTTTGACCTGCTTCAATGACTTAGTTCCTTCTTCCATATAGGGAGAGGTAGAGTGTGAAAAACCTGATTTACATTGGCTGGTGCCTTCTCTTTCTGCCTTACTACAGGTGGATCCATATTCGGTGTTGGCTTGGATAGTAGCTAGCTTGAATTGACTAAGTTGCTTGAGTGACCTGATCTCTAGTGGGAGTTTGTTCCAGGCCTTGGAAGGATTATAGCTATACAGAATACATTCTTTCTTAGTTTTAGGTTTGTAGATTTGTAGCAGATCTAGGTTACAGCTCCGGAGGATCTAGCAGGTCAATAGTGGGAGATGATAGAGTAGGACAGTAAGAAGGCTGATACAGGACAGAGTGGATGATCTGGAGTTGAGGGAGAAGAAGCTGGTGAGGTAGTTCTAGCCAGTGAAGGTGTCTGAGTGACAGACAGTGATGTGACTCGTAAGCGTGATGGGCTGCAAATTTGGCTACCTTGTTGTAGGTAGATTCAAGTTTGGGAAGGAGTGTGGAGTTGAGGCAAGTAAAAATTTAAGAGCCATATAATAGACTGGGTAGTAGGTAGGCATAAGAGAGAGTTACTTTAGCTCCACTGTTGAGAAACGTTTTGTTACGGTAGAGGAGCCCTAGTTTCTGATGAGTTTTCTTGATACAATTGTTAATGTGTAGCTTGAATTTAAGTTGGTCATCAATGATGACATCAAGGAGTTTATTGCTAGTTTCCACCTCAATGTGTGTTATTGAGGGTCATGATTGTGAAAGTGGATTTAATGTGGTCGTAGTTTTTAGAAGAAAAAAGTAGCAGCTTAGTTTCTTTTTGGGTTAAGGATAAGATGGTTATCAGAGAGCCAGTTTTCTACTGAGCTAAAGGAAGTCTGTGTTGTAGAGATAAGTTTGAAGCGAGAGTCAGCAATAGTGATGATGGTAGAGTCATCAGCATATTGGACCAGTGATGACTGAGGACAGGAAAAGTAAAGAAGATTAGTGAAGATTTTGAAAAGTAGTGGACCAAGGATGGAACCGTGAGTGACACCCATTTTAACTGAGAGAGGAGGGGAGAGTGCAGATTACCACTTCACTGCTTGAAATCTGTCAGTGAGGTAGCTGGAAAACCATGCAACCATGGCAGGGGAGAAGTTAAGGTTGGTTAGTTTATATAGAAGGAGAGGGTGAGAGATGGTGTTGAAAGCTTTAGAGAGATCTAAGAATAGACAGGTGACAGGTTTGTTATCTCTGGCAAGGGATATGGTATTAAGGAATGATGTAGGGCAGTAGTAGTGCTATGCTTTGGTCTAAAGCCATGTTGGGTAGGTGTGAGCAGATTTTCAGAGAGTAGGAAGTGCATAACTTATGTATGTATCCATTTCTCTATAACTTTAGAGAGGAGAGAGGATGACAATTGGTCTAAAATTAGTGATGTCTGAGGAGTTACCTCCTTTATGTATTGGTAGAGTGAAGAATTGTTTCCATATGGAAGGGACTGTGGATTCTGAAACAGAGCAGTTGACTACAATAGATACAGGGAGAGCAAGAGAGACAGCAGCTAACTGAAGGAAAAGGGAAGGAATGTTGTCAGTTGAAGCTGTGCAAGGTTTGAGTTTAGAGAGTAGGGATTTGATGTAGCTAGTTGTACAGGTTTGAGGGAAAAGAATTTGATGAGAGTATTGTGGGATTTGATAGAGAGTGGTTTGAAATATTATTAAAGGTAGATGAGTTGGCACTGGGGTTAAATAGTTTGGATATAGAGTCAATGAAATATGTGTTGAAGGTGGAGACTGTATCTTTGGCAGTCTTATCAGGACAAGGATTGGGGAAGCAAGGACCACCAGGATGTACTATGTGGTTTAATGAGTTCAAGAATTTTGGGGGATTAGATTTCAAGGCTGGAGGTGGATTATAGCAGAAGTATCTTTTTTCTTTATTAATGCACTTTTTGGTTTGATTTCTAAGTTCTTTGTATTTTAGCAAGTCTGCAGGGAGCTTTGTTTTGGTCCATGTTTTCCATGCTCTGTCTCTATTTTTCATTAGGATGTGGGTGGAATTTGATACTCATGGGCATATATTAGATTTGATAGGGACTGTGCGAAGTGAGGCAAGTGAGTCAAGAATACTGAGAAAGGTGGAGTTGAAAGACAGGACAGCATCGTCAAGGGGGAGCTGGGTAAGGAAATTCCAGTTAACTTTAGAGAGAAGAGATTTAAACGTGTCTGGGTGGAAGATAGTAAGCTTGCGGCATGTGATAAATCTATGCTCTTTAGTAAAGTGAGGGATATAAGTACAATTTTGGGGGGACTGCTCACTTAGTGTGTTGGGAAGGGTTTCAGGGTTGTGATATTTAGCAGTTTGAGAGACTAGAATCCAGTTGATAAGGGTTCTATGTGTTTGAGAGTTGCTGGCATGGGTGGCATCAGTGATAAGTTGAGTAAAGCCATACAAGTTAATGTGTAAGGAAGAATTTGGGGTACAGAGAGTTAGCCAATTAATAATGAAATCATTAAGAATGATGATTTCATTAGAAATATGTTGAGAGAAGTATGAGAGTATGTTTTCCAGCAGGGGTAAGTTATATTTTTTATGTTAAAAAGCATGTTTTCTAATGAAATTGGGGATGTAGCTACTTTTAAAAAGCCTAGTGTATGGTCCCCTGCACTTTGTCCATCAGTAGAAACTTTTTATAATGTGTGTCAACAGCAGAATTTTGAAGCTTTGAACTTGAATAGAGCCATTTCACTAGTTTCAACAACTTAACTAAGAATTAACGTACAGCATTACGTGCTCTTCAACAGAATGCTGACATCTTTTTACACCCTGCTGACAAGGGGAATACTATTGTTGTATTAGATAAACAATTTTATTTAGATGCAATGAAGGAATTGTTAAATGACACCTAGGTATATAGTATAATTTATCTTAAAGATATTGAGAGAATATGTGAATCAGTTTATAACACATTATATGACTGATTAGTGATATTATTACCACTGATTTGTTTAACTATTTTTCAGTTAGATATCCCTATTGTAAATGGTTTACCCAAGCTGCATAAGGATGCCTGTAAGCCTCCTATGAGACCTACTGTCTCAGGACAAGGGTGGCATACCAAAACATTATCCATATTTGTAGAAAAGAATTTGAAATCAGTTTTACAACATTCCAGATATGTTTTAAAAGACATCAGTTTTTGCATGATTTATATGAATGTGTTACTAGTTTAAATACTGCTCAATGCACAGAATGTTTATTAGTGTCTACGGACGTTAATTGATTATTTACCGTCTTACTCCATGATCAAGGTATTCATGCTGTCAAGACTTGAGTGCACATAGCTCATATGATGATAGAAAAATTGATTTGATATGCATGTTGTTAGAAATTATCCTGGACAATAATGTCTTCTTGTTTGATTCTACTTACTATATTCAGAATAGAGGCGTAGCTATGGGCACCCCTTGTGCAAATAGCTACGCCAACATTTTGCTGGCAGAGTGGTTAGAAAGCAAAGCATTAACACATTATGAGTTTAGTAGGTTTGTGGGTCTATATTATATTCTTGAAAGCTGACAATGTTGAATCTGACATTGTTGGCACTAGAATATCGAACGCTCAGAATCTCGAGCGTGTAAACGTAAATCTCTGTAAGGGGAGATTTCCATTTACTGCAATGTAGTGCGGTCTCAGAATTGGTATATTTAAGTAGCGGAGGGTGTGGGGGGTGCAGGGGTGCTTGTCCCCTACTTAAACCCGTTAGGGTACTTTTTTCTTTTTTTTATTTTGTCTTTTTATAAGACATTGACCATATGGTGTCGACCATATGTTGTTTGATGCTTTCAACCGTTGATCTTATAACATAGACCCAGGTTTGTCTACTTTTATCATAAGTTTGCTGATGATGTGTTTTTTTCTATGGACAGGCCCTTCAAATGTTTTAAATGATTTTATAGTTATTTTGTTTTACCAATCAGTACTGACTATTTATCTTTTACTTACAAGTATTCAGATACTGACATGGATTGGATATGATGGTATACAAGAGCAAGGATGGGTCCTTTAGTACAGGACTGCACACAATGTAAAAGAAATAATTTTTGTTTATAGATGTAGCATGCATCCTCATGTGTATAAGAATATTGTAAAAGGGCAATCAATGCGCATCTCTAGATTAAATGATAGTGACGTTAGATTTAATAATTATCTGGACACGTTTCAAACAGATTTGGTGAAGCATGAATATAAACCTGCACAGACTAATAATATAGTAGAGCACATTAAAATGTTGAGACATAAAAAAGCTAAACCTTATTTATTTTCTGCTCCAACTGCATATGATGCTGTTGAATCTGTTACTTATGGGCATCGTACTATATTTATATCTATGAATGCACAATATTCAACAGATATTGAAATTATTAGGCAGTCAATAAGAATTGGCTCATTCTTCTTTCTGATGATAGGATAGAGAATGTTGTTAGACAGAGACCTAGGTTTCAGTAAAGAATAAGAAAAAAATCTAAAATGGCTATTGTGTTATGGTAGTAGGGATGGAATCCAGCATAAGGATGGGACTTTACCCTGTGGCAAATGTAATTGCTGTCATGTAATATTGAGCAGTTCCAATTTTTGTCATTCAGTTACTAAGGAGTTATTAGAATTTAATATTTCTGCTAAACTTAACACTTTGTATGTAGTCTACCTTGCTGTGTGCAATAACTGCACTTCTTTCTATGTTGGTAAGACCATTCACTCACTGCGTGAATGTATAAGGAAGCATTTGAATGCCATCAGGAATAAGGATTGTGAAAGAAGTGCTCTAGCAAGACATGTTATTGAAAAGGGAGATGAACATTTTGACTTTATGGTTATTGGAACTTTAAGTAGGAATCCATGCTTGGGTGACTTTAATAATTTGTTGGAACAGTGAGAGACAAAATGGATTATAAGGCTACATGCAGATAGGTCCGCTGGATTAAATGCAAATGTTCCCCTTAAACCTCGTTTACAAGCACAACCACTTAGATATAGCTTTTTATATATTTTATTTCATATTTTATTTTATTATAATTGATTGCATGTTTGTATGTATTTTACCTTATATTTCTATTTGTGTTATTGTTTGCACTTGTTCCTAATGAATTAATTTATTCATGAGGTCTTTATGCCTATTAGACTACTGGATGATGTAACTGATGATGTGTGGTTACTTAAGCAGAATACCGTGGTTTTTAAAATGGTCTGATGAAGCACCTTTGAGTTGGTGCGAAAGCACTTACCAATAAAGTATTTATATGATTCATCTGCCGTGTTTTGTCCTATATAATTTTTGTTTGTTTTTCTGCCCTTGGGATTTTGTTTGTGTTATAGGACATTGATCCACTGAGTTGCAGCATTTTCTATTTTGTCTGTCTTGCATTCAGGAATATGATCAACTGCTGTAAAATAAATGAAAATTAAATATTTGAACTCTGGTTTTTCCTTTTGCTTATTGTTACAGTTTGATATGTTGGTTGAGTTTATAACACTACTGTGCTTGATTCTGCTCATCACAGCTCACTTACTTGTGATGGTACTCTGTGTTATGCATCCACCTCCTTGCCTACGTCTTAATGTAATCCTTTCTCACTTTGTGTCCTACTTCTAGATTCCTAAACATTAGCAAAAGGGACGTTATTTAGTGACTAAGTATGCTAGGAATTATATTTATCTGTTAAAATCATTTGTATCTTTGGTTTTCTGTGCTTTGTATACATTTCCTGAAGAATCTAAAGAAATCTGTAAAATTGTGGTTTATAACTGATTCCCCAATTTCACTGTTGGCTATTGACAGTGTTTTCGGAGCACTTACATTAAACTTTCACTTCTGCACTTAAGGAATCCTGCATGGCACATGAGAGGTTTGATTTCAGTACATCATGGTCTTGACTGTGGAGCATTAGGGGGCTAAGTCTAGCATACGACTGACTAATAGCATGCTTTGTGTAATTCCAGACCTAAAAATTATCAGAAAACAAAATAGGCTCAATTCACCATCTCTGGTACTGTGGTTTCAATAAATTAATTAATGGATGAATGATTTGTTCAAAGGAAAGTAAGCAGGAAGCAACAGTAAGCTTTCTTTGGCATTAACATATTTTTATCAGAAATCCTTGCCACTTTGTGTTGTGCACGTAAGAGTGGAAACAGGCTTGCATAGTTCTATACCTTCTTTTTACATTTTTTCATGTAATTCATATTCATAATGAATGAAAGTTGCATAAAATATGCCTCTGAAATGTAAATGAGCAGTAAAAGTACCTGGTCTGTCCCATAGTAAAAGCTCTTCTACATTTCTCATGGGTATTACAGCAAGATTAATCATGCCTTACAGATACTTCATAGAAATGTACAAAAAAAGCATAATTTAATCCAACAGTTTCTTGTAAGGAGAATCTCAAATGAAAATCTCTGAGAACTGGAATTTATTATTTCCAGTAGAGCTACTTCTCCCGATAATGATCATTAATCACATATCTACACTGAAACTTACAAAATAGGAACACAGATGAAGGCATGAGGACATTAATCTAATCCAGTCCAAAAGAAATTAGACATTGACAAAGTTTTATGTTACCTATGATAACTTCAGAGCAGTTAGGAAAATTCACCACTCATTACACCCTAAGAGAAAGGTAATGCATTGTTAACATTGACACAGTGTCAATGTTAACACTGCCAGCCTAGAAACAAGACAATGTTGTGTTATGCTTATAGCATCATGAGAGTGTAACAGCAATGTTCTCCTACACCAACAAACCCCAAGAGCAATAAAATACACATGTTGTCCTGTATCCGCTTTAAAATTCCAACACTATTTTATTTTATGTGCTTCATGCTGGGTTGGCAAGATGCATCTCATGGGATCATATGAGGTTACTAAGCTATCGACCCAGAGGGCTTTTCAAGCCTAGCCATTTCATTCCAATGTAATACAGAACAAATGATTTAAGCTACACAATAAATCCAGTACTTTATATGGCAAGAAATATTGAAAGATAAATGAATACTGGAACCACGAGTCAGGGCAAACGAACTTTAACAAATCCACTCAGTTTATTAAAAGACTTGAAAACATTAAAACCAATGGCAAAATTCAGTAAGCAAGTAGCAAACTTTCACAGTGAGGCTTCATCAAGCTGCAAACAGAAACAGGCTGGGCTTGAGTTTAAATGTTTCACAGCTCATATGACCTAATGCATGTGGTACTGAAGTTCATATAATAGAGATTTTAGAGAAAAACTTTCATTTAATCCAGGTGCAGTCTGAGTATTAAACCTCAAGATCCATTTAATTTCTTCTAGTTCTGTCAAATTTATCAGATCTCTATCTCGCAAGGGTTTATAAGCCTTGTACAAAATCAAAAATTTGAAATTATGCATTGGATCTGTATTCATGTCTTTGTAACGCATTAGCACAACTTGTTCATAATATTTTTTGTACATTTATAACCAAATTCTGGCACATCAGTAAAGATGTTCTTTAACTGTTATCTCAGTTAACATTGGCCAGTGTTTCCTCAGAATTTTCTTGACCACATTTGTATTGTGATTATATGCGACCATACATCTAGTTTTATAAATTTTTTGTGGACGACGAGAAATATGCTCATAGTCTGAAAATATTAGTATAGTGATGTCGTTTTTAGTTGCAATTACCTCATCTTTAATTGCATTAACTTGTCCATAGCACAACCACAATATTTTATGCAGTTGCAGAGTATAAAACATGGGACCTTTAAATGTAATAAATATATATGTTGCAAACAAAATGGTATGACCAAACTGTTTAAACATCCAGTTTCAGGTTTAGGTGTTCATTTAAAAGCATATGGAAATTGCAATACAAAAGGTGTTATTTATATGGCTAGATCTAGGCAATGCCTGGCTTTTTAAATTGGCAAAACTAATAGGAAACAAAAAGAAAGTATTAGTAACCACCTTTCAGATATTAACAGACAAAGCTACATTAACGCATTACATAGACATTTTATGAATACAAATCTAATGCATAATTTTACATTTTTAGTTTTGAATAAGGTTTATAAACTTTTGCAAGGTGGAGATCTGATACATTTGACAGAACTAGAAGAAATGAAATGGATCTTGAAGTTTAATGCTCAGACTGCACCTGGATTAAATGATTTTTTTTTCTGTAACACCTCCATTATGTGAACCTCAGTACCACGTACATTAGATCATATGACCTGTGAAACATTTAAACTCAAGCCAAGCCCAATTTTGTTTGTAGCCTGAAGAAACCTCACTGCAAAAATTTGATACTAGCTTACTGAATTATGCCACTGGTTTTACTGAGTTAAAGTCTTTTAATGCACTGAGTGGATTTATTAAAGTTTGTTTGCCTTGACTCGTGGTTCCAGTATTAATTTTTCTTTTGACATCCCAATGTAATACCATAGATAAATACCCAGGATTATATTTATTAATGACTGCTCATGTCCAGGAGGATTGTGGGCACTATCTCCGTTAAGAATTTACAGTGCCCCATCCACTCGTTCAGGTTCCTTTTGAACAGTGTCACACAGGTGGTCTGCTTCACATGAATTGGCAACCTATTCCAAAGATGTGGTAGTTGCTGGGAGACAAATCTGTCCCTCCAACACATCCTATTCAGGTTGCAGGTCATATTTAGGTCCATGGAATGGGTAGCTCTTAGTCCCATTTGATTTACGGAAAGGCAGCAAATTCACTAGGTTTGGGTTGGAGATTGCTCTGTAAGCCAGGCATAAGTCTCCTCTAAGAAGTCTATATGATACTGAGTACAGTGACACAGATTTTAGTCAGTCTGGTTAAGATGTGCTGGTGTCCCTTGATAATCTTGGTTAGAAACCTCTGTGAACTCTCCAATTGCTGCAGGTGCTTTGTATGGTACACTCCAAAAGGGGCATTATACTCAATTATGAGCCTAATTAGTGATGAGCACAGAAGGGTTATAACCTCTTTTGCTCTAGAGGCAATGCCTTTGTTAATCAAGTGTGCTACATAGAAAGTGTTTCTTAATACAGTAGTCAAATGGTCATCAGAGTTAAGGTCACAGTCTACTTGTGATTCCAGATGTCTTACCACTTTGAAGGTACATAGGGATTTGTTGTTAATTTGATAGTGTGCAGGGGCAATGTTTTTACTGAAGGGAGTGATGATGCATTTCTTTGCATTCAGTTTGAGCCTGTGACTAAGAAACCAGTCGTTGGTCTGCATAAGACCCTCCTGAAGTATACTGACATAATTTGGGGAGTCAATAATTGCACCCAATTTGCAGTCGTCCACAAACTTGGTCAGCCACAGCCCCTTAGTTATGGTCTGAACTTCTGAGAAGTATACAAAGAGTAAGGGGTCCAGCACTGACCCTTGTGGCATCCTGCTGATTACAGGTCTGCTAGTTGATGTTCTGTCACCCACCTTGATAGTGTGAGACTGAATTTTTGAGCCGGTTGGCAACCTATCTTACAACAATGGGGATTTCATTCAGTTTGCTAAGTTTATTGGTGATGCCGGAATTTGGGATTGGGTCAAAGGCGTTTGAAAAGTTCACATATGCTGTGTGCACAGATTTACTCATGTCAAAGGCCCTGATCACATTTTCGAAGAAATCCACCAGGTTTAACAGGCAGGAACTGCTCATGACAAAGCTGAATTGGGTCAGATCCAGGGCTTGGAAGTCTCCTATGTCTTTATTTATGTGGTCAATGATGATACGTTCCATGGCCTTACAGATGAGTTTGGTCAGACTTATAGGTCTATAATTCCACAACCACCAAACTGCAACATGAAGAAAGAAACAACAGGGTACAGATCCAAATTTTTATTACACTTCAGTGCCTCGGCCCAACATAGCCTTCAAAGAAGTAACATTTCTTATCCATGCTTCCCCTATATATACACACATCTTTCATCATCAATAAAACAATAAAATAATTAAACAATTAAAATAATTAATCCAAATAGCTGAATAAAGCAGATATTTCCAATTCATTTCATGATTCAGTCCCCATGGTAGCAGAGCGTTTTATTTTAAAATGAGCACTGCTTCTTTATATAATATATTTTTTAACAATGCAACATCCCCAGTTCTAACAAACAATGCAACATCCCCAGTTCTAACAAACACTTCTTCTAAATTTGTAGCCTGTAATAAGGAAAAATCATTTATGTTTTTCCAAAAAATGCATAGCTATAGAGCTTTCTGTTTTTTAAAATCCTTGATGTGCTCCTGCAACCTGACTTTAAACTTTCTTTTACTCTGTCCAATATAAAACAGGTTGCAGGGACATATAAGACAGTATATAATATCATCTGTATCATAAGAAAATTTATTATTAGCTTCATATTTCTTACCATTAATTTTACCAAAATTGCAAACAACACACACACATTACAATTGTTGCAGGGTATTATACCAACCCATCCCAAAGAAAACAATATTTTCATCAGGTAACACAAAATAAGCCTTCACAAATTTGTCTTTCAGATTTTGTCCCCTTCTATAAGAAACAGATGGCTTACTACAAATTATTTTATTTAACGTATCTTTCTTTAAAAAGGTCCAATAATATTTAAGCAATTTACAGATCTTTTTACTCAAGATATTACAAGTTGTAACAAAAAACATTTTATCGACACCATCAGTTTCACAGATTTCTTCCTTTTATATACCCGATGTTACTCCTAACAAGATCCGTCAGCTACAGCCACTGCTTCCACCTTGGTATCTCTATCATACCCCCTACGCAGAAACAATGTTTCACAAACTTCCTTACATAGATCCATTTCATTGTTACAGATTCTATATAACCTAACTCCCCATACAGAAGGGACTTAATCGTATGAGGGGATGGCAACTAGTGCCGTGTAGGTACTGGCAACTATCTGTAAATTTCTGATGTATGGAAGTTCGAATAAACCCTAAGATGAGGTCTAAAAAACTAATCTCCTTCATCAAATTCCAAACCATATATATTGTTACTAATATCTCTCGCAAAATCCTGGACCTTGCTCATGCCATCTTCACAGACAAAAACCAAGTCATCAATGCATCTATAAAAAAAAGAAAACATGTTTCTGAAAAATATGTTCCTATAAATATATTCCAATTCAAATTTAGGCATAAACAGGTTAGCATAAATGGGGGCAAAAGATGCCCCCATGGCAGTACCCTGCAACTGATAGTATATCTCCTTCTTCTCTTTCTGCTGTTCCCATTAGGGGTTGCCACAGTGGATCATCCATTTCCATTACTTCCTGTCCTCTGCATCTTGCTCTGTCACACCAACCACCTGCATGTCCTCTCTCACCACATCCATATACCTAACCTTAGGCCTTCCTCTTTTCCTCTTAACTGGCAGCTCCATCCTTAGCATCCTTTTCCCAATAAACCCAGCATCCCTCCTCAGTACATGTCCAAACCAATGCAATCTCGCCTCTCTGGCTTTGTCTCCAAACCGTCCAACCTGAGCTGACCCTCTAATATACTGATTCCTAATCCTGCCCATCCTCATCACACCCAGTGCAAAATGTGCTCTGACTCTTGCCATTTTGTCAATGCCACCTTCTCCAACCCATATAACATAGCTTGTCTCACTTCCCTCTTATAGACCTTCCCTTTCACTCTGACTGGTACCGGTCACAAATCACTCCTGACACTCTTCTCCACCCACTCCACTCTGCCTGTACTCTCTTCTTCACTTCTCTTTCACACTCACCATTACTCTGAACTGTTGATCCCAAGTATTTAAACTCATCCACCTTTGCCACCTCTACTCCCTGCATCCTCACTATTCCTGTATCCTCCCTCTCATTCACGCACACACATATTCTGTCTTAGTCCTGCTGACCTTCATTCCTCTCCTCTTTAGAGCATATCTCCACCTCTCCAGTGTCTCCACAACCTGGTCCCTACTCTCACTACAGATCACAATGTCATCTGCAAACATCATAGTCCAAGGGCCTCCTGTATGATCTTGTCTGACAACCTGTCCATCAACACTGCAAATAAAATCAAAGAACTTTTGCGCTAGTGAGTTAAGGCTAGAGTAGGTTTCCCAGTTGATGGTGGGATAACTGAAATCCCCCATGACCACCATGCTTTTAAATTAAGCTAGGAGGAGGTAGCACACCTCTCAACTGACCCTGATTTTCAGGGATGCCCCTGATTTTGACTCAAATTTTAGGTCTGTCCCGCTTAATTCTTCTTAAAAGTAGTGACTGTAGAAGAAAAGGTGGTGAATTTTACTTAATAAACTATGATAGAAATTAGAGTTATAGACCATTTACTTCAGAAAATGTACATTAATTCACATACTCTTATTCTGTCAATGCCTCATGTTAATAGTGCTAATATTTTCAAGGGCCTCTTACTGTTCCCAATCATTTCTGGATGTGTCCCCGATTGGTTGAGAGCTGTGGGGGGTGGGGGGGTAGGTCATTTGCTGGAGGAAGTGTGCAGTTAACAGAAGGTTAAAAAGATGCAGAACATAGTGGATAAACAAAGGGTGACTCATATTATGGCTGGGTATTCTATAATATATACAATGCATGGAGTCTTGGTATGAAGATAGGGGAATTATAAGTAGTGATGTAAGATGCAAGAGGGGAAAGTGGACATTACTGGTATAGCATAAACATGGGGTAAATGACAAGACAGGGGTAGGACAAGGTGGTATGTATAAATAGGTTGTTCAGGAATGTCAGAGAAGGAAGGAATGTGGGCATCAGATGCAAGGTCTTAGACTAGGAAGAACACAAATCCAGCAATAGGATAATATTGTAGGCAAGATGAGAAGCTAGGTTAGACACCTCGTCAGCTAAAAGAGGGGAGAGGGGAGAGTTGGAGGTACGATTCTGTGTATAATTCCACAGATACAAAAAGGGAACAAAGACTGTGGGAGGGAATAAAAGAGTGGGACAGGAAGAAAGTAATTCTACCATGGAATGTGATTCCTCCGGGATCAGACCCAACAACTGCACACTGCAAGGTAAAGAGGGAGCAGGAATTAACCAAGAAATCTGACAATGAGATGTATAGTTAATTGGTGCAGGATTTCATCAAAATACAATCCTGGACATGGTCCTAATCAATGCAGAAGGTAAACTAGTTGTCTAGACTAAGATAGCATTAGCCAAAAGTGACAGTGCCACTGTGTGGTTTAGAATGAAAGGAATGAAGGAATAAAAAGATAAGGATTATAATGTAGGAGTTTAGAAAAATGGATTTTATTATGGTGAAGAGGCAGTCAATGATGATTTTATAGACTGGAAACAAACTGAAGGAAGTAATCAAGGTACGGAATTGATAAAAAATAAAGTTCTCAAGGCTATCGATAAGGGAATGAAGGAAAAAAGCCAATGTAGCTATGTAAAAATGGAGGCTAGCAATTAAGACAAACTTTAAGGCCTATAAAATGTGGAAAGGAGGGATGAGAAGGTGGGGGCATAATAGTACAAGGAAGCTAGTAAAAAGTGGCAACGATAAAGGCAACCCTAGACTAAATTTGAAAGTGAGTCAACAGAAGAGAAGCAGCAAGGCCATTTTATGTCCATGGCAGAGTTGGCCTAGGCGAGTAATGACGGCAAGGAAATCGGAGAAGAATGAGGAGAAAACATGAAAACATGTACTTAATGGACATTTTGGTTTAGTCTTCACAAAGATAAGCAAGGGAAGGAAGCAAGTCAGACTGGGGGAACAGTCTTCACATATCAGGATACAAAAGTAGTAGGTTCAGACAGAATGACTACCCTTAATGAGATTATGTCAGATTGGCTGTTTCACAGAGTCCTCAGCTATTTGGTCAGTGTGTTTGTAAAACTCCTTATGGAGATCTTCAGCAGATCACAGACTACTCCATAAGTGTCTGATGACTGTAAGACATCAAGTGTGGTACACTTGTATAAAGGGTGTTGGTTGAGGCAAAAAAATCAGGATAGCTACAGACCTGTTAGATTAACAACAGTGACAAAGTCATTGAATGACTCCACAGAGTAACATTAGTATCATTTCTTTCAAACAACATTCTCCAGGGAAGCAAACAACAATTTCATGGCCAAAAGGAGCTCTCAGTCAAATCTGGTCCAGTTTTAGAGAATAAACTTCATTAGAGAGTACGAGTAAACATATTTTTGTAGATCATCAAATATATATATATAATTTTATATATATATATATATATATATATATAATTATATATATATATATATATATATATATATATATATATATCAGGCTGAAATAAAACCTGGAAGACGAACTATGAGGAACTGCATAGGTGCACATTTAAACAACAGCTCATAGATTCATAGATTTATAGATTAGTACTAGGCTTACTGCCCTTGTGAGCCATTCTTAAGCCTAGCCAATTATCCCTTGTGAGACTCAAACGCTGCACCTTGTGTTTGTAAGCAAACACCTTAACCATTAGGCTACCCTCCCAACCTAGTGGGTTCTATAGAGAGGGTCAACCTCAGGCATTAGAAAATTGACTAGCAGAATACTGAAGGAGTCTATCTTACATTTAGTACTCACCAGTGTGTTTGTGTCATCCATATCTGAGGCAGTTAAAAAAAAGTTCTCACATTCAATACTTACCAGTTTGTTGTCAGCCATATCTGAGGCAGTTGAAAACAGGCGTAACTGTTTTACAGATAACATAAAGACAGGTGCAGCAGTGAAGGGTGAGGGAGAGACTATCAAAAGATTAGAAAAGGTTGAACAAGAGGGTAGAAAGGTGGCAAATTGAGTTTTAATGCAAACAAATGCAAAGTCCTCCCCTTAAGCCAGAACAGGTCTGGTGCGTAAGTATCAACTAAGGAAAGTTGGGAATGATTAAGAGAACAGTAAAAGGACCCGGCTTTGTTGGTCATACCTGCTCAGGAGCAAAGTGAGATGGTCAAATAGCAGTAAATATAATGCTGCAATGTATCTTCAGATGAACAGATTCCATAAACAGAGTGCATGTTTCAACTCTAAATGCCTTAGCTGCACAATGCCTTGAATACTGCAAGAAATCCTGAAGGCCATATAAGGAAAGGGCCATTAGTCTGCTAGAAGGAACATAAAGGAAAGCTATGAGAAAGATGAAATGGAATAGGAATGTTTATGACAACAGACTAGACGAGACACAAATTTCTGTTTTTCACTTTAGACCAGAAGACAGAAAAACTGACATGATACTTGTTCAAAAGATCATGAGAGGGAAATGTGAGGCAATCATCCTGTGCAGGACGATAAAGGGGGGCTGAGGCAGAAAAATGCAGGAACTACTGACTGAATTGTGGAAAGGGCTATTTTACAGACAGGGTTGTGACCTCATGAAGTGGACTACCTGACTGAATAGCGGAGAGGGAATTCAAACAGGTATTTAAGAGGTCACGGGATAGGTGATAAAACAAATAAGGGGGAAGATAGAGATAAAGGGAGGTAGAATTAAATGAACCTAAAGAGGGTAGACAATACATGTTTATTATCTCCTCTTCTGCCCTCAAATTCTGTTCTCAAAAAATATAACAATCTGTCACTTACTCAAAACTTCATTCTTCAAACCGAACAATGTACTAACATACCTTAACTACTATCTGCATGAAGGCAGAACTCTTTAAACACTGTGTTTGACTACCTTGCCAATTAATATAATTAACTCAGAGAACTATATTTTCTTCTTAGGAATGATCTGAGACTGAAAGAGGGATTATAGCAGTTTGTATCCAAAAGTCAAATAGCAATTGTTAAATGCACAATTTTTTTGGCAGGAAGTGTACTATCTGTTAAGCTAAACTACTCAGAAAAGTTTATGAATGTTACCTTAGAAATGGTTATGTCAGTACTATCCACACTACTCTAGAACCAGGTCTATCAAAACTATCCTAGTCATTGTTATACAATCCCCTGGCTGTATTACCTAGAATAGTTATTTTATAGGTTCATAGGCAAGTAATAAGCTAGCTGCCCCTTTGGGCTATTTTAAGCATAGCCAATTTCCCCAAGGTGAGAATTAAACCCTATATCTTGCATATGTGAGGTAAACACCTTAACCATTATACCAACCTACAAACGAGGAGAAATTATTTAATTTTTATTCACATTACCCTAGAAAATGTTATAACACTATTAGTAAAGTAATGCCCTTATCCTTTTTATATTATAACATAAATATTAGAGAATCTTGCACAGTTGATCTACACTTGATTCATCAAAGCCCAATCAGTTGAGTTGGGGAAAACTGAATGGGCAGCCTACTGAAATGAATAAGCTTTACATTGAAATTTCGTGACTTTTAGAGTCAGATGGCACAGAAAATACAGCTCCCTGCACTGCAAAGGGAGTACAGGGCATGGACTAACACACAAAAAACACTGATGGGCTACCTAGTTGATGCTCAGTGCAATGGAATGGGCTTTGGTGCATCTGCCAGTATGGTGTCTTACATAACTGCTGTACTGATATTAGGAGTGCAAAGGGGAGAATTTTCCAGATGCTTAAATAAACCGTTTTCATTTATGTTCTCATTGCATACAGGTGCTCATAAATACTTTTTCGAAAGGGTCTCTCAGTTTCCCCAATATAAAATTGATGACATCCTGTACACACTGCAATGTATACCAATCCCCTTGATTCACAATTTCCTGTGGCTAATTTAACCTTCATAAGAGGGGTCATCTACACAGATGTCACTCTCTTCCAGAATATATCTACAGTAACTATAAGCTCCACATTTCAACATACACTTGGAATTTAAATGTTCGGGGACCTATGGAAGTTCAAGCAAATATTTCAAGTTGAACTCAGTTTTATATACAAACCTGGGGGTGTTACCAACACACTGAAAAATCTCACTTTTATCCCTGAATATAACCCAGTTCTTCTTCAATATGTGTCTCACCTTTCCACTAATGTCACCATAAGTTAAAACCGTAGATAGAACATATGATGCTTTGTCATCCTGTGACTTGTTTTCTATAAGGGGAATATCCAGCAGGGGTACATACTGAGTACCCCAACCACTGATGACCTGCTTACAAGTTTTGATAATCATGTCCCTTGGGTAACCTCTATTTAAGAAAAAAATGAACAAGAGTTCCCATCTCATACCTGAAAACCTCCAATTCAGAACACATCCTTGCCACCCTAACCATTTGGCCCTCGACAATATATATATTTTTTTGTGTCCAGGATGGCAACTTTTAAAAATCTAGATAATCATTAGAAAAGGTTGGTTTTCTATAAATTTTAGAACGGAATTTTTTGCTATCCACATCATAACCTAATTCAAGTGTAACTTGGACAATTGGAGGAGGAACAGGAAATTCATCCCTGGTTTGGCACCTGTGTCTCTAATGGACACAGGCAACTTATAAATATTATCAGAACCATAAATATTTCATCTCCCAAGCCCCTGCTTACACTTATCAAGCATATCAGAACTTGTCAGAGATTTGGGATGCATGACTAGGCTTAAAAAGGCCCTTGTGGTTGTTAGCCTAGTAAATACCTACGAGTCCATACAAAATATTACATTTGTATTGCAGTACTATTATTCTTCTGTTATTGATGTAATATTCTCTCTGGAAATCACAGACTTCATATATTTTATACATAATCTTCACAAAAAGAATGTATTGTAGGGATATTTTAATAATGCCTTACAACAGTGCTCCACTTTCTGGACTAACCAGAATTAACCATTGTTTTGAACAATGCACATGATCTACTTAGGGAAAATGATGTACAGCCAGATTAAAATTCATAACGACAAAAAGTGAAGAGCCCATTATGTCACTACATATCCCATAGAGGAGAGGACATGAAAAGGGATGTACTGCATAAACATTTAGACATTTGAAATGCATAGAAAGCTTGCTGCAGATATCTGGTATCACCTTATTGACTCAAATTTGCCATTTCCAAATACTTTTATTCCTGTAACGCATATTCATGAGTTTCAGCACAGTGGAGTTATTTCATACCCATGTGAGCTCCTTCTTATACTGATAAATGCAGCGTGGATATTTCTTGATTCGTACTGCATTTCCAGCTCTGGAAGTTTGTGTTACTTTCCCTGTAGTCTGATGACAATAAGTATTGCAGTGCTCTTCCTATAAGTGAACTTGCACTGTCCTGTGCTGTTATTGCTGGTACAAAAACAGAATCTTCATCAAATCTTAATAAAAGATATATGTGCATGCACTGTACTTTATCCAGTCAAATGTTGCAAAAAGTAAACAAAAAGAAAAAAAAAGTATGACTGGTCCAATCTCGCTTTATTATGATTTACTTTCTATTATTAAAAGTTTACTAAGAGGTACATCAACTTCTCAACGTGCAGCTTACGAAGGGGAACCATGATAATAATATATAAGGTAATACTGAAAGGAAAACTTCCTGGTATAGGGTAGGATGTTAATCCCCAGTATCTACTTTATATAAAACAGACACGTATAAAAAGAAGGATTAAGTGTCACACAGGGTCCCATTCATTCAACAAGGAAGAAAACTGCTATGATGACGACAATGAAAACTGCCCCTCTCAACATTAACAAAGGGATATTGAAGCTGGATAAACAACCCCTAGAAAATCACAACTGGAACAAAGCTATAATAAGACAGCTAAATATGCAGCTAACCTGCCACACAGAGCTCATCATTGTTCTGTATTACATGCTCTCAACTGAATAGAACTCCCACATCAACTAGCCAATACCCCATAAATACTATACAATCCCTCAACCTTCCCTTCTATCTCCTTCGGTACTTCTTCACTATCTCCCAAATCACTCTCTGTACTCTCAGGATAAATACCTGCCTGAAATCTATACACCAAAAAAAAAAAAAAAGGTATGGGAAAAGTTTATAGTCAAACTGCATATCCAAACTATGGAACCCTATCCCAATTTTAATCAGAGCTATAACTAACCTCCATGTAATTAGGTTGTCTGTCAAAGACTTTCTCACTAACTTATGGCTATGCCCGTGCATCTCACCCGTATAAGCTATGTTAACAAATACTTCACATTATTACTAACCTAATCTCTCATCATATTCTCTATACCTTTCAAAACCTGCCCTGTCCCCACACTTTGGGTGCACCTGTATCTTTTTATTTTTATTTCCTAGCATAATAGATTATATTTTTAATACGTTTATATATACTGATCATCATATCTGTCATTTTTTAAATTTCTTTTTATTATTACATCACTGGTGTCTCCTCATGCTTTATTGTATCCTAAGTATGTTGCTATCAGACTGTATGCATACATTTTTTATTACATTTGTACTACTGTTTTATTTTATATTATTTCATTCTAAGGTACTTTTGTGCCCAGGCCTCCTTTGAAAAAGGGTATTTGTAACCCAGTCGGTCTTTCCCAGTCAATGAATGTCATTTAATAAACAAATAAAATAGAATGTCTGCATGCATATCTAATAGTTTCTAAAAACTTCACTAAACGAGAAGCAGTTGTTGAACCCAGTGAAGAATGCCAACCCATCACTATACTGGTTGTCTTATGCCAACAGCAAGCGACCCTTAACGCAAGGCTGTCACTACACAGTCTTGTAAAACAACATTCTTCTGCTCCGAGGGACCAGTAAGATTAATACCCATTTCTGGCATAAGCCTTAGCGGAAATCAAATATGGAGGACAGCACAACCTGGCAGTGAGAGAAACAAGAGAAATTTTTGTTGATACCGTCTAAATGGGGAACAAGAATAATACATATACAGTAAACTGTATGTACTATATCCAAAGTTTATAGTATCCAGTAAAGTTTGGAATGGGGATTGGAAACTCTAAATTGGCCCTAGGTGTGAGTGTGTGCGTGTGTGTGCCTTCTGTGGAAGGCTGGGCTGGCAACTCAACACTGTAAAACTCCATTGCCAATCATGAGCTGACAGGTGATCCGCTGTGGCGACCCCTAACCGGGAAAAGCCAAAAGAAGAAGAAGAGTATCAAACAATTAAATGACCAATTTTTTTTTTGTTAGGAAAGTGTCATTTAAAATAAAAGATTTAAGAAAATGATTTAATGCAGTTGTAATATACTATGTATGACACAAATGTAATGATGAAAAAGAAAATAACTTAAGTTTTTAGGGAAGTAATGTTTCTGTTGGATTCTGTTTATTGCATTTGTTATCCTAGAGGGTATACCATGCACACCTCATCTCTCTGGTTTAACTAGACAGTGTCACATAAATGCTTTGCATTCATACAGGCAATGTACTGCTGGCACAGACTTGAATCCTAATGATCACTGTATCTACTGCATTATATTCAGTGATATTATCATTGTGTTCTGTATCTCAGTTAAGTAACAACAGAACATTTGCAGTAGGTTCCATCACTGAGGCTGCTTTGACACTTTGATGAATTATTTAGGCCTGCTGGTTTTAGTATTTTTTTTCTTAGGAAAGTGTAATTTTAAAATAAAAATCTGCAGTGGATATAAAATGTATACATACCTCTGTTAAAATGCCAGACTTTTGTGATATAAAAAAAATTAGACCACAGTAAATCATTTCAAAACTTTTCCCACCTTCAATGTGATCTAAAACCTGTACAATTCAGTTGAAAAAAAATACAAATCTGTTAGGGGAAAAAATATTAAAAAATAAAAAAATGTACAATAAGCTGGTTGCATAAGTGTACACATCCTTAAACTAATACTTTGTTGAAGCACCTTTTGATTTAATTACAGCATTCAGTCTTCTTGGGTAGGAGTCTGTCAGCATGGCACAGCTTGAATTGGCAATATTTGCCCACTCTTCCTTGCAAAAGCACTCCAAATCTGTCAGATTGTGAGGGCATCTCTTGTGCACAACCCTCTTCAGGTCATCTGGCTGGGCCATTCCAAAATGTTAATTTTCTTCTGGTGGAGCCATTCTTTTGTTGATTTGGATGTATCCTTGGGGTCATTGCTGTGTTGAAGGGTGAAATTCCTCATCTACAGCTTTCTAGCAGAAGCCTGAAGGTTTTGGGCCAAAACTGACTGGTATTTGGAACTGTACATAATTCCCTCCATCTTGACTAAAGCCCCAGTTCCAGCTGAAGAAAAGCAACCCCAAAGCATGATACTGCCGCCACCATACTTCACCATGGGTATGGTGTTCTTTTTGTGATGCGAAGTGTTGTTTTTACACCAAAAGTACCTTTTGGAATTGTGGCCAAAAAGTTCAACCTCGGTCTCATCAGACCGTAACACATTTTTCCACATGCTTTTTGGGAGACTTCTGTTTTGCAAATTTTAGTTGGGCCAGGATTTTTTTTGTGTAAGAAAAGGCTTCCGTCTTGCAACCCTACCCCATAGTCCAGACATATGGAGAATACGGGAGATTGTTATCACATATAGTACACAACCAGTACTTGCCAGAAATTCCTGCAGCTCCTTCAGTTTTGCTGTAGGTCTCTTAGCAGCCTTCCTGACCAGTTTTTTTGTTTTGTCTTTTCATCAATTTTGGAGGGATGTCAAGTTCTTTGCAACTTCACTGTTGTCCCATATTTTCTCCACTTTTGATGACTGTCTTCAATGTGTTCCATGGTATAGCCAATGCTATGGACATTTTTTTTGTACCCTTCTCCTGACTGATGCCTTTCAACAATGAGATACATTGATGCTTTGTAAGCTCTCTGTGAACCATGGCTTTTGCTATAGCAGGCAACTGAGTAAATGTCATGAAAATCCCACTAGGACAGCTGAACTTTATTTGGGGTTAATCAGAGTCTCTCTAATTGATGGCAGGCCTGTACCCAAAAATACTGAATGCTATAATTAAATCAAAAGATGCTTCAACAAAGTATTAGTTTAAAGGTGTGCACACTTATGCAACCAGCGTATTGTACATTTTTTTTTTTCCCCTAACAGATTTGTTTTTCAATTGAATTGTGCAAGTTATAGGTCACATTAAAGGTGGGAAAAGTTTTGAAATGATTTATTGTGGTCTCATTATTTTATATCACAAGAACTTGGCATTTTAACAGGGGTGTGTACACTTTTTATATCCACTGCAAGATAATTATTTAATGCAAATTAATATACTATGTATGACACAAATGTAATGACGAATAAGGAAATTACTTATGTTTCTAGGGAAGTAATGTTTCTGCTAGCTTCTGTTCATTGCATTTGTTAACACTGCCAAATGTTTGAATGCATGATTTGCAATGGTGTTTTGTTCTCCATGAAGTTATTTTAATTCAAAGAATGAAGAGAAAGATAGACTGTCAGAGAAATAATTGTGCAGGTCTCCATACACCTTGGTGGGTCACAGTTCAACTCAATGATTTTGAGCTTTTTTTTACTGTTTAGCATAGGAAATCATGTTAATGTGGTTTCTAAGTGTGTGCTTGGAAATGCATTTCCTTATTAGTTACTTTTTAATCCCTAGTTGTGTTATAAGTTTGAGGGATGTGTGGCGGAACCTGGCTCAATATGTGTAGTACAGGGGGTGTTGCTCTATACATAAAGGTACTTTTAAAAAAAAGTCTTGCCAAGTTTAAAGTTTAAACAGTTGTTCATTGATTTTGAAGTCAATAAGCTGCAAGTGAAATGCTCAAAAGTAGTATGTTTTTCTCAATAGCATTTCCACTGTCTTCACTGAGGAAAAAACAAATGCCATAATATACACCTAGGCATATTGAGGTTATGTGTAGTTTTACACTTAAGGGCATTCTAAATATTTAAATGATCTTCTTCTGTTTCTGTTTTACAATTACTATTTAAAAACCCCCTGTAACCAATTTTTTTGCAAGATTCATTAGTGTGAGTCCAAAAATAACAAGAATGAATGAGTGAAAACATGCACTTACTTTCAATAAGTTCAAGATTGGTAATGTCTCAGATTACTTTTTTTCTCCCGGGTATGGTGACCTTGGAATAATAGATGTAAGTAGTTGGTTGTGGGGGGGTTAAGCACCCACACTATAGGATCGAGGTTGGCTTGCCCTTTGCAAAAAAAATAAACTTTAAAGGAGAATAGTTGATGTCCTTCTATTCTCTTGTTGCAGTATTCTCAACACTTGAGTTCTCCTCTCTTACTACCAGAACATCCGGCCAGTATACAAAAGCTTGTAGCCCCTTCTGGGTACGTGGGACATCTAAAGTTGGCCTAAGGAGCGTGGGCCATAAAAGTGACATCTGCACGTATCAGACCTCAGAATGTCTCTGCCACCAGTTGAACATCACTTCTCAGACAAGTACCCCGTTGGGGATGTTTGTTTCTTTTGATCTCAGCTTTGTGCGTAGCTTCATGTCATCCAGAAAGGGTAAGTGTAGGTGTGGTCATAAGATCCCCTATAAAGACACCCATGAGCTCTGTCTTTTTTGTTTAGGGCCTACGCATGATCATAAGTCCTGCTCCATCTGCCAAGCCTTTGTTCCGAAAATGCTACGCAGCCATCTGCATGCGTTAAATATTTACCTTGAGAACCAGCACCTTAAGTGCTTAGCTTTGGGTATGCAGGGACCGTCCGGTTAGCCCATCAAGCCACCTAAGAAAAAGGCCAAGGTTATTAGGCCTGAGTCTATAGCTGCACCTCTTCTACCCAATGTCCCTCCTGTGGCCAACGTCAGCCTGGAGGAATGCTTGGCTGCTGCCGATACAGGTATAGTGGCTACCAGTGTGGAATCCATAGAACCCAGCATAGATGGCATGTCGGTTCATATCGGCTACTCAGACAGATCCCTCCACTAGTTCACAAGCTCCCAAATCCAGGCTTACCATGGCCCAAATACCCTTTAAGCTTTCCCTGAAAAGAAAAGAAAAAAAGGAAACAAGTTTCCCCTGCAATTGTGACCCAGCCTGATTGGTAGTCTTTTTCTCAAAGCCTATTTAATGCTTTTATGTCTCTGAGGCCTGCTATGCCCTTAGCCTCCCCTGGCCCTCCTTCTGTAATGAGTGCCTAGACCTCAGGCCCTGGACCCTTCCCAGCTTGATGTTGAGGAATCCTCTGACTCTTTTTCAGAGGATTCCCTCTCCTGTGTTTCTCAAATGCCATCTCCCCTTGGCTATGCCTCCCCTGAAGAAGAATCTGCAGAAACAGATTCCCCAGGCAAGGACTTTACCTTTGGGGAGATGATTTCAAAGATGAGGGAGCATTTCAAATGGGATTCATATGAAATGACTGAAGTACAGAAGAGGTACTACAAACTTTTTCAGATGGACTCTCCTGTCCCTTCAACTATTCCCCCTGTACTTCCTGCATTTCTGGATGCTTTCACTGCAGCTTCTATCAAGCCAGACTCCCAGCTTCCTGCTGCATGTAGGCCTGGCAGATTCTACAAGGTCCCTGAGGGGGCCAAATTTTTGGTTATGTGCCCTGCAGCAGACCCTGACAATGTCTCTCTGTCAGCAGATAAAGTCTGCAAGCTCCTTCCATTTTACACAATCCTCCCCACAGACAAAGACAGTAAGGCCATGGAACACCTGGGGTAAAAATGGCTATACTACATCTACCCTGGCATTTAGGGTAATACATGTTAAAGCCCACATGTCCAAATATGCCCTAACCCCTTTAGGGCAGGCCACAAAACTTCTTAATGAAATTACAGAGTCTCCAGCCAAAGCTCAGTTATCCAGCCTCATGTCTTTATCTTCACATGCCACAAGGCACTCACTTAAGTGCAGTTATGATGCAGCAGAAGCCTTTGCCAGGTATGCTGCATCTGCTTCTGTGTTCAGGAGATATTCCTGGTTTAGATTACAGTCACTTCCTGATGATATTAGGGCAAAACTATTAGATGCATCCCTGGATAACTCTGCCCTTTTTGTGTCACAGGTGGCGGAATTATTTAAAACTCTGTAACAAAAAGAGAAGTAGTTACAAGACCTCAAACACTTGTTTTTGTCTCCTATCCCCAAATTTCATAGGAATTACTTCTCAAAGACCCAATTCATCAGGAAGCACTCTTCACCCTCTTTTCCTTCTAGGAGCAGAAAGATTACCAGGAAGCAAGCCACCCCTTCCAGGCCTACACAGACTCCAGCACAGAAGCCTCAATTTCAAGAGAGGGCCAGGACTGCGACTACCTGCCATCATTAAACCAACCCCTCAACTCCATTCCCCTATCCCTAAGGCTCTCTCCCTACCTATCTGTATGGGAAAACAACCACAGACAGGTGGGTCTTGTTCATCATACAAATGGGTTATTTTATGACCTGGATCACAACCTCTTCCTTGAGTGGCATTCCACCACCCAGAAAAGAACAACTTCCAATTTTTCAGCCAGTAATAGACAATCTTGTTGCCCAGGGAACAGTTCAACCTGTCCCTATACCAGAAAGTAGAAAGGGTTTCTACTCAAGACTTTCTAGTCCCAAGAAAAGATGGTCCCTGGAGACCAGTTTTAGATCTTTACCATCTCAGCCTCTTTCTGCAGCTGTCCATCATTCAAATGCTCACTCTGCAGGCCATCTTCCCCTTGATGTTTCCTCAAGAGTTCTTGGCCACCTTGGACATCAAGGATGCCTACCTACACATCCTGA
Organism: Protopterus annectens; assembly: GCF_019279795.1. Lineage (NCBI taxonomy): Eukaryota > Metazoa > Chordata > Ceratodontiformes > Protopteridae > Protopterus > Protopterus annectens. The sequence goes on along the minus strand of NC_056743.1, from coordinate 516,137,399 downwards.
TAAGGCCCAGCTACAGGAAATATCTGTGCTTTTCTGTGACCTCCTTACTTTTTCAGTTCTGTGCCTTGCCCTTTGGACTTTTCTACAGCACCAAGGGTCTTCACAAAGTCTTGGCACCAGTGGTAGCCTTCTGCAGGACCCTGGGGATTCAAATCTTCCCTTACCTAGATGATCTGCTTATCCAGTCAGACTGCACAGAATCCCCGCAAAGCCATTTAAAAGCAGTAATTTCACTCCTTCAAACACTGGCATTCAAATATAATTATCCCAAGTCCAACCAGTCCCCCTCTCGGGACCAGATATTTCTGGGGTGCAGGATAAGAACAGATGTGATAAGGGCCTTTCTGCCATCCTAAAAGGTAGAAAGTTTAAAGCAGGACCGGCTTACTGTCCTCCAAACCAAAGACTTGACTGCCAGACAGTACCTCAGACTCATGGGTCACATGGCATTTACCATTCTCATGTTACCATTAGCAATGCTCCACATGATGAAGCTACAATGGTACCTAAGGTCTGTATGGACACAACACTCACATCCTCTAGAGTACAAAATCCCTTTCCTTCCTTGCCTGAAAAAAGAGATCCAATGGTGGGTGGACCAAGTGAGCTGCAACCCAGGACTCCCCTTACAGCCTCCCCTGCCGGTGCAGGAGATGTATATGGATGACTCAGATCTGGGTTGAGGAGCAGCCATGGGTTCTCAGAGTTCAGATCACTTAGCCAGACTCCTTCAGGCAGGAATAGATCAATATCAGAGAGATGAGAGCAATTTTGTTGGCCTTAAAGGCCTTTCAACATACACTAATACAGGGCCCACTAAAATTGTTCACAGATAACATTACAGTTCTGTGATATGTGAACAAGCAGGGGGGAACAAAATCCTACTTGCAATGCAGACTAGCTCTCCAAGTGTGGGAGCTTACCACAACACAGGGAATCACACTTCAGGCTGTGTATATTCCTTCAGAACAGAATATGCAGGCAAACACAATGAGCAGGTCCATGTCACAGTCCCACGAATGGATGCTCCACGAGGATGTGTTCTTAGACATAGTACACAAATAAGGTATACCTCAGATAGCACTGTTTGCCTCCCCTATGAACAGACAACTTCCATCCTTTAGAACCAGGCTGCCAAATCCCCTGGCAAGGTCAATGGATGCCCTCTTGATCTCTTTGATGGGGATGTTTCTGTACACCCCCGCCTTTCCCACTTCTCCAGAAAGTCCTGCTGAAAATTCAACAGGACAAACTAAAATCTTGTTGGTGACTACCTTTTGGCCAAGACAGCACTGGTTCTCCCTCCTTCTGCATTTAGCCAGGGGCAATAACTACAAGTTACCTCACAGAGTTAACCTTCTCACACAGTACAAGAGATCCCTAATACACCCACACCTATAATCTCTGAACCTTACCCTGTGGGTGATAGAATTCTGATCCCTTACAGACACCTTTAGAATGAGGACATGCTCTCAGTCCTGCAGGAGGCCAGGATACCTTATACAAGGGAATCTTATATGTCTAAATGGAAAAGATTCTCCTTATGGTGCCTATGATGACAGTTTGACACCTTCCAGGGTGATGTCCCTTTAGTACTGTCTTATCTGTGTGAACTCTTGCAGTCAGGCTTGGCATACTCTTCCATAAAAGCCCACCTGGCTGCTATTTCAGCTTGTCTGTCTCTGGATCCCCACTGGTTTATCAATTGCCTGCTAAACTGTTCTTAAAGGGAGTTTTGCATCTCAGACCCCCCCCCCAAGAAACCCATTCCTCCACCCTGGGACCCGAATTACATTTTGGAGAAGCTAACAGTGGCTCCCTCCAAACCAGCTTCTAGGGTCTCCCTGAAATCCTGCACTCGGAAAACAGTACTATTAGTTGCCCTGACTTCAGTTGTAGAGTGTCAAAGTTAGAGGCCTTTATGGCCATCCCTCCTTTCCTCATCTTTCACAATGACAGGGTAAGACTTAGGACCAACCCTTCCTTCATGCCCAAAGTGGTCAATAAACTATCCTTAAACCTAGCCATTCAACTACTCACACTTTTTGCTCACCCTCAGGGTGACAATAAGAGAGTCTTACATTTCCTTGACATGCATAGACAGCTTAGGTTCTATCTGGAAAAAAATCAAACATATCAGGAAATCAGACCAGTTGTTTGTCTCCTTCCATCCCAGAGCCCTGGGGAAAGCTGTGACAAAGCAGACAATTTCAGCCTGGATTTCCAGAGCAATTTCCTTCTGCTATGCTCACCATGGGAAATTCTTAGGGTCAAAAAACAAGGCCCAACTCCACTAGGGCTATGGCTTGATCTGGAGATTTCTTTAAAGGTATGGACACTGACACAATTTTAGAAGCAGACACATGGACCTCTGTCCACACCTTTATTAAGCATTACAAATTGGACATTTCCTGCATTGATTTATAGAGAATATTTTCAAGCCAGCACCCTCTTCTTCCCAGTGAGCTTTGGCACTCAACCAAGTGTTGAGAAAACTGCAACATGAGAATAGAAGGACACAGAATAGTTGTATAAAATCTTACCATAACCATAGATGTCCTTCTTTTCAATATTGCAGTATTCCTCCCCCCTTTCCCTTTACAGGATGGCATTGGACTTGCATGGTTTCCTGGGACTGGGGTCCAACTGGGCCGCTCAGTTCTGAGGTCTGGTACATGCAGACATAACTTTTATTGCCCACATTCCCTAGGCCAACGTCAGACATCCAATATACCCAGCAGTGACTACAAGCTTTTGTATTCTGGCCAGACATTCAGGTAGGAAGAGAGGAGAACCCAAATGTTGTGAAAACTGCAACAAGCGAATAGAATGAGATCTATAGTTATGGCAAGATTTTACACAACTATTCTTTTTCGACATTCACTGTTTTTATGTATGTTCCTTGTTTTTTTCCCATAATTCCTGGATTGCAATTACAACTCTTGGAAGTGCAATAGCGCTATCTCATCTAATAACCTTCTTCAGTCTTATTATAGACTCAAAGTGTGCTGTTACAGTTTTCTAGGCTATGTTTAATAGAAATAGTGTGTTGCACTGTTTAACATGCTGGAGAAGTTTAGCACAAATGTTTGGGAGATACTGGATTCTAAACATGCATCACCGTGACGTTTTAATTATATGTTGAAGATTTAGGTTCCTGGTACTAGTAGAGATATTAGACTTTACAGAAACACAGGAGGTTCAGGACAACCCAGTTTCTAATTTTACATTAAGCGAGTCAGACATCTCTCCTCAAAATTTCACAAGATACTGAATAAATGGATAGAGTTTTCTGCTTCTCTTGGTGGCTTAGTAAGTTTTGGCTTGCAAGTTTTGGATAGGAACCTCTTGGGTCTTTCTAATTGTTTGACATGTTTTGTGAAATGCATCTCAAAGGGGACACTGTTCTCAATAACTGGTCTAATTAATGCAGACTGTAAGGGAAGGATTACATATTTAGTCCTTGATGACATTCCTTTTGTAATTAGCTGTACTAAAAAGATTTTCTGATAACCATTGACATATGATGGCCAAAACAGATGACGTTATCGACCCAAATTCACAGGTCCCCGACTACTTTTTACTCCATAATGGTTTGTTGTCTCCACAATATGATGAGGGTGGTTACTGCTTAAAATGGTAATGATACTTCATTTCACAGCATTTAGTAAAAGTCTATTTTAGTACAACTGATTACTAGGCAGAGTTCATTCTAGAGGGTTTTAGAGTCAGAGTGTAGTATAGGAACAACCCCCAGTTTGCAATTACCTGCAAACCTTGTACGTCAGATGTCATAGCTCTCTGCTTGCTCAACTAAAAACTAAATGTTGAAAAGGAGCTGTCCCAGGCCTGAGCCTGTGGGACACCACTGGTTACTTCATACTTTCTGATGATGTACCTGCCCATTCAGCCAGTTTGGTATCCGTCTTACCAGATAAGAGACAATTTTTAAAGCGTTTAGCTTCCGTATGATGGCAGCACAAGGAATGGCATTGAAGGCCTTGGTCAGAGGATTATAACCTGTGTGCACAACACGAGTAATGTGTATAGTCTCAAAAACCCTTATGAAGAATAGAATGGAAGTCAGTCAGACTTAAGATAATTTCTCTCATAATTCAACAAGCACTCATTTAATATAAAAACACTGTTAAAACTGAGCAATTCAGTGTTAACCACAGCTGTACAAATAACCAAATTAGCTATGTAGCAACTAAATGAAAATTAAAATGGAGTAAAGACAAAACAGTACAGGAAAACTGATAACTCTGATGTTGCTGTTTGATCCAAATATCTATTATGTATGTAAGCACATAAACACATAAATTATTTATTTTATATCTATATGGTCTACCATTGCAAGGATTACGCTCACAATCCTAAAATGCATAATTGCCAAGTCCACAGTGTTGAACTTTTGGACTTTCCCATGCCCCTTTGCAAGACCGATGTTAGCACTTGTTCCTATGTTTACACTGGTAGGGATATTAAGTATTTGACATTTTTAGACACTACAGTGACACACATTACATTGGAAAAGGAAAGAAAAGTCATCTTCTAATGTACTACCCATAATCCTACCACATACACAGCTCAAATCTGTCTGAAAAGTAACAGAGTTATGGAAAGGGCTTTTGTAATATAAGCTGCACGTTAGGGTTTGCATGCATTAATATGGTGACCAGGGGGCATCAACCGCTTATATATAGCTAGCTTAACTAGATATTTTTTATTCCAGTCAGTGGCTAGGAAATCTGTTAAAAATTTGCACTTAAAGTGCTTTCTGCATGGAGGTTGGCAACATGCCAAATGCATCTTCCCCTTATCCTTTGGTAAACTTCACTCCCTTCAAAATAATCCTGTATTGTCTCATATAAATGACAAAAATTATATCAGGCCCTTTGTGGGACATTTCTGTGCTATCCGTTGCACAACACATCAGGCTTGCATGAAATCGCACCTCATTTAAGAATTTATTTCAGTAGCTCCACTGTTTTATTTCCATATATTGTTATTATTAGCAATTAGCATTCTTTTCCTGGGTTAGCCCACATAGAAGTGTGTTTGTAATTCTGTCTCGTTTTTCTCCATCCAAAACCATGTATGTGTACAGTGTGCAGTGCAACCATTCTCATAGCTGTACTGTATCAAAAAGGAGACCAGATATCTTAGTGTGATTTGACAGTCGCAGTTGATTAGGCAGCTCAGCCATGAAAGACTGGAATCCTTACAACTCTTCTTGCCAAAGAATGAGTGAGAAGGGACATGTTTCTGAAACTAAAAACTTAGTACAGCAGTGTTTATAAATGCATCTACTGTCATTATAGAAAGGGCACACAGAATTATATTTAGGAGTTGACAAAGAACAAATATTCAGAAAGGTAAATAAAATGAAATGTACAGTCACTCCAGGCATTCAAAAATAAATCAACATTCAGACTACTAGCAGTCTAAGTAAAGACAGCGCAATCTGAAAGAGAATGACTGACAACAAAATGACATACCGCGTGGACATCAGTGTTAAGGAAAAAAGAGACTAGATACATAAAAAAAGTCATGCCCATCAGACTTTCTTTTATTATTTTCTTTGAGTAAAACCAGTTATAAAATTATACTAATCAATTAGAGTGATGCAGGAACACGATTTTTAATAATTTCTGAGCAGGTTTCTACACATCACGCTTAGTTATGCATCTGACGTCTTTAAAAAAAAAAGTGTTTTCATTTACATCTCTGCTCATTGCATTAATAAATGTTACATACTTCAGTGAAGAAAGTTGGTGGGCTAAGGCATTGTTTTATTACTCTAGCTTCTAAACATTTTCTTATACAAATAAAGTTTGCCATTTATGTCCGTTTTAATAAGATACGGTACAGAAGTTTGCTACTGCACTACCACACACACAGATATATTCTTTAATGTTCTTAATAAATATATATATTTATATTTAATCAGAAACCTAAACTTATTAGGCATGAACTATTTTAATATGTTTATAAATAAAATATTTACATGTTAAAGTTAAATATGCTAAAACGTGGGTCGTCTATTAAGATTCAGAAGCTGAAAATAGCCATCAGCTTCTTCTCACTTACCTCTAGTTCATATTCACTGATATAAATACGTAACTTGAATGTAAACAGAGGGTCAATAGAATATTCCTCACAGGTTTCATATGTCACCATCATTAGCTGAGGTGTTCTAGAATACTGAATGACTCAAAGATATGACCCAGACATGACCCAGAGAAAAAAGAAAATCCTAAACAGCTCATTAACTGTACATTATACATAATGCATGCACATGAACGGGCAAGCATTATAAATTTATTTCTGATTGGGTCAGCTTTGCCTTGACTTCTTTCACTTATTCTGCTGAAAAAGCATCTGCAAAATACTCAGGCACCTTCAAGGTTAAGTCCAAGAAGAACAATAGCACAGTGCTCAACTAATTCTTAGCAGCCAGGTTTCTACACCATATCGAAAGAATCTTCATATTTATTGCGCAGTGTACTCTTACCATTGTCTATAAACTTGGCATTATGCATGTAATTACAGTACAGTGACACACATTACATTGGAAAAGGAAAGAAAAGTCAATAAACTGACACATTATTATTATTTAATTATTTCATAACAGTACCGCAGTGCATGGAACATGGTGATTACAGCCTGATATTCAGAAAAAGGCAAACCAGTTAAGTGTTAAAGTAGCACAAGACCTGACCTTAAATGATAAGCATCCCCCTGCTAAAGTTCTTAAGGTCAAGTCTTTAGTTATGCAGTAAAATCTACCTATACTGACTAGAAAATAACAAAAGATTTATTTCTGCCAAGTATCTGCAGGAATAAGGTGTCCGTTCCACCAATAAACTTAGAAACTGCTGGGAATGACAGAATGCGCATTCACCTGCATCATCCGAAGGATACCAACTGTGAAACTCAAACGTATGTCTTTATTTTGTGATGTCAGTCCTCAGTGGTTTGCCCATAAACCACAGATCTAATGATGCACAGACCAAAGATATGAAGCAAGAACCATGAAAGGTGAGTGTAAATGTAATGGACTGTGTTGTACTGCCTTTCTGACAGTGAAAGCCAAATGTTTATAGTATTGAAAGCTGGCAAAAAAAGAAGTTATGTACTCACCATAACATTCCATCTGAGTAGGTAACTTCATTTGTCTACAACCTGTGGGTATCGGATCCGATTCGGATCTGAGCCGGCAGCTTTCCAAGCTAAAAGATCCGAGCTCCAAGCTCCTCCCCTACCCATAATGCCCTGCCATCTCCCTCTAACCCTCAGATTGAGTTTGCCAGAAAAAAGTCAATAGGAAATTCGATAACCTAGAAAGGGTTACAATACGTTCCAGTGATGTCAATTGAACAAAGACATATCCTGATCCTTTGATAACGAACTAAGGGTCCGGGGGATGGAGGGAGGGTCGGTTGCAGACAAATGAAGTTACCTACTCAGATGGAACATTATGGTGAATACATAACTTCTTTATCTGAAGTAGTTAACTTCATTTGCTCAGCAACCTGTGGGACAGAGTCCCCAGCTACCAGCAACTTGGGAGGCCATTATGGAAGGATATTCCAGAGCACTGCGGAGCCAAACCATGCACGTCCTCTGGCTATTAAATCCAATTTATAGTGTGTAATAAAGGTAAGAGAGGAAGCCCAATGAGCTGCTGAGCGAATGTCATCCAAAGAAACCCTTGACCAGAAAGCAGCAGAAGTGGCCATAGATCGGGTAGAATGGGTTCGCACTCTCAGGGGCTCAGGACTTCCAGAACTTTTGTATGCTAGGAGAATGCACTGGGAAATCCATCTGGCTAAGGTTACTTTAGTGACTGGCTTCCCCAGACAGGATTTTGCAAAGGAAACAAAAAGATGATCAGATTTTCGAAGATCTGCTGTTCTGTTTAAGTAAAAACGTAACTGTCTGTGAACATCCAGACAATAAAGTCTGTATTCTCCTTTGTTTTGGAAATTTGGAAAGAAGACAGGTAGATTGATGGACTGGTTGATGTTGGCTTCTGAAGCCACTTTGGGCAGAAAAGAGGGATTAGTCCTGAGGGAGACCCTGTCTTTATGAAAGATGATGTATGGAGGTTTACTGCAAAGAGCATGAAGCTCCGATATCCTCCTAGCAGAAGTAATGGCAATCAGGAAGACCGTCTTCCAGGAAACATATTTTAAATCGACTGAAGCCGCGGGTTCAAAAGGAGGCCCAGTCAGAGCTTGAAGAACTAGGGTAAGATCCCATGGAGGCACTGCATCTTTAATAGGGGGGTCTTAACAAAAAGGTTCCTTTCATGAATGTTTTGCATATCTTGGATGACGCTAGAGGCCCTGAACTGTTTCCAATGTGGTAGTGGGAAATAGCTGCCAAATGAACTTTAATAGTAGAAGCACTAGCTCCTTGATCAAAGGTATGTGAAAGAAAGTCTAGAACTGCTGGGATAGGAGCCGTGAAGGGGTCTAAGTTCCTGTGCTCCTCCCAGACAGAGAAACGTTTCCATTTACTCTTGTAGATTTTCATGGTAGAGGGTTTATGGGCAGCCACCAGGATGGCCTTAACCAAAGAAGATATACCGGGAGTCCTAGCCATTAAGGGAACTGGATTAACCAAGCTGAGAGCTTGAGGTAGCCCAGGTCGGGGGTCTTCAATCCTAAAGGATGAGAGATCAGATCCGGATTGGGATCTAAAATCCAGGGAGGATGTACTAGATGAGACCACAGGTAAGGGAACCAGGTTTGACGAGGCCAGAATGGGGCTATGAGGATAACTCTGCTCCCCAACTGACAAGCTTTCTGTCATCAATGGAAGAGGAGGATAAGCATAAAGAAGACCGGATGGCCAAGCATGAACTAGAGCATCTTTGGGGGCTTCCCCTGGTGGGGGAATCAGAGCGAAGAACAAGCTGTACTTTGTGTTCGAAGGCGAGGCAAAGAGATTGCAGCAAGGTCGACCCCATTCGAGGAAGATATGTTTCGCTACTGCTGGGTTCAGAGACCACTAGTAAGGTGAGAGGATCGTTCGACGCAACCTGTCCGCCAAGATGTTTGACCGACCCGGGATGTGCGTTGCTATGAGAAAGCGGTTGCTGGATATCGCCCATTACCATACTCTCATTGTCTCCCTGCAAAGTGGATAGGATCTGGTTCCCCCATTTGTTTATGTACCAGACTGCCGACATGTTGTCTGTTTGAAGTGCAATAGTTCCTGGAGGAAGAAGGGGATGAAGGGCCTGCAACGCTAGAAGTACCGCCCTCATCTTCAGGACAATGATGTGTAGTGAGGTCTCTGTGAAAGTCCACGTGCCTTGGACGGATCTGCCCATGCAATGCCCCCCCATCCGAGGAGAGATATGTCCATGGTCACCGTTACTTGGGGAGGGGGTATAACGAAGGGGCTGCCTTCTCGGAGATCTCTGAAGCGGAGCCACCAAAGAAGCGACTCCCTGCAAATCCTGCTGAGGGGAATAGGTGTAGACAGGAGATGAAAAAGAATGGACCATTGAACTTGTAACGTCCATTGAAGGATTCTCATCTTCAGGTGAGCGAAGGGAGACAGACTGATGGCCACTGCCATGGATCCCAGAGCCCTCAGGACTAGTTCCGCTGGGGGAGCTGACGACTGTAAGAGGTCTAGAATGTGAAGGCTTAGACTGTGAAGTCTGTCCGCTGTCAGAAAGACTCTGGATTGAGTAGTGTCTATCCTGGCCCCTATGAATTCCAAAATTTGAGTAGGTTGAAGGGAGGACTTCTGGTGGTTTATCGTGATCCCTAGGTGGTGGGCTAGGTGTAAGAAGTAGTCCCTGCCTGAGCAGAGTTGATGCCTGGTGAGGGCGGTTAGGAGCCAGTCGTCCAGGTACGGAAAGACCTGTATTCCCTGAAGCCTCAGGTGGGCCCCTACAACTGCCATTACCTTGGTGAACACCCTGGGGGCTGTGGTGAGACCGAAGGGTAGTACCCTGAACTGATAATGGCTGGCTCCCAGCCGAAAGTGGAGGAACCTTCTGGATTGTCTGTCCATCAGAATGTGGTAGTACGCATCCTTGAGGTCAATCGAGCACATCCAGTCGTTCTCCTGCAAAAGTAGTAGAATGGATTGAATAGTGACCATCCGGAATTTTTCTTTGGCGACTGACAGGTTCAGTGTGGACAGGTCGAGAATGGGTCGTAAGTCACCCGTCTTTTTTGGCACCAAAAAAAACCTGGAGTAAAAGCCTGATCCGAATTGTTCGGGAGGGGGGATGCGCTGGATAGCTCTTTTTCTTAGCAGCCCTCCAATATCTGATGCTGCTGCCTCCCTCTGATCAGGTGGAACATCAGGGAGTCTTGTTGATCGGGGAGGGTAAAATAGGAAAGGAATTGAATACCCTCTGGATATGATTCGGAGCACCCAGCGATCTGTCGTAATGGACTCCCATTTCGCTAGGTATTCCAAGAAGCGTCCCTGACTGCCTCCAGAGAGGAGAAGTCAGGCAACCCCTCAGGGCTGCTGCACGGGTCGATCCGAAAAAGGTTCTCTCGATTCAAAATTCTTTGAACCCCCTCTGCCCCTGGGCCGGCATCCACCCTGTCCTCCTCTGCCTCTGAAGGACGAGGGATCCGGAGTGAAACGGGATTGCTGAGCTTTCTGGAACCACATCATCTTTTGTCCTCTTTGGTTCCTGGAGTAGGACTTCTGAAGAGCCGAGAAGCTGATCCTGATGGCAGACAACGTCTTCCCATCTTTATCGCTCTGGAGGAGCGTATCATGGACGGTTTTGCCAAAAAGCGTAGAACCGTCAAAAGGGGCATTCGTGAAGGACGTCTTGAAGTGTTCCGCAAAATCACAGAGACGGAGCCAAGCCTGTCTACGTAAGACGATGCCCGTTCCGCTAGCTCTAGCTGCTCCCTCCGTAGCATGGGAGAGAAGCCGCATAGATGTGTTGGTGATTGACTTGAGAATGGCCATTTGAGCTGAGAAGGTCCGCTTGTCCTCGGCCGACATGGACTCTGGGGTGACCCAGCGTACTCTTTAATCAGGTCCTACTGGAGCCGAATCACATGTGCCATATAATTCAGTGACTTTACAGAGAAGGTCGCTGAAGAGAACATCCACTTTCCCAAGCGGTCCATTATCCAAGACTCCTTGTCTGGAGGATGCACCGAGGAACTCTCCTGTGCTGATTCCTTTTTAGTGGCAGCTGCCACCACCATGGCATCCCCTGGGGCATCCTTGCACCAAACTGTCCTGTCCATGGGAAGTCTGAGGATCCTGTTCAGTCTCTTGGGTATTGGCTCAACAGTGTCCGGCTCCTTCCATGCCCTGGTAGTTATGAAGTCTACCAGGGGGTCAGCGGGAGGGGACACCCAAGAGGTAGATGGGCCTGTGTCAAATGCCTCCAGAAACACAGACTCATCCAAGGAAGGTTTTTGGGCAGACCACCCCCCTCTAATGCGCAACATTTCCATAATGTCTCCGAAGGAGACGTCTTCGGAGGGTGACCTTGGGGAACCTTCCCCTTCCTCTACGTCTGTGTCTTCCATGAGGGACTCGGGTGAGTCCAAGTGCCTCCTCTTGCACTTTCGTTTGTGAAGGACCTCCTCAGGGGGGGCTGCCCGAAGAGGCCTCACCAACAATATCCTGTTCCTCTATGGGAACAATCTGGGACGTAGGTGCAGGCTGTCCCTGGGGCCGGATGATGGAAGACAGGCCTGTCTGAGTGGGAATGGGGGGTGGATCCATAGCAAGAGCCTGGGGCCTCGAATCCCTCAAAAGTACCCACTCCACGACATTGAATGCCGAAGGGGAACTGCTTTCCCTTGGATGTGAAAGCAGTCCCCTCAGATCCGACGTGCGGACTGGCGCTGAAGGTGACCCGATCAGATCTGAAAGGGTAGTGTTCCCCAACCTTAATGGAGCTGAAGGCCCGCTGACCCCTCTGGGTCCGACACTCAGCTCATGGCCCCGAGAGCTTGGATCCGAAAACAGATCTGACAGTCTCGAGGGTACAGTCAGCGCTGAAGTAGGAAACACTGTCGGCACTGACCCTACCCCGGCTCCGAAGCTAGTCGGATCCAACAGCGCTGAAACCCAAAAGCGGGTTGGAGAAGGAGCATTGGGGGCGAAAAAAGGTGTCGAGCTCCCCCCCAGTGAGGGGGGGGCAAGAGCACTCCCATCTGCATCTGGGCCTGGAGAAATCGAAGCATCATCCGGTCCTTATCTGCATCCAATAAACTTCTGGTGGATCTAGATGAGGCAACCATAGCCGGCCAGGAAGGCCACCTAGATGACCTCGAAGGTGACCGGGTCTCATCCTCCGGCTTCGGGGAGAAATGTGCAGAATGGAGCCGGGAGGGGGAAGGCCTGGAGACCTTAAGGGGAGAGGCAAACTGTTTAGATGGCGGTGCCAAAGGGGTCGAATTGGACCGCCTCTTGTGACTGCGATGCCTTTCTTTCTCTCTCTCCCTATCCTTTTTATCCTTCTTTCTGCCATCCCTTTCCTCCTGGGCCAGCGAGGGAGGTTAAGTCCCAGCCAGGGGATCAAGAGCAGCAGGTAGGGCAGCCGCAGCCATGACTGGCGCCACCGAGGAGGACGAAGCAGAGTCCGGGGGCAAAAGGCCCACAAGAATAAGCATCGAACTCCTATCTTTCAAAGCCCTGGGGTTGAAGGCTACACAAATAGTGCAGCCGGAGGAGAGGTGATCAACCCCCAGGCACAGGACACACCGAGTGTGGCCATCCGCTGGGACAGCTTATGGCCACACTCGGTACATTTAGAGAAAATGGCTTTAGGGCCTTCAGCCATTATAGAAGAGGAAAAAAGAAAAATAGGCCCACAAGCACACACCTTCACACATGCAGAGGGGGGAGGGGAATAAATCTAACTTAACCAAAAGTTAAAAGAACTACCCAAAAAAGGCTAGAACGATAAGAGGAAGTTCACACATGCAAAGTTAGAGAAAGTTAGACAGAAATTCAAGATTTAAATGCTAAACTCACAGTACTACGCTCAGAGCTC